>NC_067311.1:7790270-8125216 GCF_020740795.1 Apus apus | reverse complement strand
ATAGGTCGTGCCTTTGCTCTGCCGGCTCAGACACTACGGGGGGATTTGTGCCCCCCCTCCCGTGGGAGGCTGGGTTAGACGAACAGCAAAACTGGCCAGAGATATTCCATTCCATATATCTACGTAGGCTCGGGGGAAGGTCGGAGATGACAGAAGACAACTTCCTTCCTTCCTGCTTCGCTCTCTCGCCGCTTCGCTTCGCCTCTCTATCTGCCTTCCTTCTTCTCTCTTTTTCTCTTTCTTTTGTTCGTGGCCGGCGTCTGGGAAAACACCATCTGCCCATCGACCTCAAGCCCTCCTGACCCTCGTAACTCTCTGCCTTTCTCCAGGAGCAGCTTCGGGATTCCTCGGAATTGTCTCATCTGAGGGAAGTGCTGTGGGAGTTGCTGGGGGTGGGGGGAGGCGAGAGGCTTCTACCACACCTTTGTATAATCACTATATATATATATATACACTCTAATATCACGTATTAATATTCTAAATAAAGTTGCACGGTTCAGTTTTCAATCTAGACAAGTCTCTCTCTTTTTTTTTCTCTCTCTCCTTCCCTACCTGGGTAGGAGGGGGAGGGGATCGAGAGCATTGTTGTCAAACTGAGTCAAACGTTGACAGCTGCCATTCAGTGAGACCTAGACAGCCTGGAGAGTTGGGCAGGGAGAAACTTGATGAAATTCAATGAGGGCAAGTGTAGAGTCTTGCATCTGGGAAAGAACAACCCCATGTACCAGTACAGGTTGGGGGCTGACCTGCTGGAGAGCAGTGTAGCAGAAAGGGACCTGGGGATACTGGTGGACAGAAGAATGACCATGAGCCAGCAATGTGCCCTTGTAGCCAAGAAGGCCAATGGCATCCTGGGGTGTATTAGAAAGAGTGTGGTTAGTAGGTCAAGGGAGGTTCTCCTCCCCCTCTGTTCTGCCATGGTGAGGCCACATCTGGAATATTGTGTCCAGTTCTGGGCCCCTCAGTTCAAGAAGGACAGGGAACTGCTTGAAAGAGTCCAGGGCAGAGCCACAAAGAAGATTAAGGGAGTGGAACATCTCCCTTATGAGGAAAGGCTGAGGGAGGTGGGTCTCTTTAGCTTGGAGAAGAGGAGATTGAGGGGCGACCTCATGAATGTTTATAAATACGTTAAGGGTGAGTGTCTGGAGGACGGAGCCAGGCTTTTTTCAGTGATGTCTAGTGATAGGACAAGGGGCAATGAGTGCAAACTGGAGCATAGGAGGTTCCACGTAAACATCACAAAAATCTTCTTTACTGTGAGAGTGAGAGAATCCTGGAAGAGGCTGCCCAGAGAGGTTGTGGAGTCTCCTTCGCTGGCGACATTCAAAACCCGCCTGGACGCATTCCTGTGTGATGTACTCTAGGTGATCCTGCTCTGGCAGGGGGGTTGGACTAGATACTGAGGCTGAAACCTACAACGTAGACGAGAGAGAAGCCAAGCAGTTGGGATCCCTGGCCAGAGATGCTGGTATTGACAGAGCACTTGGTAGTAAGATGGGAACTACCACCCTGTGGGACCAACTTCTTTCCACTGTGAGGGAGAGATACCCCCACAAGAGTGACATTGAATGGTGCCGAAGCAGAACACCCACTCTTGAGAAAGCCATCACATACTTGAGAGAAATAGCTGTGCGAGAGGTGATATATGATAAGAATGGGCTTACAAATCCTGATGAGGTTCTGTGCAACACACAAATGTTCCAGAGGTTTGCGCAGACTTTACCAGCAGCACATGCCCATATATTCTCCTGTATGGGATGCTTTGATGATGCAGCAGAGTAAAGATGTGACCTTGAAGACCCAGCAGTTACAAAAACATTCCACTGTCTTATCAGCTTTAGTTAGAACACACTGTGACTAGTTAAAAGAAAGCTTACTGAAGGAAAAAAAAATCAGTAAAAGGAAAATTGGCTTCATCCTGGCTCAAACCAGGACATTCCACCCCTTATTCCATACCATATGTTACATATAGGCTCTATATTTTACCAGCTGTCAAATTAAGGATTCTCCCCCAGAGTCAGATTACCTTGAGGTACACATTGTACTTCACCATCCTCCATCATCACACACCAGGTGTGTCCATCTTCTCTCCCCCCACATAAGACTAAACAAAATGCCTTTCAAGCCAGCAAAGCAAGAGTAGCGTCTTTTTGCTGATTTAGCCAAGGACAGACTGGAACAGGCCTCTTGCTCTACCAGATAACTCCACAGCAAGAAAAGGGCATGAGGGTTATGATAACTGACAGAAAAATGGACAAGTTAAAGACTGCCTCTAACAGAGCACATACCTGGCCAATGCTAATTGGCCAATTTGAACAGTGGTACTCTCTTGAACAGTGATTTCTGATCTATAAAAGAGGGCAAGATCTACAGGCCGGTGCTCTCTGCCTGCCCAGGAGGAGACCCTGCTGCTGTACCAAAAGCCACCCAGAACACCAGCATGGCTGTCTGGAGGAGCCGAGAGGAAAGGGGCGGCTGCCCCGCAACCACTGCCTGGAGAAGCGGAAAGGGGGGCCGCCTGTGCCCGCTCCGCTGGGACCCTGCCCGCTCTGTGGGAATTGCTGCCTGCCCGAGCCTAAACCAAACCGGACCGAAGTAGGAGCTTGCCCAGCCTGCGCTTCCCACCCTGCCTCAGGATTAGAGCTGTGTTTGCTGCATCTGATGCTGGTGGGAGTGGTCGCCCCGGTTACTGGGAAGCCGGCCCCCCTTTCCACGGATCTCCTGCCGAGCCCTGCCAGCCGCATCCTGGGAGCCACACGCTATGGAAGGAGGGTAAACACACACACACTCTCTAACTTTCCTGCCGGGCTCAACTCCTGCGGTTTCATTCCATTGATTCTACACTTCTCCCTCGGAGTGTGCATTTAATAAGACTATAGTACCTTTGAATCACTTTTCCGACATACACCTAGACAACCTCTCCTGAACCTTGATCCCTTAGTTTGTGTTGACCCTTAATAAACCGATTAATTCGTAAACTAAACATTGGTCTCAGTAACAATTTGTGAACGTGGTGAGGGTGGTATTCTAATCTCCACTCTAAAATACGGTCCCACAGTGGCCGTTCCTCTGTGAGAGGCGAACACCACGTGTGTGCCCTCAGTCTCATTCAAAAAGCCCTCCACATTGGGGGGCGAAGTTGCAGAAGCATCCTGACAGCCTGTAGCCTCTGTGGCATCGGCTTGCGACACCACCTCACGGTCTACTCATCAAGCCCACTCTGAATTTCCTAATGAGGATGTTATGGGAGACAGTATCAAAAGCCTTGCTGAAGTCAAGGTAGATAACATCCACTGCTCTCCCCTCATCTAGCCAGCCAGTAATGACATCACAGAAGGCAATCAGGTTGGTCAAGCATGATTTCCCTTGGGTAAATCCACGCTGACTTCTCCCAGTGACATTCTTCGCTTTCACATGCTTTGTGATGACGTCCAGAATGACTTTTTCTAACACCTTACCAGGGACAGAGGTGAGACTAACCGGCCTGTGGTTCCCTGGGTCCTCCTTCTTGCCCTTTTTGAAGACTGGAGTGACACTGGCCCTCCTCCAGTCTCCGGGGTCCGGGATTTAAGAGGGCTGCCTTTTGCAGTGAAGACTGAAGCAAAGAAGGCATTCAATAACTCCGCCTTCCCTGTGTCTTCAGTTACAAGGGCACCTGCCTCACTTGTCAGCGGGCCTGCATTTCCCCTGCTCTTCCTTTTTTTATTGATGTACTGGAAGAAACTTTTCTTGTTGTCCTTGATGCTCCTCACCAGATTTAGTTCCAGGTGGGCCTTAGCTTTCCTCGTTGCATCCCTGCATTCTCTTACAACATTCCTGTATTCCTCCCAAGTGGCTAGACCTGTTTTCCACATTCTGTACATTTCCTTCTTTAATTTTTTCCAGAAGATCCCTACTCATCCATGCAGGTCTCCTACCTCCTCTGCTTGATTTCTTTCTCATTGGGATGCACCAGTTTTGAGTTTGGAGCAAGTGGTGTTTGCAAGTTGCCCAGCTTTCATGGGCATCCATACCTTCCAGAGCCTTGACTCGTGGTATTCCAGCAAGTAGATCTTTGAAGAGGTTAAATGTTGCATTCCTGAAGTCCAGGGTTGTAGTCTTGCTCATTTCTCTCCTGCTTCCACCCAAAATAGTAAATTCCACCATTTCGTGGTCACTACAGCCAAGTTTGCCCCCTGCCTTCACATCCCCAACAAGACTCTCTTTGTTTGTTAGTACCAGGTCTAGCAGTGCACTGCCCCTCATAGTTTCCTCAACCACCTGCATCAGAAAGTTGTCATCAACACTCTGCAGGAACCTTCTGGACTGTGCGTGCCGGGCCTTTCCAGCAAATATCTGGGTGATTGAAATCCCCCATGAGAACCCAGGCCTGTGATCTTGAGGCTACTTTCAGCTGCCTGTAAAAGTCCTCATCAACTTCCTCATCCTGATCAGGTGGCCTGTAGTAGGCACCCACAACAGTGTCATTCATGTTGGCCTGCCCCTTAATTCTCACCCATAAGCTCTCAACAAGTTCTTCCTTCTCCCCTGGCCAGAGTTTGGTACACTCCAGGTGCTCTTTCACATAAAGAGCCACTCCGCCACCTCGCTTTGATGACCTATTTTTCCTGAACAGTACGTAGGCATCCGTGACAGTGCTCCAATCATCTGAGCTATCCCACCATGCCTCAGTGATTGCAATGTGATCATAGCCGTGCTACTGCACACAGATCTCTAGTTCTTCCTGTTTATTCCCCATGCTGCGTGCATTAGCATATAAACATTTCAAAGAGGGAAAAATAGCATGCCGCCCCAGAAGTGCTGAGCCACAACAGCCAGGCACCTCTCTAGCAAGCTCAGCTGTATCCCCATCCCCCTTTGAATCTGGTTTAAAGCTCTTTGGATGAGCCCTGGTAACTCTTGTCCTCTTGTTGCCTCCAGGCTCATTTCCAGTGGGCCTGGTTTTATCCCTTATCCCCTCCAAGCCTAGTTTAAAGCCCTCTCAATGAGCCCCGCTAACTCCTGGCCAAGAATCCTTTTTCCCCTTGTTGATAGTTGTCACAAGCCGGTACTGGGGGGCTACCGGCTTTTGTTTAGACTTATGTGGGGAAGAAAAGAACAGTTTCCCACAATAGTTCTACACCATTTTTGGTTAAATTAAGACTATTCTTAAGTCCTCTACATAGGCACTCAAATTTTAAGGCCACAGCCAAAGGAGGAATTTAATGAATTATTAGGTCCACAGTACTGCAATTGTATACTTTCTCACATTTCCACCAAGACACTAACTTTTCCTTTTCTCACAGCGTACTTCGCCTATCATTTATTGATGGAAAAACTGCAAAAGCTGTCCCGTCCCAAGTAAAGCACCAGGAGGCTTTAGCCACATACTGAAATTGGGGCGATATAGTCATGGACCATATATAATCCCACTGTATCTCTTTTTCTTGCATATTCTGATTTTACTCTTGACATCTATATTCCATAATTATTCGGCTAGCATTTCTCTTAATAGGTTCAGTATCCTCTATTTCTTTCATCACAGGTTGGTCCACTACAAAGGTATCTATTATCAATTCAAAAAAAGAATTTGGTAATGTTTGGCAATCAGTTCTGTTCCCTAGATATTTCCATTTATTTTGAATGTTTTCTACTTGTTCTTGCCATTCAACAATGGGGACTTGCTTACAATGGATAGTCTCACTTTTGTGCTCTAAACTGGTGAAATGCATTGTTAAAATTCCTCACGGAACAGATTCACCTACTGCTCTTGGCATTGGTAAACAACCAGTAATCTCTGTTACGTTTTGCAAGTTGGCAAATTCTTTAATTAAACCAATCATTACATTTTCTTGTGGCTTTGCATGGGGTGGTTGTGACCAAAGTGCAGGACCCGGCACTTGGCTTTGTTAAACCTCATACAATTGGCCACGTCCCATTGATCCAGTCTGCCCAGGTCTCTCTGCAGAGCCTTCCTACCCTCAAGCAAATCGACACTTCCTCCCAGCTTAGTGTCATCTGCAAACTAACTTAGGAAGCATTCAATCCCCTCATCTAGATCATTAATAAAGATAAGACTGGACCCAAAACTCAGCCCTGGGGGACTCCACTGGTGACTGGCCACCAACTGGATCCCTATTCACTACAACTCTCCGGGCTCAGCCAGCCAGCCAGTTTTTTACCCAGCAGAGTGTACCTGTCTATGCCATGAGCCACCAGCTTCTCTAGGAGAATGCTGTGGGAGACAGTGTCAAAGGTTTTACCAAAGTCTAGATAGACAATGTCCACAACTCTTCCCTCATTCACCAGGCGGGTCACCTCGTCATAGAAGGAGATCAGGTTAGTCAAGCAGGACCTGCCTTTCCTGAACTCATGCTGGCTGGGCCCGATCCTGTGGCTGTCCTGCACTTGCCATGTGAGCGCACTCAAGATGAGCCTCTCCGTGATTTTCCCTGGTAATGAGGTCAGGCTGACAGGCCTGTAGGTCCCAAGATCCTTCTTTGGGCCCTTCTTGTAGATAGGCGTCACATTGGCAAGCCTCCAATCATCTGGGACCTCCCCTGTTATCCAGGACTGTTGGTAGATGATAGAGAGAGGCTTGGCGATCTCCTCTGCCAGGTCTCTCAGTACCCTCAGGTGAATCCCATCTGGCCCCATAGACTTTTGAGTGTCTAGGTGCTGCAGCAGGTCTCTGACTGCATCCTTGTCCTGGTTTGGGTGGGAGGGGATCAAGAGCATTGTTGTCAGACCTGAGTCAAACGGTGACAATCCTCATGGATTATAGGGGGGGAGTTTCTGCTCTCCATCCTTATATTCCGTCTCAGGAGGTTGAATACCCTGAGGGCAGCTGGTCTGACTATTAAAGATGGAGGTGAAGAAGGCATTAAGTATCTCAGCCTTTTCTTCATCCCTGGCTGCCATGTTCTCCCCCTCATCCAATAAGGGCTGGAGATTCTCCCTGGTTCTCTTTTTGCTGTTAATGTATTTGTAAAACCTTTTTTATTTGTCCTTTATAGTAGTGGCCAGATGGAGCTCCAGCTGGGCTTTTGCCTTTCTAATTTTCTCTCTGTATGTCCTCAGAAGCTCCCTATACTCATCTTGAGTTGCCTGCCCTTCCTTCCAAAGTTGGTAGACTCTCTTTTTCTCCCTGAGTTCCAGCAAAAGCTCCCTGTTCAGCCAGGCTGGTCGTTTTCCCCGACAGTTCATTTTACGACACATGGGGACAGCCTGCTCCTGCAGTTTTAAGACTTCCTTCTCAAAGAGCATCCAGCCTTCCTGAACCCCTTTGCCCCTCAGAACTGACTCCCAAGGGACTCTCTCAACCAGTGTTCTAAACAGGCTGAAGTCTGCCCTCTGGAAGTCCATAGTGGAGGTTTAGGTGACCCCTCTCCTTATTTCACTAAGTATCGAGAATTTAACCATCTCGACCTCCACATCCCCCACCACTCCTTCCCTGTTGGTGAACAGCAGGTCCAGCAAGGCACCTCCCCTGGTAGGCTCGCTTACTAGCTGTGTTAGGAAGTTATCTTCCATACACTCACGGAGCCTCCTAGCCTGCCTGCTTGCAGCTGAGTTATTGTTCCAGCAGATGTACAGTAGGTTAAAGTTCCCCACCAGAACTAGGGCTGGCCATTTTGAGACTTCTGCCAGCCACCTTAAAAACATTTCATCTGCTTCCTCATCCTGGTTGTGTGATGTGTAGCAGACTCCCTATAAACACTCCACATTGCCATCACTATCATTGAGCTCTATACAACCAAAGCACTCCCTAATATATAAAGCCACCCCACCTCCTCTCCTTCCTTGCCTATCCCTTCTAAAGAGCTTGTAGCCATCTATTAAGGCATTCCAGTCCTGAGTTCCATCCCACCATGTTTCTGTGATGGCAATTAGGTCATAGTTATCTTGCCGCACAATGGAAACATGAAGGGTCCTTTCCAGTGTTTCTGTAAGGGTTCAAAGGTCCATGTTTTAACATAGACATAGTCTCCAGGTTGAAAATAATGCACTGCTTTTTCTAAGGACAGAGGTCTGTTCCACACCACTGCGTCCCAGATTGCAGTTAAGTTTTTTCCTAGAGAAAGCAGATACTTAAACATATCTTGTTTTCCTTTTACATGCATGTTTGCATTTGGTTCTGGGGATTCATATGGTTTCCCATACAGTAATTCGTAAGGACTGACTGAGGTGCCACTTTTTGGCTGTACCCTGATCTGCAACAATGCCAATGGGAGTGCCTGGGGCCACTTTAAATTAGTTTCTTGGTGCATTTTCCTAACTTGCCTTTTAGTGTCTGATTCATTCTTTCTACTTTTCCACTAGATTGTGGCCTCCATGGTGTATGAAAATCCCAAGTAATTCCCAGGGCTTTGCATATCTTTTCGTCCTCTTCCGAATACCTAGGCTTCTCCCTCAGGAGAGTTATTATTTTGGTTGAGATTAGTGCCATTTGTAAAGATTTTTCTTTTGCTGCCTTTCTGGCAGCCCTATCTGCTTAAGTTATTCCCTCCAATTTCTTTTGTGTTTCCCACTTGATGTGCTTTAAAGTGCTTGACTGCCACCTGGGTAGGCTTCTGAACTGCTTGCAATAATTGCAAAATTTCATTTTAATGTTTAATATTTGACGCTTTTGAGGATAATAGTCCTCGTTCTTTCGACAGGATCCCATGGACATGTACTACCCCAAAGGCATACTTTGAATCAGTCCAAATATTTAACTTCTTTCCTCCTCTAAATTCAAGAGCCCTGGTTAAAGCAACAAGCTCTGACTTTTGAGCTGAAGTGGTGCCAGATAATGCTTTTGCCTCTATGATCGAGTTTTCAGTTGTTACCACATATCCAGTATATTGAACTACATTTTCCAAAAAGAAAGAAGTCGGTTCCACAGTGTGGGGAACGGTCCATCTTCTCTCCCCCCACATAAGACTAAACAAAATGCCTTTCAAGCCAGCAAGACAAGAGTGGCGTCTTTTTGCTGATTTAGCCAAGGACAGACTGGAACAGGCCCCTCGCTCTACCAGATAAGTCCACAGCAAGAAAAGGGCATAAGGGTTATGATAACTGGCAGAAAAATGGACAAGTTAAAGACTGCCTCTGACAGAGTACATACCTGGCCAATGCTAATTGGCTAATTTGAACAGTGGTACTTTCTTGAACAGTGATTTCTGATCTATAAAAGAGGGCAAGATCTGCAGGCCGGTGCTCTCTGCCTGCCCAGGAGGAGACCTTGCTGTAATATCAGAAGCCGCCTGAAACGCTAGCCCCGCTGTCCGGAGGAGCCGAGAGGAAAGGGGGGGCTGCCCCCCAACCGCTGCCCACATAAGCGGAAAGGGGGGCCACCTGTGCCCGCTCTGCGGGGACCCTGCCTGCTCCATGGGGATTCAAGCCTGCTCGCCGAGGCCTGCTTGCTCCCGAGGGATTGCTGCCTGCCCAAGCCTAAACCAAACCGGACCAGAGTAGGAGCTTGCCCAGCCTGCGCTTCCCACCCTGCCTCAGGATTAGAGCTGTGTTTGCCGCATCTGCTGCTGCTGGGAGTGGTCGCCCCGGTTACCGGGAAGCCGGCCCCCCTTTCCACAGATCTCCTGCTACGGAAGGAGGATAAACGAACACACACACTCTAACTTTCCTGCCGGGCTCAACTCCTACCCTTTTACTCCATTGATTCTACACCTCTCCCTTGGAGTGTGCATTTAATAAGACCATAGTACCTTTGAATCCCTTTTCCGATATACACCTAGATAACCTCTCCTGAACCTTGATCCCTCAGTTTGTGTTGACCCTTAATAAACTGATTAATTCATAAACTAAACATTGGTCTCAGTAACAATTTATGAGCATGGTGAGGGGGTATTCTAATCTCTGCTCTAAAATACGGTCCCGCAATGGCCATTCCTCTGTGAGAGACGAGCGCCACGTGTGAGCCCTCGGTCTCATTCACAAGCCTCTCCACATTGGGGGGGGGGAAGTCGCGGAAGCACCTGACAGCCGGTAGACCCTCGATACCGGCCCGCAACACACAGGGTGGTAGTTCCCATCTTACTACCAAGTGCTCTATCAATACCAGCATCTCTGGCCAGGGATCCCAACTGCTTGGCTTCACTCTCATCCATGTTATAGGTTTCAGCCGCAGTATCAAAGCATTGGAGCAACCAAGGAAGAATTCCCTCATCATCAGTGCACATGAAGTCCTTTCTCATGAGATGCAGTTCTTTCACAGAGGAAGGCTGGATAAGGTCATCGTCATCATCTGATTGAGGAGGGCCTGCTGTTTTACCTGCTTGAGAAGGGCCTGATTTTTAATCTGTTTGAGAAGTACCTGCTCCATCAACTGATTTAGAATCTTCCTCAGTTTTAGTTTCTATTGTTGCTTGAAGAAACTCTGGATGTCTCAGATGGGAGCGGGTAAAAAGGGAGGAGCGTTTCGCCTTTGCTTTGCTCCTGGTCACAGGATTAACTAGTTTGATTTGAATGGGATTGGACTTTGTAGAAGCAGTTGTTTTTGTAGCAGTACGAGTGGTGGTAGCAGCAGCAGTGGTGTTGGCAGCAGCAACAGTGGCAGCAGCATTGCCTGTGGGGGAGTGGCAGTGAGTGGAACAACACCTCACCCTACGTACGTATCCACAACACATGATAAACATTTAGCATCCCTACTGCAACAATGCTATTCAAATCAAGAGCTGGGAGATTCAGCTTGAAAGAAAATGGAGAGGTAAAATTGAACCAGCTACTGCTATTACCAACACGGACCGTTCCGTTCACTTTAGGATTTGTCCTGTAACTGTACACATACAGTGCTCCCATAAAGATCAGTATCATAACCCTGAGAATCACTAGGCAGGTAATTATACGGTTGATTATGGCTACAGCTTTGTAGCCTAGGTATTCAGAAGAGGACGAAAAGATATGCAAAGCCCTGGGAATTACTTGGGATTTTCATACACCATGGAGGCCACAATCTAGTGGAAAAGTAGAAAGAATGAATCAGACACTAAAAGGCAAGTTAGGAAAATGCACCAAGAAACTAATTTAAAGTGGCCCCAGGCACTCCCATTGGCATTGTTGCAGATCAGGGTACAGCCAAAAAGTGGCACCTCAGTCAGTCCTTACGAATTACTGTATGGGAAACCATATGAATCCCCAGAACCAAATGCAAACATGCATGTAAAAGGAAAACAAGATATGTATAAGTATCTGCTTTCTCTAGGAAAAAACTTAACTGCAATCTGGGACACAGTGGGTCTGGTTGAAGCGATGATGGTCAATGGCAGCCTTGGCTGCAGTGATCACAAGATGGTAGAGAATAGGATCCTGTGTGGGAGGAACAGAATACCCAGCAGGACCAGTGTCGCCATTTGACTCAGGTTCGACAACAATGCTCTCGATCCCCTCCCCCTCCCACCCAGGTAGGGAAGGGGAGAGAGAAAAAAAGAGAGAGAGACTTGGCTAGATTGAAAACTGAACCGTGCAGCTTTAATTAGAATACTAATGTATGATATGAGAGGATATATATATATATATATATATATATATGTGATTATACAAAGGTGTGGGTAGAAGCCTCTCGCCTCCCCCCACCCCCAGCAACTCCCACAGCACTCCCCTCAGACAAGACAATTTCGAGGAATCCCGAAGCTGCTCCTGGAGAAAGGCAGAGAGTTACGAGGGTCAGGAGGGCTTGAGGTCGATGGGTTGACGATGATGGGCAGATGGTGTTTTCCCAGACGCTGGCCACGAACGGAAGAGAGAGAGAGAGAGAAGAAGGAAGGGAGACAGAGAGGTGAAGCAAAGCGGCGAGAGAGCAAAGCAGGAAGGAAGGAAGTTGTCTTCTGTCATCTCCGACCTTCCCCTGAGCCTACGTAGATATATGGAATGGAATATCTCTGGCCAGTTTTGCTGTCCGTCTAACCCAGCCTCCCACGGGGGGACCACAGATCCCCCCGCAGTGTCTGAGCCGGCAGAGCAAAGGCACGACCTTGAGGGCCCAGCAATTATAAAAACATTCCAGTGTCTTATCAACCTAGCAGAACACGCAGTTGCTAGTTGAAGAAAGCTCACTGAAAAGAAAAAAAAGGAATGAGCAAAAGAAAAACTGGCTTTATCCTGGCTCAAACCAGGACAGAAGGAGAGAGGGGAAAAGAGAGAGACTTGGCTGGATTGAAAACTAAACAACATAGCTTTAATTAAACACTAATGATAAAAGAAAATATATACAGTTATATACAAATGTGTTAAGATATGTGCAAAAGCCCCTCGCCTCCCCCCACCCCCAGCAACTCCCACAGCACTCTACTTAGCTGCCAACAGTCCGGAAAAATTCCATACTGCTGCTGGCGAAAGTGTAGAGTTGTGAGGGTCAGGAGAGCTCGAGCCTAGGGGTGGATGGTGATGGATGGATGGAGTCCTCCCTGGATGCCGACCATGGACGGAAGAGAAGGGAAGAAGAAGCAGGAAGGAAGTTGTCTTCTGTGATCTCTGACTTTCCTCTGAGCTTACGCAGATATATGAAATGGAATATGTCTGGCCAATTTTGCTGTCTGTCTAATTCAGCCTCCCCTATGGGGGGGGGGGTCATAGATCTCCCCCTAGTGTCTGAGCCGGCAGAGTAAAGGTGTGACCTTGAAGACCCAGCAGTTAGAAAAACATTCCACTGTTATCAGTGTTAGTTGGAACACTCTGGTACTATTTAAAAGAAAGCTTACTGAAGGAAAAAAAAAAAAAACAATATAAGGAAAATTGGCTTCATCCTGGCTCAAACCCGGACAAAGGCCTACCAAGATCTTTAATAATGATATTGCATGTAACACCACCAATAGTTCTTCGATGGAACAAATGAACTGCTTTATACTTTTAACCTCTGACTCACGGGGTGAGTCAAGATGTATTTTCTTCTGTTTTGCTTTACAGATCAGGCAAATCACAAAGCTGTTGTTGCATGGCTTATGATAAGGAACTTGATAACTACCACCTGTTTACCATTTTCCTGGCCTTGTGGACAGAATTGGAGTCTCATTTTTATCATGCATATCCATTCTCACACTAAGCTGCCTGGCAGAAGGAAATGCTGTTGCGGATTCGCATACCTTAGCTACTGTACGATTTGGTTCTGCCACTTGTCACCAGGACACCACTGCTTCTCATTCCTTTTTTAATCAAAATGCCACAGCCTTACAAAAAACCTTTCAACTGACTAGGTCACAAGCTAGGCAGATAATTCAGTCATGTCCTCACTGTCAGTCTGTGATTCCAGCTACATTGATGCTCAGTGTTAAACCTCATGGCCTTCAACCTAATGCTATTTGGCAATCTTATGTTACCCATATTAATTCTTTTGGTAGGTTGAAATTTGAACATATTTCTATTGACACCTTTTCTGCTTTTCTTGTAGCCACTGCCCACACAGGGGAACAAGCATGAGTTGTTACCCAGCACTGGACCCATTGCTTTGCAGTGATGTTGAAGTCAAAATGGACAATAGCCCGGCCTATACCTCTGCTCCTGTTCTGTTTTTGCAACAATGGGGTGTGCACCATACGACTGGCATTCTGAATTCCCCAATTGGTCAGGCCATTGTTGAGCGTACACATGCCACTCTAAAGGCAACGTTGCTTAAAGAAAGAAGGGGGAATATGTCTCCTCAGGAACAATAGGACAATGCTACATATACCTTAAAGTTTTTATATCGCAACCCCACGCTTGAATTTTCAACATCTGTCCAACACCATTTTCAGGGATCACCATTTTTAGTCACCGAATCACAGAATCACAGAATCACCAAGGCTGGAAAAGACCTTTAAGATCACCAAGTCCAGCCTATGACCTAACACTACCACATTGGCTAGGCCATGGCACTAAGTGCCACATCCAGCCTTTCCCTGAACACATCCAGGGACGGTGCCTCCACCACTTCCCTGGGAAGTCCATTCCAATGTCTAATCACCCTCTCTGTGAGGAAATACTTCCTAATATCCAACCGAAAACTGCCCTGGAGCAGCTTCAGGCCATGCTTTCTTGTCTTGTTGCTAGTTGCCTGGAAAAATAGCCCAGCCCTCACCTGACTACAACCTCCCTTCTTGTAGTTGAAGAGAGTGATAAGGTCCCCTCTGAGTCTCCTTTTCTCCTGGCTAAACAACCCCAGCTCCCTCAGCCTATTCCTATAAGACTTTCCCTCTAGCCCTTTCACCAGCCTTGTTGCTCTCCTCTGGACCTGCTCCAGCACCTCAATACCCTTCTTGAAGTGAGGGGTCCAGAACTGGACACAGTACTCAAGGTGAGGCCTCACCAGTGCTGTGTACAGGGGGAGAATTACATCCCTACTCCTGCTGGCCACGCTATTCCTGATATGAGCCAGGATGACGTTGGCCTTCCGGGCCACCTGGGCACACTGCTGGCTCATGTTTAACTGGTTGTCAACCAGTACTCCCAGGTCCCTCTCTGCCGGGCTGCTCTCCAGCCACCCTTCCCCCAGGCTGTAGCGTTGCATGGGGTTATTGTGGCCAAAGTGCAGGACCCTGCACTTGGTCTTGTTGAATTTCATGCCATTGGCCTCAGCCCATCAACCTAGCGTGTCCAGGTCCTCCTGCAGCTTCTTCCTACCCTCTAGCAGATCAACACTCCCCCCACCACCTTGGTGTTGTCTGCGAACTTACTGAGGGTGGACTCAATCCCCACATCCAGGTCGTCAATAAGGATGTTGAATAGGACTGAGCCCGGTACTGATCCCTGGGGGACACCACTGGTCACCGGATGCCAGCTGGATGCAGCTCCATTCACCATCACTCTCTGGGCCTGGTCATCCAACCAGTTTTTAACCCAGCAAAGGGTGTACCTGTCCAAGCCATGGATTGCTAGCTTCTCCAGGAGGATGCTGTGGGAGACTGTGTCAAAGGCCTCGCTGAAGTCGAGGTAGACCACATCCACAGCCTCCCCGTCATCCGCTAGGTGGGTCACCCAGTCATAGAAGGAGATGAGATTGGTTAAGCAGGACCTTCCTTTCCTAAACCCATGTCATTCCCCTAAGGTGTGGTATAAGGATCCTTTTTCCTTGGGTCAATGGCAAGTACCTGCAAAACTAACTACTTGGGGAAAAGGGTATGCTTGTGTTTTACTTCCAACAGGTCCCAAGTGGTTACCAGTGAAACTTGTGAAACCATACCATGAGCTGGAAAAGCAACATGCAAAATCCAGTCCCATAGATGCAGACGTTGAACCTACAACAGCGACAGACCCAGAGGAGTTGTACACAGATCACTGACGTTACTTGGGGACATCTGAAACGACTGGATCAAACTGCAAGTACCCTGTTAGCTATGAGCAATGCCCCATCAACTCCAATTAATGCCTTTTTGGCCTATCTTGCTGTTGTGTCTGCTAGCAGCAAAGTGAGCATGATAAAGTTTCTGATCTTACTTTTATGTTGTCCCCACATTTCAGGTGAAATCTATTGGGCACATGTCTTAGATCTACTTGCCTTTAAGCTTGTCACATGGTGGGACAGTGAGATATTTATATCTCACAATGTTACTCGCTGGAGCAGAGGGGTTTGGCTTCCCTCCCATAATTCATTGGTTCAGGAAAATGTACCTGTTAGTGGGACTCTCACCTTTTATTCTCCTATGCCCCCTATTTGTGTCACTCAGGTACCTACTAATGGCTGTGTTGCCTTTTATCCCAAATGCCATCTAATGCATATGACATCTCAAGGCAAAGGTAATCTGACTTTTATTTCCACTCCAGGTGTGGTTGCTATGTACCCTCAAGGGTCAAAACGGCATAGCATCACAATACCCAACGGATATACCTGTTTGTCAGACCAAAAGAGCCACTCAGCTGTTATGGCAACCATGTTGATTACCTACTCCAATGATGATACCTGTGAATATTTCTAATGCACGCATCTATGCCTTTTATGATTGGGGGCCTAGAGGCTACCTGAAAAATCAAAACAATCAAGTAGTTTATTTTAATTGTATAGTTAACTCCACTCTTGTTTGGACCGATGGGGGGATGTCAGGGCCTGCAGTTAATATTATTTTCCAGAACCATACAAGTCCCTTCAAATACAAACATAGGGAATTGGCCTTCCCATTTTTTCAGTGCAGAGTTGATCACAGACACTATAGAAATACCAGGGGGTATCAGCATGGAGAATACTCCATGAGTCATTAATATGAATACCAACTCAGTGATGATTAGCAACTCACATCCTTATGTGTTATTGGCAGCATGTAATCTACAGATCACATTCCAAAATAACATGTTCAATTTGTCAGTAGACAAACCATGGTATTTTAGCTGTATAACCCACCAAAATATAACTGATCTTAACCTGACCTGTATTATTCCACTGAGACGGAGAACAGAACTTGGGTTGCCTGTAAATATGACTGACAAGGTCATGGGAAAGACCTTCGGAAATAGGGCATTTTATTCGTACTCTTAACAAAACCCCACTTCGATCTGAAAGATTTATCGGGTGGCTTATCGCATTTATGATTTCAGCTATAATTATAGCAGCTACTGCCACTATAGCCACAACTGCATTAGCAGAGTCTGTGCAGACAGCTGACACAGTAGCTTCACTGCTGTCCAATGTAACTAATTAATTAACTATGCAAGTGGATATTGATCAGCAAATTTTAGCTCGTTTAGATGCTTTAGAAGCAGCTATGACTTGGCTTGGAGATAGACAGGCTGCTTTTGCAACTCATACGTGATTGGGAATTTCAACACAAAGGACTCTGTGTTACTCCACTGGAATCAAACCACCTGTGACTGGCAACAGATAAAGCGCCATCTGCAAGGTGTGTTCGTGGCCAACGTGGATGGGGAGGTGCAGAATTTGGCACAAAGCCTGCGAGGACAATTAAACAAAATCCAAGAATTATCCCAACAGAATGTTCTAAAGGAGTTATCAGACAATGTTGAATGGCTCAATCCCAAAAACTGGGGTTAAATTTACACATGTGGCTTTTTATTTGCTTTGGTATTATTTTATTTATGGTTGTGTTTGTTGTACTCAACTGCTCTGGAAGATGATCACAGGACTGCAGAAGAATGAGACCAAGGTCCTGGCTGCCTTTGTGATTAACCCTCTGCAAAACAAAGAATGGGGAAATGTGGCTGCAGCTGCCTCTGTGAGAGCAGGGGCCCCAGCATGTTGGATGATTAGGTCAAAGCAGACTGAGAAAAGATACCAAGGATCTTAGCCAGTCTTATCAGGATGTTGTAAATAGTGCTTGTTTTGAGTGGAAAAACATTGTTGGAATGCTGCTGTTTATGTGTGAATGTGCCGACTTGGAAGAGTGTTTCACATGAAAGCTGCATGATCAAGTATTATGAAAACATCCTATTGGCTGATTAGCTAGATCTGTTTCTGTATGTATAAAAGAGAACTCACAGAACAATAAATCAGTCACTTTGCACAGCAAAACAGCTCGTGCCTTTTCGTTCAGCTCAGGGAACCACCAAAAGTGGAAAGCTGCAGTGTGGAGTCTTACACGACTCGTTGTGGAAGCAGCTGAAGGAGAAGCTGAATCGAGTCAATTTGCAGAGGTAAAAGCCATCCAGCTGGCTTTGGACATTGCCAAACGAGAAGGGTGGCCAAGACTCTATCTCTACACTGACTTGTGGATGGCAGCAAATGCCTTGTGGGGTTGGCTAAAGCAGTGGCAGCAGAACAACTGGCAGCGAAAAGGTAAACCTATTTGGGTTGCTGACCTGTGGAAAGACATTGTGGCTTGGATAGAGAAACTGGTGGTAAAAGTGTGTCATGAAGATGCACACATACCTCTGAGTCGAGCCACTGAGGAACATCGACACAACCAGCAAGCAGATGAGGCTTCTCAAGTGTTCCAAATAGACTTAGACTGGGAACATAAGGGTGAACTATTTTTGGCTCAATGGGCCCATGACACTTCAGGTCATCAGGGCAGAGATGCAACCTGCAGATGGGCTTGTGACCACAGGGTGGACCTAACAATTGTTGATTCTGGTGCTTCGGATACTAAAGGAGCAAAAGAGTCGTACCTGCAACCCTCCTGTAGGGAGGAGCAGACTACACAAGTGGCAAATTTGGCGAACCAATGTTTTCCATTCCATATATCTACGTAAGGCTCGGTATAAATTCAGGGATCACGGAAGTCAAGCCCCTTCATACTTCCTTCTTCCTCTTCCTTCCTCTTCCATTCATGGGTGGCATCTGGGGAGGACTCCATCTATCCATCACCATTGATTCCTAGGCTCGTGCATTCCTGACCCTCATAACTCTACCCTCAGCTCCCATCTGATCTGCCGTTATCTCTGATAGTGGTCTGGCACATTTTGGAACTGTTCACAGCTAAGGAGAGTGCCATGGGGGTGGGGGAATGCAATAGGTTTTGCACATTCCTGCACATACTTGTATATATTTGTACATATTTTCTTTTATCACTAGTATTTAATTAAAGATGTCTAGTTTAGTTTTCAATCCAGAAAGTATCTCTCATTATTCTCTCTGTCCTTTTTCTACCGGACACCTGTTCTCTGATTCCTGTCAGTTCCACACTTCAGCCATTGAAAGGAACTGACAGAAGGAATAAGTTGCTGGAAAAAGTAGGAATAAGATGTTTCCAAGTCAACCACCCTTGTCCTTGTGGGGGACTTCAACTTGCCAGAAATCAACTGGGAGCAACATACAGCTAGCACAACCTGGGCCAGAAGATTTCTAAGCCACCTGGATGACAGCTTTATGGAACAGGTCATAAGGGAGCCAACTTGGAAGAATGCCCTCCTTGATCTGCTGCTTGTCAACAGAGAGGATCTCGTGAGTGAGGTGGAGATTGGAGTTCGTCTCGGCCACAGTGACCACGAGGCGATTGAGTTTAAAATCTCTGTTGACAAGAGGAAAACTGCCAGCAAAACTTCAACACTAGACATGGGGAGAGCAGACTTCAAGATGCTCTGGGAGCTTCTGAGTCAAGTCCTCTGAGAAAATATTTTTGCAGGTGCTCGGGTTCATGAGTGCTGGTCACTCTAAACATCACCTCCTAAGGGCACAGGAGCAGGCAATTCCAAAATGTCAGAAGTCAAGCAGACAAGGCAGAAGGCTGGCTTGGCTGAACAGGGATCTGCTCTTTCAGATTAGGCAAAAAAGGAAGGTGTATGCCCAGTGGAAACTAGGTCAGGTGATGTGGAAAGAATACAGATATGCTGCTAACCACTGTAGGGAGAAAATTGGAGAGGCCAAAGCCCAACTGGAGCTGCAACTGGCCAGAGCTGTGGGGGACAATAAAAAGAGGGGTTTTTTTAATACATTAATGGCAAAAGGCAGTGTAGAATCAACATTGGTCCTTTACAGGATAAGGACAGTCACCTCACCAACAGGGATATAGACAAAGCAGAGATATTTAATGCATTCTTTTTCTCTGTCTTCAACACTGATGATGGACCAAGGGGACCTCAACGCCCAGAACTGGAGGACCATGACTGCAACAAGGATCAACTCTTAGTTGACCCTGAACTTGTGCGGGGTCTGCTGCTACAGTTAGATCCCTACAAGTCCATGGGGCCTCATGGGATCTATCCGAGAATCTTCAAAGAGCTGGCTGATGTCATCACCAGGCCTCTCTTGATGATTTTTGGGAAGTCCTGGGAATCTGGAGAGATCCCAGTTGACTGGAAGTTGGATAATGTCCCAATATTCAAGAAGGGCAAGAAGGAGGACCCTAGAAACTACAGGCCAGTCAGTCTAACTTCGGTGCCTTGTAAAATTATGGGAAAGATTATTCTGGGAGGTACTGAAAAACACCTGGAGGACAACGCAGTCAGCAGTCACAGCCAGCACAGCTTCATGAGGGGAAAAGGCCTGCTTGTCAAACTTAATTTCCTTTTATGACAAGGTAGGCCACCCTGTTGATCAAGGGAAGCCAGTGGATGTAATATTTCTGGACTTCAGCAAAGCTTTTAATACTGTCACAGTATTCTCTTGGACAAAATATCCAGCATACAGCTGGACAGGCATACCATACGATGGCTGAGCAACTGGCTCACAGGTTGAACACAAAGAGTGACAGTGAATGGGGTAACATCAGGATGGCGACCAGTCACTAGTGGGGTCCCGCAGGGCTCCATCCTAGGCCCAGTCCTCTTCAACATCTTCATCAATTACTTGGACGCAGGACTCAAAGGAATTCTAAGTAAGTTTGCTTATGATGCAAATCTGGGAGGAGATGACGACTCCCTTGAGGGCAGAAAGGCCCTGCAGAAAGACCTCGACAAGTTAGAGAGATGGACAGTCACCAACCACATGAAATTTAACAACGGCAAGTGCCGGATTCTGCACCTGGGACGGGGCAACCCTGGTGGTAAGTACAGACTAGGGAACAAGTGGCTGGAGAGCAGCACGGCAGAGAGGGACCTAGGGGTCCTGGTTGATGGCAAACTGAATATGAGCCAGCAGTGTGTCCTGGCAGCCAGGAGGGCCAACCCTGTCCTGGGGTGCATCAAGCATAGCATTGCCAGCCAGTCAAAGGAGGTGATTGTCCCTCTCTACTCTGCACTGGTGCAGCCTCACCTTGAGTACTGCATTCAGTTTTGGGCACCACAATATAAAAAGGACATCAAGCTATTGGAGAGTGTCCAAAGGAGAGCCACGAGGATGGTGAAGGGTCTGGATGGGATGTCTTATGAGGAGCGGCTAAGGTCACTTGGATTATTCAGCTTGGAGAAAAGGAGGTTGAGGGGTGACCTCATTGCAGCCTATGGCTTCCTCACAAGGGGAAGAGACAGGGCAGGTACTGATCTCTTCACTCCTGTGACCAATGACAGGACTTGGGGAAATGGCAGGAAGCTGAATTAGGGGAGGTTTAGGTTGGACATCAGGGAAAGGTTTTTCACCTAGAGGGTGGTTGAGCACTGGAACAAGTTCCCCAAGGAAGTGGTCACAGCACCAAGCCTGCCTGAGTTCAAGAAGTGTTTGGATGATGCTCTCAGGCATATGGTGTGATTCTAGGGTTGCCCTACACAGGGACAGGAGTTGGACACAATCCTGATGGGTCCCTTCCAACTCAGCATATACTATGATTCTGTGATTCTATCATGTCTTCCAAATATCTCCGGGGATGGAAACTCAACCCCTTCCATGGGCAACCTATTACAGTGTTTTATTACCCTCTCAATGAAGAAGTTTCTTCTAATATCCAATCTAAACTGCCCCTGGCACAACTCGAGGCCTTTTCCTCTTATTCGATCACTTGATATTAGAAGAGACCAACCCCTACCTCACTACAACCTCTTTTCAGATAGTTGTAGTGAAAGATAAGGTTTTGAGTTCTGTCCAGGGGCGGATGAGGACCATGTGGAAAGTTTGTGGGTATGAATTAATGGGCAGGCTGGCATGGGTGATACCGTTGTGGGGGGCTATTACAGGCCTCCCGATCAGGATGAGGGAGTTGATGAGGCTTTCTACAGGCAGCTGAAAGCAGCCATGAAATTACAGGCCTTGGTCGTCATGGGGGATTTTAACTACCCAGATATTTGCTGGAAGGCCTACACAGCCAGCCATTCACAGTCCAGGAGGTTCCTCCAGCACATTGATGATAACTTCTTGATGCAAATGGTGGACAAACCAACTAGGAGAGGAGCGCTGCTGGATCTTGTACTCACTAACAAGGAGGGTCTGGTTGAAGCGGTGATGGTCAGTGGCAGCCTTGGCTGCAGTGATCACGAGATGGTGGAGTTCAGGATCTTGTGTGGGAGGAACAGAATGCCTAGCAGGATCACAACCCTGGACTTCAGCAGGGCCAACTTTGGCCTCTTCAAGCAATTGTTAAGGGAAATTCCATGGGACAGGGTACTAGATGGTAAAGGGGCTCAAGATAGTTGGTCAACATTCAAGGACCACTTCTTGCAAGCTCAGGATCTGAGCATCCCAGTGGGTAGGAAATCGAGTAAGGGAGCCAGGAGACCCACACAGTTAAACAAGGAACTGCTGGGCAAACTCAAGTGGAAAAAGAGAATCTATGGATCGTGGAAGGAGGGGCTGGCCACTTGGGAGGAATATAGGACTGTTGTCAGAGGATGTAGGGAGGCAATAAGGAAAGCTAAGGCCTCCTTGGAACTAAACCTTGCAAGTGAGGTCAAAGACAATAGAAAGGGCTTCTTCAAATACATTGCAGATAAAACTAACATATATAAATATATATAAATATATAAAGAAGGCAGAGGTACTGAATGCCTTCTTTGCCTCTGTCCTTGCTGCAGACTCTCCCCAGGAGCCCCAGATCCCTAAAGCCCCAGAAGATGTCAGGATGAAGGAGGAGTTTGCTTTGGTAGATGAGGATTGGGTTAGGGATCAGTTAAGCAATCTGGACATCCTTAAATCGATGGGTCCGGATGGAATACACCTGCGGGTGCTGAGGGAACTGGTGGAGGTCATTGCTAGGCCACTCTCCATCATCTTTGGTAAGTCGTGGGCAACAGGAAAAGTGCCTGAGGACTGGAGGAAAGCAAATGTCACTCCAGAATACAAGAACAGCAACAAAGAGGACCTGGGTAACTACAGACCAGTCAGCCTCACCTCCATCCCTGGAAAGGTGATGGAACAACTTGTTCTTGGCACTATCTCTAGGCATATCAAGGATGAGGGGGTCATTAAGAGCAGTCAACATGGTTTTACCAAGGGGAAATCATGTTTGACCAACCTTGTAGCCTTCTATGAGGATGTAACTAGGTGGATAGATGATGGTAGGGCGGTAGATGTGGTTTATCTTGATTTCAGTAAAGCATTTGACACCGTCTCCCACAGCATCCTTGTAGATAAACTGAGAAAGTGTGGTCTGGATGATCGGGTAGTGAGGTGGATTGTGAACTGGTTGAAAGGAAGAAGTCAGAGAGTTGTGGTCAATGGGACAGAATCTAGTTGGAGGTCTGTGACTAGTGGAGTCCCTCAGGGGTTGGTACTGGGACCAGCACTATTCAATATTTTCATCAACAAGCTGGATGAGGGAACAGAGTGTACCCGCAGCAAGTTTGCTGATGATACAAAACTGGGAGGAGTGGCTGACACACCAGAAGGCTGGAGAGTTGGGCAGGGAGAAACCTAATGAAATACTGTAAGAGTTCAAAACCAAAAGGGGTTTGAGCGGATACACCTCCCCTTTTGGACTTGATACCCGTCGAACCCTTCCCCCCCACAGATAGTACGCACTCTGACTCAAAGAGGGAATGAGGACACTGAGTGAGGGTTTTCTGTGTGCTGTTACTTTATAAACAGAGCAGGGGTGTACAAATGTAAATATAATGTAAGCCATGGATAGGGCGCAAAAGATAGGAGGAAGATTATGATGATAAAGGGAGGTGATTTAGAGCGCATCGCAGATCCCCCCTGTTGGGGTCGCCGTTGTGTGTGTGAGAATGGGCCACCCACTATTCCCAGGGAGTGAATGATAGGAAAGCAGGAAAGATTTATGGATGGGGCTCTTACACTCCCAGCGTGTTGAATGTGGCGGCAGCAACAGCTCTTGGGGGACCTCCAGCTGCTGGTAATCAACATTTAGCAGCCGGATGAGCTGGAGGGCAGGAGACACACACCACGTGGGCGGCAGTGGCATGGCAGTGCTCGTGGCCTGGGGCGGTAGTGGCGCGTGGCAGTGCTCAGGCGGTTTGGCTTGGCTGCAGGCAGAGGCATGGGAGCAGGCAGGGATCTCAGCTCTCTGCTCTTAAAAGAGCAATAGGATTTCAGCCTTTAGCTCCCTAGGATTCCACAAAGATCTGGTAGAGAGATAGTATTCTCCCAGAAGCAGGAGCAGCAGCAGCAGAGTGGTGTGCCTGCAGGCTACCAGTGATTTCCGCTCTCCCTTCAACAGAGGCAGAAGCCTCCCCCTACTGTTCTGTGACTTCTGTCCAGGTTAGGGTGACACAGTGCACTGTTCCAGGTGCCACAATACATTATCCCATCTGCATGCCAGCCCTGGCCCAGCCAATCTTGAGTCCCGGAACAGAACAGATGACCTGCAGGCAGGCAAGCCCCCCTCCCCAAGAAGCCCGCGCCTCAGCTCTTGACAGGTTCCTGGTGCCACAAGCACCAACCGTGCCTTAGCATCCATTTAGTCTCCCTTTTATGGTGAAATAGTTTTATGGGAGGCATGTATTTTCTGTGGTAAAGGGCATAACCCTTATACTTCACCCCATGACTCACATAAAACTATTGCTCTATATACATTATAACAATCTTATAACCTTTCATATTAAAGAACTATAAAAATATATTACGACTTGTAACAGTAGCTGTAGCACTTAGTGATTACCACAGTCAAGAATGATACATTCCCATACCACCTTTTAACTCTGGCTCTCTTGGCCTTAAAGAAACATTGTATCAGACACTTGGTATATGATAATTTGCAAAAGAACATGTAAAAGCTTACAACAATTAACAGTTGACATAATTATTTCTACCATAATATTTACATTTAACTTTCATACCTCTAGAAAAACATGTACAGTATATTTCATAATCTAAAAAAAAAAAAAATCTGCTCAGATATTTACAAGCAATGTCCTATTATCTATATGCAACATTTTTGTCTCCATAAAAACCTTTCCTTGTCATCAAATATAAAGCGATTTTATCTCAGAGTGGATGAATTAACCTGGTCTTGAGAATTTCCAGTAGACATTGTAACCACGCCATTATCACAAGAACTAGGGAAAAGGAGTGAGCAATGATGTAATAAGGTTGCACACACTGTGTCTCCGAGGTGATCAGTCTCTGACACTTTCAGCAACCTCCATCAGAAGGGTGATCAGGCCTCCTGCGGTAGCTCACAATCCAGTAGTGTAATGGCTTTTCCCAATGTCAGATCTGAAAATCCTGAGCTATAAGCATCATATCACATATTAAAGATGACATATCACCTTCCAAGAAGGAGACAAAATAACAGAACAGAAACATGGCAAGAAAAGAACATTTGGGCTCTACAATAATTAATTACCTTACACAACACACATAACCCAATTTGTCCTAATTGTATAAAGTTTCCCCTCTGAATCCACAGCCTTCCATGTATTTCGATTCAGCAACGTATCTAAAACCAATTGCATTTTTCCAATGTTTGTCAAATTTGCCAGTACAGTTTCCCCCATGGCATAGGTATGTTTCTGTTTCCCGATCGAGTTTTGACAAGAGTCCCTTTTCAACCTGTGATTCCTTGGTAAAGGATTGCTTAAAGGTGGCTGTGGGTAGAATGCATTAAGTCTGGGGCAGCTGTTGACTCCCCATCTATTATTTACTACCGTTAAGGTGTAGCTAAGCCTCTCATCCCACCTGGGACAGTTTGGCTTTAAGACACCTTTTAGCAAGCTGTTAGTCTGCTCAACTATTCCATTCACTTGCTGATAGTAAGGGGTGTGCAAGATCCATTTAATTCCCTCTTGTTCTGCCCACAATTGAACACAGTGAGAGGTAAAATGCGACCCATTGTCTGATTGGATGGTGTTAGGTTTGGGCAGTGTACCAAAGATCTTTTCTAGAAAATGTATAGTATTTCCCCCCGTTGCTTTGGCGCATGCCTCAGCACAAGTCAATCCAGAAATTATTTCTATGACTGCGATTATATACTGCTTTCCCACAGATTTTCTGAAAGGGCCTATATAATCGATCTGCCATGCGTCCCATAGTTTCTTGGAGTCTCTAAGACGTAACTGATCTTTCATAGGGTGATGTCCAAGTCTTATTTTACACTGATCACACAAGGAAATTACAGTTTTACACATATCTTTTGTTACAGGCCAACCTCTGGCTTGTGCTTCCTTATATAAATCATAATTGCCAGAGTGCCCACGTTTACCACCATGTTACAACGTAACCACTCTAGGAGCTTTCCCCACTCAGTGGCCTTGTGTTAGGGCCTCTCTGATTTCAATCCAATTCATTCGGGCCAATTTGTCTACTTCGTTATTCCATTTTGCGTGGTTAGTAGGTCAAGAGAGGTTCTCCTCCCTCTCTATTCTGCCCTGGTGAGTCCACATCTGGAATATAGTGTCTAGTTCTTGGCCCCTGTGGGGAGTACCTTTGAATTATTTTCCTGATATATACCTAGTCTACCTCTCCTGGACCTTGGTCCCTCAGTTTGTATTAACTCTTAATAAACCGGTTGATTCATAAACTAAACATTGGTCTCAGTAACAATTTGTGAGCGTGGTGAGGAGGGGTATTCTAAAATACTCTAAAATACGGTCCCACAGCGGCCGTTCCTCTGTGAGAGGCGAACGCCATGTGTGAGCCCTCAGTTTCATTCACAAAGCCCTCCACATTGGGGGAGGTGGGGGAGTTGCAGGAGCATCCTGACAGCCGGTAGCCCCTGGCATCGGCTCATGACAGCCCCTCAGTTTGAGAAGGACAGGGAACTGCTTGAAGGAGTCCAGCGCAGAGCCACAAAGATGATTAAGGGAGTGGAACATCTCCCTTATGAGGAAAGGCTGAGGGAGCTGCGTCTCTTTAGCTTGGAGGAGACTGAGGGGCAACCTCATCAATGTTTATAAATATGTTAAGCGTGAGTGTCAGGAGGACGGAGCCGGGCTCTTCTCTGTGATGTCCAGTGATAGGACAAGGGGCAATGGGTGCAAACTGGAGCATAGGAGGTTCCACATAAATGTGAGGAAAAACGTCTTTACTGTGTGACTGACAGAACACTGGAACAGGCTGCCCAGAGAGGTTGTGGAGTCTCCTTCTATGGAGACATTCAAAACCTGCCTGGAGACATTCCTGTGTGATGTACTCTAGGTGATCCTGCTCTGGCAGGGGGGTTGCACTAGATGATCTTTCGAGGTCCCTTCCAACCCCTAAGATTCTGCGATTCTGTGATTTCCCTGAGCCTCCTTTTCTCCAAGCTGAACAACCCCAGTTCCCTCAGCTGCTCCTCATGAGACTTGTGTTCTAGACCCTTCACCAGCCTCGTTATCCTTCTTTGAACAGGCTCCAGCACCTCAATGTCCTTCTTGTAGTGGGGTCTAGGACAGTATATCGCACCCAGTTTCCCACAGGCACCTTCAGTGCTGCCGATTCTATCGGCAGATGGCACATTTTCAGCACCCTTACATGGCCCCTCTCTGCTCCTTCCCCTGCCCCGTGCAGCACCAACAACATCATGGGCTCTGCAGGGACCCCTGAGCGCTGACAGTGAGTGGTCACTCACGGGACAGGGAAGGAGAACAGCAAGCGAGCTGGGGAGTGTCACGGTTTAATGCTGGGGCCAGTCTCTTTTCAGTGGTGCCCTGTGGTAGGATGAGGGGAAATGGCACCAAGTTACAACACATGAAGTTTCACCTCAACATGAGGAGAAACTTCTTTACCGTGAGGGTGATGGAGCACTGGGACAGGCTGCCCAGAGAGGTTGTGGAGTGATCCTGAGTCAAACCATGACATCACTACTCCTGGGCAATAGACAGATAAAACTTTTCCAGGAAAGGTTTGATGATCTCTGGTTCCCCCTTGTGGTTGTTAGAGGGATGTTTTTCTAGTGACCTTTAGTTGAACCTGGATGCTTTGCCCCCAAATATGGGCATTACTCAGTGAAGGGGCCAAGTGTCAAAGCTGGGCATCATGAGTTTTACCATTATCTCTGTCCCACGAACTGGGCAGACTGGGGCAGACTAAATATCGACAACTGTTGGTACTCTTGTTGCCATTACTTAAGAATTCTGGGGCACTATCACTTTCCCAGGAACACAGCAACAGAACTTCACAAAACACAGGAACAAGATTTCACAAAACACAACTTCTACCCAGTAAATTTCTATAAACAATAGTCTATTCTCATAAGATAGATTCACTCTAGTAAGTTTCCATAAGGCCTAATTCTTCCTTAACATTTCTACTAGATCTAACAGAAAAGGTTCTATAGGTATCAAAAGGTCCCTTGCAAGAATTTAGGAAAGAATAAGCAGCTCCCGTATCCACAAAAAATTATCCCTTTCCTTACCCAGCTTTATTGTAACTTTTTCCAACTTCATTGTAGCTTTTTCAAACTATTAACTTTTCCTCATTGTCACCGTTTGACTCAGGTCTGACAACAATGCTCTTGATCCCCTCCCCCTCCCGCCCAGGTAGGGAAGGAGAGAGAGAAAAAGAGAGAGACTTGGCTGGATTGAAAACTAAACTACACAGCTTTAATTAAACACTAATGAATTATATAAGAAAATATATACAATATATATATAAGCCTTCCGTTTCATTCACAAAGTCCTCTCATGTCCTCTTTGAAATAATTTTTCAAGAGAGACCACAGGTGGTGTCGCAGTGGGTCCTGTCTCTCTCGCTGCTGTCTTGTAGCAGGACGTCTCTTCTTAATGACTGCAACACGTGACCAGTTGTCTCTAGGAAGAATCTGGAGTTTACCTCTGCATCTGTTTGGCATCTTATTCTTTCTGTCAGTCATTTTTTTCAATGGCTGAGGTGTGGAACTGATGGGAATCAGAGATGATGTCTCCATACTCTCGTGCTTTGAAAGCCACCTCACGTACAGTTGGTCTTGCGTAATCTTCAAAGCACCCCATACAGGAGAATATATGGGCATGTGCTGCTGGTACAGCCTGTGCAAACCTCCGGAACATTTGTGTGTCGCACAGAACATCATCAGGATTTGTAAGCCCATCTTTATCATAGATCACCTCTCGCACAGCTATTTCTCTCAAGTATGTGATGGCTTTCTCAAGAGTGGGTGTTCTGCTTCGGCACCATTCCATGTCACCCTTGTGGGGGTATCTCTCTCTCACAGCTGAAAGAAGTCGGTCCCACAGGGTGGTAGTTCCCATCTTACTACCAAGTGCTCTGTCAATACCAGCATCTCTGGCCAGGGATCCCAACTGCTTGGCTTCTCTCTCATCCACATTGTAGGTTTCAGCCCCATTATCAAAGCATCGGAGCAGCCAAGGAAGAATTCCCTCACCATCAGTGCGGGAGAAGTCCTTTCTCATAAGGTGCAGTTCTTTCACAGAGGAAGGCTGGATAAGGTCATCGTCATCATCTGATTGAGGAGGGCCTGCTCTTCTGTCTGCTTGAGAGTGGTCTGATTTTTTATCTATTTGAGAGGTACCTGCTCCATCAATTGATTTAGAATCCTCTGCTTTCTCAGTTTCAGCATCTGTTGTTATAAGAAGCTCCGGATGTCTCAGGGAGGAGCGTTTTACCTTTGCCTTGCTCCTGGTCACAGGATGAACTAGCCTGATTCGAAAGGGAGTGGACTTTATCTTTGTAGAAGCAGCTGTTTTTGTAGCAGTACAAGTGGTGGTATCAGCAGCATCACGGGTGGCAGCAGCAGTGGCAGCAGCATTGCCTGTGGGGGAGTGGCAGTGAGTAGAACAGCATCTTGCCCTACGCATCCATAATACATGACAAACATTCAGCAGAAGGATCCCTACTGCAACAATGCTACTCAAATCAAGAGCTGGGAGATTCAGCTCGAAAGAAAATGGAGAGGTAAAATTGAACCAGCTACTGCTATTACCAACAGGGACCATTCCATTCACTTTAGGAGTTGTACCACTAGGACTTGCACTGTAACTGTACACATACAGTGCCACCATAAAGAACAGTATGAAAAACCCTAGGATCACTAGGCTGGTAATTACATGGTTGATTATGGCTACAGTTCTGTCAATAAACCATAAAACAATCACGAGAGCAGCTACACAGAGCAGAATGCGCTCAGCTGCACACCACATGTACCATTGCAGGTTTGGAAAAAGATCCAGTAGATTCATTGCAGCAAGTGTCTGTTCAGTTTTCAATCCATCAGAAAACTCAGCAGAATTGTTACCCATTGCTATCTGAGGGATTCCTCCCATCAGAGATGGAATTTTGAACACTCCCAATTGATGAAAATTTGTAATCTGGGCTTAAAATCAAGCCCCACATTCGGCGCCAATAAATTTTTGTCACCGTTTGACTCAGGTCCGAAAACAATGCTCTTGATCCCCTCCCACCCAGGTAGGGAAGGAGAGAGAGAAAAAGAGACTTGCCTGGATTGAAAACTAAACTACACAGCTTTAATTAAACTCTAAATGATATAAGAAAATATATATACAATTATATACACATATGTTCAGATATGAGCAAAAGCCTCTCGCCTCCCGCCTCCTCCAGCAACTCCCACAGCACTCCCCTCAGCTGGAACAGTCCCGAGAAATTCCGGAACTGCTGCTGGAGAAAGCAGAGAGTGATGAGAGTCAGGAGAGCTTGAGCCTAAGGGTCGATGGTGATGGATGGACGGAGTCGTCCCCAGATGCTGGCCATGGATGGAAGAGAAGGGAGAAGAAGAAACAGGAAGGAAGTTGTCTTCTGTGATCTCTGACCTTCCTCTGAGCTTACGTAGATAGATGGAATGGAATATCTCTGGCCAATTTTGCTGTCTAATTCAGTCTCCTACGGGGGGGTCATAGATCTCCCCATAGTGTCTGAGCTGGCAGAGTAAAGGTGCGACCGGGAAGCCCCAGCAGTTACAAAGACATTCTACTGTCTTATCAGCCTTAGCTAGTACAGAGTGTTGCTAGTTAAAAGAAAGCTCACTGAAGGAAATAAAATCAGCAAAACGAAAATTGGCTTAATCCTGGCTCAAACCAGGACACTCATTAGTGAAGAGGATTTCTAAAAATGACTGGATATGGCTCCCAGGTGGGGTTATATATTATAATTATTGTTTTGAGTAGCTCAAACTCTTTCTCCCAATTAGCCCCACAGACTGTTTCCAATTCAACAGGTCTGATGCTTTAAAAGCATCATGCACATCAACAAGTTGTCCCTCCACTCTGACTGCTTGTCTTAAAGGGGCCTGAAGAGCAGGACACTGTCCCCTCATTCTTCCAGCCACCAGACTGAAATCCATATCCTCCAATCTCCCACTCACCCCCCCTTTCACTCCCTTCCCCCATGTTACTAGGGTGAAGAGGGGAGCTGAGGGTACCAACAACTGCACATCTTCTACATTCTCATCCCCTTTCACCAACTTAAAACACCCTTCCTTACTAGTTCTCAATCCTGCATACTGCAGGCTGCACAGTTAACAACTTACATTTCCTTCTAGTACCATAATAATTTCTTAAAGTCATAAAAGCATCCACATACAGTACTTCATCTTATTTTCCTTCACGTTTACAAAACAAAGTTAACTGCAATACAACATTGTTATAAATAATAGTTCCAAGCTGTGGCCATTTCCCCTAAAGTTTCAGGGTATAAAGTGGCCACCAACAATTACAATACATAATCAAATTTCCTGGGTAAGGGGTTACTCCCAAACTTATTCCAGTTTCCCAGAATACATCCTAATGGTGAACAATTGGTAATGTCACCTCCTGCTGAGGATATTGATACATCATAGGATATTCGTTAGTAAATTCAATAGAAATATAGCCTAATAAAAGTTTACTAAAATAATGAATTTGCTATACTAAGAGGGTTGCTTTTAAAACAAGGTGCTTTGTGAAACTATCAGTCAACTATGCCAAGCATCCTGCAGGTTGTGATAACATCAAGTCTTCTAAGAACCTGTGGCACCTACAGACACCCTGATGTGGATTCTGACCCACCTGGGCAATCTACCAGCAGGAGACTGGAGACAGGACCAGGATGAGAGACCAGGACAAAGATGACAAAGGACTAGAATCAACAAAGACCCCCACAGGAGACCCTCAAGCATGCATAATTACAAAGATAGCCAATTCCAGGAAATAAAATGGCTATGTAAAAAGAATTCTGGGAACTCATTGACATGGAACTGAATATGCAGGTTTTTGGTGTATATTACTCGAGGTGTTTCACTGACTCGGGGGAGCACTCATGGTGGAGAATCCCCAGTGCTGCCCAGCACTGCAATAAAGAATGCCTGCTCAATAACAGCTTGTTTGTTGTTATTGGGTCTTGATCTTGGAATCCTTACCCAGCCGCACCTAGCCTCCCACTTTGGTGAGGAGTGTTAGAAAGCAAGGGGGTTTGGAAGCTCCGAAATTTTTGTTTCAATATATTACCCATTTTAATAACACAAATACAAGATACAGGTGAAATAGACAATGTGTCCTGGTTTGAGCCAGGATGAAGCCAATTTTCCTTTTTACTGATTTTTTTTTCCTTCAGTAAGCTTTCTTTTAACTAGCAACATTCTGTTCTAGCTAGGCTGAGAAGACATTGGAATGTTTTTCTAACTGCTGAGGCTTCAAGGTCGCACCTTTACTCTGATGGCTCAGACACTACGGGGAGATCTGTGACCCCCCCGTAGGAGGCTGAGTTAGACAGCAAAATTGGGCAGAGATATTCCATTCCATATATCTACGTAAGCTCAGAGGAAGGTCAGAGATCACAGAAGACAACTTCCTTCCTTCTTCTTCTTCCCTTCTCTTCCGTCCACGGCCGGCATCCGGAGAGGATTCCATCCATCCATCACTGTCGACCCTTAGGCTCGAGCTCTCCTGACCCTCCTAACTCTCTGCTTTCTCCAGCAGCAGCTCCGGGATTTCTCAGAACTGCTCCAGCTCAGGGGAGTGTGGTGGGAGTTGCTGGGGGTGGGGGGAGGCGAGAGGCTCTTGCACATACCTGAACATATTTGTACATAATTGTATATATTTTCTTATATCATTAGTGTTTAATTAAAACTGTGTAGTTTAGTTTTCAATCCAGCCAAGTCTCTCTCTTTTTCTCTCTCTCCTTCCCTACCTGGGTGGGAGGGGGAGGGGATTGAGAGCATTGTTGTCAGACATGAGTCAAACAGTGACACAATGACAGACACAAGTGAAACAAGGAGACTTGACTTTTAACAATTACCAGACACAAGTAAAACAATGAGACTTTTTCAGAATACCACTTTTACACTGTCTTGTGCCCATTTTAATCAAATCCCGATCAATACGTAGAAACAAAAATCATAATCCAATAAACAAAGCACAAACTTAAAGAAACCAAGTTACCAAAACCAAACAGGGGACTCAAACCCCAAGCAGGGGACTCAAACCCCAAATTAAACAGGAGACTAAAACTCCAAACCAAACCTGGGTGTTCTCCAAACATTTGTCCTGCATAACTTACTCAAGAAGGGACTAGAACCCTTATAGGTACCCTTATAGCCCAACCTTGCAAGGTTTTCACCATGTCTTACAGGCAGGCAACCAAACAGGGGACTTGAACCCCAAAGCAAATGCCAAAAGAATGCCTTTAATCCTACCATGGAACTTGCTCCGAGCTCTTTAGTTCAGGGATCAGAGATTCTCCCTGAGAAGCTCTTGGTGCCAGCTGGAGGTTTTGTGATCCCACGGATCTGTCGAGGTACAGGAGTGGTGTCCCATCTGGGTCGCCAAAATGATACCATAAAATCCAGTGGCAGAAAGAACCCTCTAACACTTGGTTTTAAGTTTTAGAAGACAGGTATTCTTTGTTACCACACTGGATGCACAGGGGGGATGAGTTCCTCCTCCGTCCATACCACAAATGGCAACAGGCAAAACTTATATAGTTCATCAATATATATTTACATTAGATACCCCAGAATTACTATACATATTCATTTTCACAATAGTTATCTGACAAAAATGTGTAACAAGTAAGAACCAGGCACATCAGTGTGGAATGCTTATCACCTATTGTTACAGGCCCCCAACTTGCAGGCCTTACTGTTTGCAGGCCTCAGCTCACAGGCATCAATATAATAATGTTAAAGACAAAGTTCTTTCTCATACTTTTGGGTATAAAAGTAGCACTTGTATTTTGGGAAACTGAGCTTGCTTTGTGGAATACCACCATGCTCCCTTTTCTGTGCAGAACTGGGTATTAAAGCAAATATCTTGGCTCTGTGTGCAGATTGGCTTCTTGCACACTGGGTGATGGACCCTGCATTTGGGACAACATCATTCCCTGCATTATAAGAAGAGAAAAAATAATTCCACCTACTACTCCTGTCATGACCCAGACTGGACAACCCAGGGAGATTCAGATTGGACTCCCTTGGTTTCTAAAGCCCTTCTCAGAGCAGACCCTGTCGCGGTCCGAACCTGGTTTTGGGTCGAAGCCGCCTTATCTCAGGGCACAATCACCTTGTTTGTCTATCAGGATTTTCTGACATCAAATTATATATTCAGGATAGCCTTCTTAATTATTTAGGTGGGTCTGTCCCTGGCTTGGGGCCGGCTTGCTTCCACTAGATATATAACTGATTGACAAGCTCCTCTCAAAAGCACACACACAGATTATGTGTTTAAAATATCATTTTACTGTAAAAGTTTTCAAAGGGTGTGTGTGGGGAAAACTGGATATGTAAATGTACCCAGTCGGTAAAGAGAAAAAAAAAACAACAAACTCTTATAATTTGGAGTAGAGAGAGCCCGAAGCCTTTCCCGTATAGGGTCGACAAAGTGCGTGTGAGTAAGGGGCCAATTACACACCCTGGGGGAGAACGCGTTAGAGGTGAAAGGTTTGAATGGTGATGTTGTACTCATGTCCTCCTGGAGCTGGGGAGAGTGAGGCGAGTTGTGGCAGCATAGGTAGCACCAGCAGCAAGGACAGCAGGGCGGCGAGGCTGCAGCAGCTACTTCCTTTGTCCTTCTGGTGCCTCTGGCTGGTAGCCGAGCTACTGTTTGCCTGGGCACACAGGGGACGGCTCTTTCTGGAGTTTGGGCACGGCACGAGTGGCAGGGCCACTCACCGCTATCGCCCTTTAGAGCTTTCTTCCGATGATCTCAGGAGCGCTGGAGAGGCGAGGAGTCTGACAAGCTGTTTTCCTCAGTGGACCCGGGTCTGGTGGCAAAGTCATGGCCTGTTGTGGTCTCAGCTAGGGCTGCTTTCAGCTCGGCAGCAAGGAGGAGTCCGGGGTGGCAACTATGATAATGATTTCTTCCAACTAATTGTAATAACCCCTTCCTATCCTCGGACACCTAATGTATATGCAACAGCATGGATGAATATGTATGACTTTGTGGCATATAACGAGCTTGCCAACAGCTCCAGGGTGTGCACGTTTGTGGAGGAGGGATCCCCGTGCACCCAGCGCTGAATAAACATACCTTTTTTATAACCTTATAGGTTGTAAGGTCATTATTCCGCACGTCAAAACAAAACTCAAGGTCTGTATTTGAACATTGGCTTTAATTAAAACTTTAGAAGGAATAACTCATAAAGGCCATAAAGGATTATTAGATACGTTCAGGCTGCACAATCATAAAGGCTAACATTTTTATTATAAAATTCATGATACATATATGTTCAAGCTGCACGACCTGGAAAAAAATTGCAGTAGGCCTTGCATTAACTAACCATTTTCAGAAGGAAGTGAGAGAGAATAGGAGAATCATAGAATCATAGAATGGTTAAGGTTGGAAGGGACCTTAAAGATCATCGGCTTCCAACCTCCCTGCTATGAGCAGGGACACCTTGCTAGACCAGATTACACAAAGCCTCATCCAATCTGGCCTTAAACACCTCCAGCTGTGAGAAACGTTTGTCATGCCAATGAACAGGCCCACACAGATCCTTCAGCGAAGCACAGTTTATTTACATTCTTGCAAGAATGGGTGACCTAAGCAAGTAGGCACACCCATAGTAAGGTGAATAACGGTTTATATTCCCTATTCCCAACGCAAAGGTCCCTCTCCTGTTTCCCCGCTGGCTGGGTACTCCAGGGTTTACAGCCTATCCGACGCTTCAAATGATCCTATAAGTTTCCCGCCCCTGTTTACACATTCCATTCTAGCAGTTTACTTTTTACCTTTTAAGGTAAAATTTTGACCTTTCTTGCCCCCTTGGCTGTCTTCCCAATTAACAAAATGATCTATACCTACTGGTGCCATCCTGCTCCTAGGAGCAAGATAGCAGTGGCTTTGTTCGGTCTTATCTTGGGCCATAAATCCTTCTCCATGTTCGGATCCCCCAGATGGAGCCCAATTAAGTCCCTCAGTTTCTTGGGCCGTAAACCACTCTTGGTGTAATTGGAATGTGCAGATATCTCACTTATCTCAAGCAAACTATATATTCCTAACACTAGAGTATATATATATATATATATATATATATATATGAACCAAACCCGACACTATGTTTCTAACACTAGAATGCAAAATCAACACTACATTTCATTTCTAACACAGGAAGGGGGCTTCCACAACCTCCCTAGGCAACCTATTCCAGCACCTTACTACACTCATGGTGAAGAATTTCTTCCTGATGTCTAACCTAAATCTCCCCTCTCTCAGTTTAAAACCATTACCCCTTGTCCTATCACTGCCCTCTCTGGTGAAAAGCCCCTGCCCAGCTTTCCTGTAGGTCCCCTTCTGCTATAAGGTGTTCTTGGAGCCTTCTCTTCTCCAGGCTGAATAGCCCCAACTCTCTCAGCCTGTCTTTATAGCAGAGGTGCTCCAGCCCTTTGATCATCTTTGTGGCCCTTCTCTGGACCCTCTCCAACAGCTCCATGTCTTTCCTGTGCTGAGGGCTTCAGAGCTGTACGTAACACTCCAGGTGCAGCCTCACCAGAGCAGACTAGAGGGGCAGAATCACCTCTCTCGCCCTGCTGGCCATACTTCTTTTGATGCAGCCCAGGATGCAGTTGGCCTTTTGGGCTGCAAGCGCACACTGGTGGTTCACGTCGAGCTTCTCCTAAGCTTACCACTCCAAAGTCCTTCTCCTCGGGACTGCTCTCTAGACATTCTTCCCCCAGCCTGTATTTGTGCCTGGGGTTGTGCCAACCCAGGTACAGGATCAAGCACTTTGGCCTTGTTGAACTTCATTCAGAAATAATGTTAAGAGATTCAGAAAATGTTTCAAAGTGGTCAAAACTGCCTTAAGTTCCAGAATTTGGGCTGAGCTGGTAACAAGTTTAACCTTTGTCTACCACTGACCATTTTCCAGCCATGCAACAACAGCTTCGTGTGATTCGCCTGACCTGTAAAGCAAAACAGGAGAAAATTCATCTTGACTCATCCCATGAGTCAGAGGTTAAAAGCATAAAGCAGTTGACTTTGTCCCATCTGTGGGAAACTGTTATTTTCTTCCCCGCATAAGTCTAAACAAAATGCCTTTTAAGCCAGCGAAGGCCTCTTCTGATTATTCCCAGCTAACGAACTAAAACAGACTTGCTTCTCAAGGACAACTGAACCCAAAACAACAGATGTGGTATGAGACAGAAAGGATGGACGACAAGCCATCCTGTGCCCCTGGCAGTCACCGCCTTAAAGTGGGGCTCATGGACACTCATGGGCTCTGGACAGTGACACTGACTGGACAGGTGGGTCAGGGGGTATAAAAGGTGGCGAGTGCAGCAGGTGGGCCCTTCCCTCCTCCCTGAGGCTCATTCGGATGCTTTCTGCCTGGGACACCCCCCCCCGCTGCAGACACTGGTGCTGGGACCCTGCCTGCCTGCCTGCCCCGGGTCCAGCCTGAGCCTCAGCACCCAGCGTGCCGGGGTCCCGAGCCCTGGGGTCGGGGCCGGAGCCCCCTCCCCGTGTTGCTGCCGGTTGAGGGGAAACCAACGGCCACTGCACCCACTGCCGAGAGGCTGCCCCTCCGACATCATGGACCTGCCGTCCTGCCTTCCGGGCCACTGACTGCTGCTGGACAAGCCGCCGGAGGGTAACATCACCACACACACACACACACTCTCCTCTCCTCATACTTGCACACACAGTGCAACCTCTTAAGGAGGACTGACGTCAGGTTTCTTTCCCTCCTTCCCTCCTCCCTTTGGTCCTTAATCCTCTCCCTTAAAAGCACGACCTTTTGCATTACCTCCTTAAAGGACGCTTTCTCACTACATGCATATTTATATCCCTGGTAGCCATTTACATTTGCATTGTCCCTAAACATCATCCCTCGGTTTGTGTTAACCCTTAATAAACCAATTAGTTTGTGGAGTAAATCTTGGCTTTAGAGGCAATTTCTGAGCGTGGTGGGGTGGGGGGTGCTTTCTAACTACCACCCTGAAATACAGTCCAGCGGTGGCCGTTCCTCCGTGAGAGGCAGTGCCACGTGTGACCCTCGGTCTTATTCACAAGCCCCCCCACATCGGGAGGGGGAGTTACAAAAGTATCCTGACAGCCGGTAGCCCCCCAGTACCAGCTTGCGACATCTGGTGTCAGAAGTGGGATAACGGGGGTTGTTAGAAGCCCCCCACGCTCTGAAATTGCTTAATTGGAGCAAAAAAAAAAAAATTTAATTAATTAATTATAGAAAAAATGGCTGCCAAGGGGGATATAGGTGATGCAGATGCTGTAAGTGCTGGTGCAGAAAATGCAGAAAATTAAATTTGTGAGGAAAGCACTGAAGTTCAGGAGGCGCCATTTTCATCTCCCTCTAGTTTTGAGGAGGAATTGCAGAAATGTGCATTTGTGCGTCCCTTCTGGGAGCACCTTAAGAGGCACGGGTACGCTATACAGAGGGAGCAGTACAAAGTGATTTATGATGCCTACATGGGGGGAGACCTCAGTAGACTCGCAAATTACATCATGACTTTGGAAGATGGTACTCCTCTGTCTAAAGAGCTTAAGAAGGAGATTAAGAAACACGGGCTTGATTTCATCAATGCCCGAAATGTCTTTGTCCTGGCCATGGTTGTGCAGCAAGCAAAGGAGGGATTACAGCAAAGAACTGAAGGGTTGCAGCAAGAGAATAAAGAGTTACAGCAAAGAATTGAAGGGTTGCAGTGAGAGATTGAAGGGTTAAGAAAGCAGGGAAAGGAGAGGAGAACTGGTGCCACCCTGTCTTACTCAGGTGATAAATGTGGGGAACTTGCTAATTGTGAGGATTCCTCAGGTTCTGGTAGTCAGGATACTGAGGTCTCGGATGACTTTCATACACTAAAGAAATGTAAGCCTGTAAACTCTGAGCAATCAGATAGAAAAAGTGTGATTTTTCATTTTGGGACGGAAAAGCAGCGCCCGATTTTGGAATCAAAGCCACAGCCGCAAGAGCAGCAAGCCCCCGCGCAGCTGCAGCCTCCCCTCTCCAAGGAGCAGGAGGAGGGACTAAGGGCAGATTTTAGGATATTACACGAGGCACATGACACACAGCACTCAAAGAATTAGCAATTTGGAGATAAATGCACATAAAGTTTCCACGATTATGGACAATAGTACTCAAAGGATTAGCAATTTGGAGATGGATGTTCATAATAGCATTCAAAGGTTTGGCGAATTGGAAAAATATGTCCACCGATTTTCTACAAATATGGACAAAGTCCCAACTAATTTATCTTCTCACTATACCAGGTCTGAGGATGAGGAGGAGGGGAGAATAGAGCATAAACAACTGCACCCAGTAGTGAGAACTTCTTTTTCTCTTGATAAAGGTACCCTGAGGAAGAAAGATGTGATAGTTAAGGAAATATACACCATTAGAATTGGCACAAATTAAAAAACAATACAGCAGGCTCCCATCTGAGACGGAAGCTGAATATATAATGAGAGTGTCCCTCACAGGAGGAGACGGGATCATGTTAAGTGAATAAGAAGCTAGAGGGTTCTGGGGATCCGGAATTATTCTAACGACTGGAGATAGAGGGCACCCCTTGTCCCTAACTGAGCGAGCAGATTTTTGTGTTGGCTCAAGTGATCCCGTTAGCAGAGGAGAGCCGAGGACCCTGCGGGGGGGGGGCTATTCTAACCTTTTGGACAATGTCCAAAAGGCTGCTGTAATTCAAATTATTTATGACCATGATTTAGTACCAGATCAAGAAAGTCCTATGAGTCTTTGAGTGAAACCAGAAAGAATGAAGGTTTTAATCAGGGGGCTCCCTCTGTCACTTAAAGAGGCAGCCGTGAAAATCAAACGTAAACTCAAAAATGGAGATCTGCGAGGATTTACATGGTCTGATTTGGCCAAATAATTGGTAGATTATGGCAAGGAATATGAGGATATATCTGATCCTGAAGATGTCCCCAAGCCTTCTGCAGCCAGACAAAACACTCGACCCTCCTATGCTGATGTGGTTGCCAGGCCACCCCAGGATCCTCCTAGGCAACAGGAGAAATCACAGGGTGACTGGACAGTCGTGGATAGATCTAAAAACAACAGAAAGCCAAACAGCACCCATAAAAGCCAGTACCCTGAAAACAAAAGTGCTTCATCTCGAGGTGATGACAAAGGGCCCTACGCTAAGCTTAAGGAGGAAGCCAGGCGTATAGGTGTTCCATTGAAGCTTTTGTCTCGAGATCTTTCTTACCAGCTTCTGAAAGACCTAGTAGAAAGTTGGGCTACATGGCCCAGCTCAAGGTCTAATTCAAGAGAGAGATCCAGGGAAAAACCCAACAAGTCGGGAAACTAAATAGCCCTCCTTCTGCCAAGAAAAAGAAATCAAAAAGAAAGACAAAAAGACAGGGAGGGGGAGAGAAAAACCAAAATCTTGACACAGGAAATGAAAATTATCAACAGGAAAATGACAAACAATCAGGCCCTAAAGCTTCCAATCAACACCATCGAAGAACTATTGGTAGTGTTATATGCAATATCATTATTAAAGATGTTAGTAGGCCTTATGTTACTTATTGATCACTTCACTACTGCAAGGTTTACCATTAAAACACAAAAATACATGCAATAACATGAGAGTGATATTTACAAGTTATTTTCCATTCATTCAATATAATCTTTACACACAATAGCATCACAATTATATCAATTGAAATTCCCCATGATTATTCTAACTCTGAAAACTCATTTTCAGGAAATTTTTTACTATCTTCTAATTGATACGGTAGCCACTATTGATTACAATACTGTTTCATCTTTTCTTTTGTCAGGGGATCCCCTGTAAATTTGTCCCAGTGTTTCAGGATGCATCTTAAAGGGGTACAAGGCATATACTGTTTTTCTTCCCTTAAGTGCCCTTAATTAGCACAATATCTCAATTCAAGCATTGCATGTGGTGTCACTCACTGCCTCACAAGGGAGAGGAGCTGAGGGAGTCCCGGATCAACAGGTTGGTGTGCGCTGGAGTCTGCTCCGGTCCCTCCTCCCTTTCATATTCAGCAAGAAAAATCAGGCAAGGCTGTCACTATGATCCCAAATCTGGGGTTCATCACCCAGTGTGCAGAGTCGATCAAGCACACAAAGCTGAGATATTTGTTTTATTCCAACGTTGCGCAAGGTTGGGTGCTAGGTGAGAATTCCACAAAGCTACAATTCAACTTCTGTAATACCAAGTGTTATGGAACAGTAACAGGAACGTTGCATTGCTGCTTGCCATCTAGTGTCAGAAGTAGGATTTTTTGTGGAAGCCTAGTTGCCTCCACCATCCAGTAAGATACTGTAAAAGAAAAGAAAAGAGAAAACTGCCTTGACGGAGAAGGCCAAACCAATGAGGTTACACCACCGCTCAGTGCTGCTGTGCCGGAGATGCTAGAGCTTCAGTACGAGCTGGAGTCGAAAGCAACCAGGTGGTATGACACTATTGACATTGCTCATGCCTTTTTCTCTATTCCTCTAGCACCAGAGTGCAGGCCACAGTTTGCTTTCACCTGGAGGGGAGTCCAATACACCTGGAATCGACTGCCCCAGGGGTGGAAACACAGCTCAACCATTTGCCATGGACTGATCTATGCTGCACTGGAGAAGGGTGGAGCTCCAGAACACCTGCAGTACATTGACAACATCATTGTGTGGGGTGACATGCCAGAAGTCTTAGAGAAAGGTAAAAAGATCATCCAAATTCTTCTGGATGCTGGTTTTGCTGTAAAAGGAAGCAAGGTCAAGGGACCTTCACGAGAGATCCAATTCCTGGGAATCAAATGGCAAGATGGACATCATCAGATCCCAATGGAAGTGATTAACAAAATAACAGCTGTGGCCCCACCATCTACTAAAAAGAACACTCAAACCTTTTTAGGGACTATTGGTTCCTGGAGAATGCATATTCCAGGTTACAGTCAAACTGTGAAACCTCTCTATGTGGTGATCTGATAGAAGAGTGACTTGAAATGGGGTCCTGACCAACAGAAAGCTTTTGAGCAGATCAAAAAGGAGATTGTGCAGGCAATGGCCCTTGGACCAGTTCAAACAGGGCCAGACATCAAAAATGTGCTCTACACTGCAGCCGGGTACAACGGTCCTACCTGGAGCCTCTGGCAGAAAGCACCAGGGGAGACTCGAGGTCGACCCTTGGGATTCTGTTGCCGGAGCTACAGAGGTTCCAAGACCAACTACATGACAACTTGCAGCATATGAAGGAGTTAGAGCCACTTCAGAAGTGATCGGCACTGAAGTGCAGCTCCTCCTGTTGCCGAGATTGCCACTAATGAGCTTCATGTTCCAGAGTACCATTTCTCCTATCCATCATGCCACCAATGTGACATGAAGTAAATGGACTGCATTAATTACTCAGCGAGCTCGTATAGGAAGGCCTAATTGTCCAGGTATCATAGAAGCGATTACAAACTAGCCAAAAGGCACACACTTTGGAATGCCACCACAAGAAGTGGTGAGACGGGCTCAAGAAGCTTCACCATATGAACACCTACCAGAGACTGAGAAATTATTTTCTCTTTTCACTGATGGCTCCTGTCATCTTGTAGGAAACCGCCTGAAGTGGAAAGCTACTGTGTGCGGTCCGACACGACTAGTTGCACAAGCAGCTGAAGGAGAAGATGAATCGAGTCAATTTGCAGAGGTGAAAGCCATCCATCTGGCTTTGGACATTGCCAAATGAGAAGGGTGTCCAAGACTTTATATCTACACTGACTTGAGGATGGTAGCAAATGCCTTGTGGGTATGGTGTAAAGCAAAGAGGTAAACCTATTTGGGTTGCTGAGCTGTGGAAAGATATTGTGGCTCGGATAGAAAAACTGGTTGTAAAAGTGTGTCATGAAGATTATTCTGGTTTGGTTTGGTGGGTTTTTTGGTAGTGGGGGAAGGGCACCAGGGGTGGCTCCAATAATAAGCTGAGCAGCTCCCCCTGCTCCAAAACCAGCCAAGGAGCCATTAGAGGAACAACAGATGTGCCTCAGCAATTAACATACGAAAGAACTGATATAACACCTGAGCAGAGAAGCACTTAGGGGTGAAGAGCTGTGCTGGGGAAGGAGAGAGGTGCTGGTGGTTGGTGAGGAAGAAGGGGAAGAAGGTGCCCTAGCAGAAGTTTCCCTACAATCCATGGCAAGATGGCAGGCTGTCCCCCTGCACTCATGGAGGAACGTGGTAGAACATGCCCTGAAGGTGCAAGGAGAGGGGAACTTGGCCAGTGGACTTGGATTTTGTGGCCAGTAGACTTTGATTTACTGCCAGTGGACTCTGATTATGCAGCTTTGGAAGACCCTGGCGCCAGGGGAGTTGGCTGTTCCTGAAGCAGCCTGTGACTCTGTGAGAAGCCCACACTGGAGCAGCTTGCTCCAGACCTCACAGGAAGGACTCATGAGGGAGAGGTTCGTGGAGAGCTCTCTCCCATGGGGAAGCAGGGAAGGACAGCGAGGAATTCTTCCTGAGGAGGATGGTGTGGCAAGAACCAGCAGCCTGTGAATTGACTCTAAACCTCATCCCCTGTCCCCCTGTGCCGGTGGGGGGAAGGAGGTAGAAAACTGGGAACAAAGTAATTTGGGCCCGGGAAGAAGGGAGGGGTGGGGTACCATATGCAAGCACTGCTCTTTGTGTTGTTTGTGTCCTGTGTGTGTTTGATTAGTTTGAAATCAAATTATTATTTTTTTCCCCAAGTCGAGTCTGTTTTGCCCGGGACCTTAATCGGTGAAGAACCCTCCTTGTCCTTTGTCTCAACCCATGAGCTTTGTCCTCCTCATCCCAGTATGTGTGTGTGGAGGAGTTGAGTGAGCAGCCATGGGGCTATTCCTTTGTTGTCATGTTCCTGAATCTGTGCGTTCCTGCACCCAGCTCCTGTCTGCCGCTGACTCCAGGAGTCGAGTCCCAGACTTTTCTAGGGCCTGCCCTGCAGCCTCAGTGGTGACGTTAGCATAATTGCGGGGGGGTGCGATAGTTTTTTGTGTGTATTTGTATTCCATATTTTTCCATTTCATCACTACTGTTTCATTAAAGCTGTGTAGTTTAGTTTCCAACCTGTAAGTCTCCCTCCTTTATTCTCTCTCTTTGTCCTATAGGGGAGAGGAGAGGGGCAAATAAAGAGCATCTGTCGTTTGTATAATTGCCGGCCCAGCATTAAACTGTGACAATTATACAGTCGAGTTAATCTGTGCTTTTGACTCTTTTAGCTCTTAGCAATGAGTCATGTTTGCTGCTACCCAGAAACCTGATTTGTTGGCAAGGGTTTCCTTCATTGTGTTGAAGACCATCATCTTTGCTTCTGAAAAGTGGAATAAAATATTGTGTTTCAATGGGCACTCATTCCTCATCCCCTGGCAAAAAAAACCCGAAACAACCTCGTTGTGCTTGCCTCGTCAGTGATCAAAGCACTAAGTTTTTTTGGCCATGTTTTATACCTCCTTTACCTGTCAGTTTTGTCTCTATATAGAGATAATGTTCTGTAGAAGCCACAGCAGGGAAGACAGGCAGGGCAATGTTAGTGTTAAGGATGCTGTCCTCTGAAGGGATATAGCTGTTTCTAGCAGTGCATCCTCAAGCAAATGCCGTTGTGGTGCCACTCCTCTGGAGGGGATAGAGGGATGGAGTAGACACAGCAAACCTTCACAATGAAGAGAATTATGCTGCATATTCACAGAATCACAGAATCACAACATTGTCATGGTTGGAAAGGACCTCTAAGATGACTGAGTCCAACTGTCAACCCAAAAAAAAAACCACAAAAAAAACCTACAAAAAAAAAAACAACAACCCACAAACAACCTTGGCCATTAGAGCATGTCCTGAAGTATCCAAAAATCTACAAATTTACATGGCTTTTAAATACCTCCAGGGATGGTGACTCCAACACCTCCCTGGGCAGCCTGTTCCAGTGCCTGACCACTCTTTCAGTAAAGAAATTCTTCCTAATATCCAATCTAAACCTCTCCTGCCACAACTTCAGGGCATTTCCTCTGGTCCTATTGTTATTTACTTGGGAGAAGAGGCCAGCAGCCACCTCTCTACAACCTCCTTTCAAGTAGTTGCAATGAGGTCTCCCCTCAGCCTCCTTTTCTTCAGACTAAATAACTCCAGTTCCCGCAGCCTCTCCTCGTATGACTTGTTCTCTAGACCATTCACCAGCTTGGTAGCTCTCCTCTGGACACGCTCCAGCACCTCACAGTCCTTTTTATAGTGAGGGGCCCAGAAGTGAACACAACATTCAAGGTGCGGCTTCACCAGTGCCAAGTATGGGGCACGATCACTTCCCTACTCCTGCTGGCCATGCTATTCCTGATACAGGCCAGGCTGCTACTGGCTGTCTTGGCCACCTGAGCACACTGCTGGCTTGTGTTCATCCAGCTGTCAGCCAGGACCCCTGTGTCCTTTTCTGCTAGGCAGCCCTCCAGCTAGTCTTCCCCAAGCCTGTAGCTTTGCATGGGGTTGTTGTGACCAAAATGCAAGACCCGGCACTTGGCCTTATTGAACCTCATACAATTGGCCTTAGCCCATAGATCCAGCCTGTCCAGATCCCTCTGCAGAGCCTTCCTACCATCAAGCAAATCAACACTCCCACCCAATTTGGTGTCGTCTGCAAACTTACTGAGGGTGCACTCAATCCCCTCATCCAGATCAATGATAAAGATATTAAACAAGACTGGCCCCCAGCACTGGTGACCGGTCACCAACTAGATTTGACTTCTGTTTACCACAACTCTCTGGCCCCGGCCATCCAGCCAGCTTTTTACCCAATGAAAAGTATACTTGTCTATGCCATGATTCGCCAGCTTCTCCAGGAGAATGCTGTGGGAGACAGTGTCAAAGGCCTTACCAAAGTCCAGGTAGACAACATTCACAGCCTTCCTCCTCATCCAATATATGGGTCACTTGATCATAGAAGGAGATCAGGTGAGTCAAGCAGGACCTGCCTTTCCTGAACCCATGCTGGCTGGCCCTGATCCCCTTGCTGCTCTGCACTTGCCATGTGAGCTAACTCAAGATGAGCCTCTCCATGATCTTTCCCAGTACCGAGGTCAGGCTGACAGGCCTGTAGTTCCCTGGATCCTCCTTCTGGCCCTTCTTGTAGATGGGCATCACACTGGCAAGCCTCCAGTCATCTGGGACCTCCCCTGTTATCCAGGACTGTTGGTACATAATAGGGAGAGGCTTGGCGATCTCCTCTGCCAGGTCTCTCTGTACCCTCAGGTGAATCCCATCTGGCCCCATAGACTTTTGAGTGTCTAGGTGCTGCAGCAGGTCTCTGACTGCATCATCTTGGGTTATGGGGGAGTTGTTCTGCTCTCCATCCTTATATTCCATCTCAGGAGTTCGAATACCCTGAGGGCAGCTGGTCTGACTATTAAAGATGGAGGTGAAGAAGGCATTATCTCAGCCTTTTCTTCATCCCTGGCTGCCATGTTCTCCCCCTCATCCAATAAGGGCTGGAGATTCTCCCTGGTTCTCTTTTTGCTGTTAATGTATTTGTAAAACCTTTTTTTATTGTCCTTTATGGTAGTGGCCAAGTTGAGCTCCAGCTGGGCTTTTGCCTTTCTAATTTTCTCTCTGTATGTCCTCAGAAGCTCCCTATACTCATCTTGAGTTGCCTGCCCTTCCTTCCAAAGGTGGTAGACTCTCTTTTTCTCCCTGAGTCCCAGCAAAAGCTCCCTGTTCAGCCAGGCTGGTCGTTTTCCCCGACAGTTCATTTTACGACACATGGGGACAGCCTGCTCCTGCAGTTTTAAGACTTCCTTCTTGAAAAGCATCCAGCCTTCCTGAACCCCTTTGTGCCTCAGAACTGACTCCCAAGGGACTCTCTCAACCAGTGTTCTAAACAGGCTGAAGTCTGCCCTCCAGAAGTCCACAGTGGAGGTTGTGGTGACTCCTCTCCTTATTTCACTAAGTATTGAGAATTTAACCATTTCATGGTTGCTAAACCCAACATGGCCTCCAACCTCCACATCCCCCACCACTCCTTCCCTGTTGGTGAACAGTGGGTCCAGTAAGGCACCTCCCCTGGTAGGCTCACTTACCAGCTGTGTTAGGACGTTATCTTCCATACACTTGAGGAACTTCCTAGCCTGCCTGCTTGCAGTTATTGTTCCAGCAGATGTCTGGTAGGTTGATGTCCCCCACCAGAACTAGGGCCGGCAATTCTGAGACTTCTGCCAGCCACCTAAAAAATGTTTCATCTGTTTCCTCATCCTGGTTGGGTGGTCTGTAGCAGGCTCCCAACAGGATATTCACCTTATTTGCCTCCTCCCTCATCTTTACCCATAAACACTCCATTTTGTCATCACTATCATTGAACTCTATACAATCAAAGCACTCCTTGATGCATAGAGCCACCCCACCTCCTCTCTTTCCTTGCCTATCCCTTCTGAAGTGCTTGTAACTATCTATTGAAGCATTCCAGCCCTGAGTTCCATCCCACCATCTTTCTGCGATGGCAATTAGGTTATAGTTATCTTGCTGCGCAAGGGCTTCCAGCTCTTCCTGTTCATTTCTCATGCTGCCTGCATTGGTGTAAATGCACTTGAGCTGGGTTATCGATTTCATGCCTGACATGGGCACACCACCCCTAGGCTCATCTCTAGTGAGCCTGGTTTTATCTCCTGCCCCTTTCCAACCTATTTTAAAGCCCTATCAATGAGCCCTGACAATTCCTGCACGAGAATCCTTCTCCCCTTTTGAGACAACTGAACTCTGTCTGTCCTTGGTAGGTCTGGTGTCACATAAATGTTCCCATGATCAAAGAAACCAAAATTCTGCTTGTGGCACCAGCCCCTTAGCCACATGTTAAACAGCTGTGTTTTCCTATTCCTCTCAGTGTTCAGTAGTCTTCCCTGCCAATGAAGGGATTGAGGGAAACACTACCTGTGCTCCCGATCCTTCAACCAATCGCTCCAGCGCCTTGAAGTCCTTTTTAATTGCTTGGGCACTTCTGTCCTCAACCTCATCCCTTCCAACCTGCATGACTAGTAATGGATAATAATCAGAGGGCCGTACCAGACTAGGGAGTTTCTTGGTAACATCTCTGACCCAGGCCCCAGGGAGGCAGCAGACTTCCCTGTGGGATGGGTCTGGTTGGCAAATGGGGCCCTCTGTTCCCCTCAGAAGGGAATCACCTACAACAATTACTCTCCTTTTTTTTCTAACACAAGTAGTCTTAATGCATGGGGCTGACTGAGTCACCCCAGGCAACCCCCTGGATGGACCTTCATCTACTTCCTCCTTTGCTTGGCCCTCCAGTTCCAGAGCCCCATGACTGTTGTGCAGGGGCAGCTGGTAAGGTGAGGGAAGCTGGGAGGCAGGGGGGTTCGCCTGTTCCCCTGAGCAGGGACCTGCTTCCATTCTCCCCTGTCTCTTCACTTTTCTCCTGCTGCCTGGTGGAGTGGCCTCCATATGCTGGTAGTTCCAGCATTTTTCCCAGTCACCCTATCAATGCCTGCATCTCTGGCTGGGGATCCCAACTGCCTGGCTTCTCTCTCATCCAAATTCATGGTATCAGCACCATCATCCCAGCATCAGTGTAACCAAGTGAGAGGTGATTCACCTTCATGACAGTCAAAGTCCTTTCTCAGAGTACACAACTCTGAGAGGATTGAACACTTTCTTATGGTTCTGAGTTCTCTTCCTCAGATGACTCTGCTTGAAAAAGACCCACTACCTTATCTGCCTTAGAAGGACTGGTCTTATCATCCCCTCCCTGGACTTGGAAAACCTTTGGAGATTTTGCATGGGGGATAAGGGCTGGGAACTGACTTCCTCTTCTTATTTTCTTTGCTCCCAGTCACAGGGTTGACTAATAGCCGTGTGGATTGAGTGGGAGTGGCTGCAGCAGCTGCAGAGTAACAGTGGGGCTCGGTTCCCGAACTGGAATAGTGGCAGTGCCTGTGCCATGGGAAGCAGCAGCTTCAGCAGAAGCAGCAGTGCTCTCTTTACAAGTGGCAGCTCTCAATCTACGAGTGGATGTGTTCACTCTCAGAGTTGGGATAGTTGTCTTATGCCTCCCCAACACATCAAAAGCATTAATAATATTCAGCAGGGCATTCAGAAAGATCCCTAATAACATAACACTATTTTGATCAAAATCTAGTGAACTCAGCTCAAGAGAAAATGGAGGGGTATAATTTCCCAAGGTAAAATTGAAAGTGCAATTACCAACAAAGTTTTTGATGTCTAATTAAAACATCACTGCAAAATGTACTGCAATGTATATCAGCACTAAAGACCGTATCACAACTACAGCTCTTGAGCAGCACTTACCATTTATAAGCCACAAAGCAACACTAAAACCAGCTACAAACAACATATTGCATACCCAACATACCACAGATACAGCAGCATGGTCTGTTCAATTTCCAGCCCTTTGAGACTTTCAAGAGAAAACCTCTGATAATATCTCTTAGAGGAGCCATCTGGATATCCTCCCACCGGAGTTGGAATTTGTAACAAATATACACACCTACCCATACACACATGCACAATATGGACAAATATATCTGCACACTTAGTATCAACATACTCATTTGTTTACCTCTTTTTGTTGTTTGCTTAGTACCCTCCTGTCTGATCAGTAGAGGACTGGACTTTTTCTTGAGACAGAGACCATCTGTCTGTATAAGTTTCTTGTTTCATAGGTGGTGGCTTACTATTCTATTGATGGGACACCACATATTTGGTTGCAGGACAGAAATCTACAATCAGTCAGTCACTAGGCTCTCAACATTCGTATTCTGCTTATACAGAATTAAAGTGTCATGGTTTAACCCCAGCCAACAACCAAGCACCACACAGCTGCTTGCTCGCCACCCTCCCCCAGTGAGATGGAGGAGAAAACCTGAAGGATAAAAGTGAGAAAACTCGTGAGTTGAGATAAAGATAGTTTAATAGGCAAAGCAAAAGCTGTGTTTTTCTAACTGCTGGGACTCCAAGGTCACATCTTTGCTCTGCCGGCTCAGGCACTACGGGGAGATCTGTGACCCCCCCGTAGGAGGCTGAGTTAGACAGACAGCAAAATTGACCAGAGATATTCCATTCCATCTATCTACGTAAGCTCAGAGGAAGGTCAGAGATCACAGAAGACAACTTCCTTCCTGTTTCTTCTTCTTCCCTTCTCTTCCATCCATGGCCGGCATCCAGGGAGGATTCTGTCCATCCATCACCGTCAAACCCTAGGCTCATGCTCTCCTGACCCTCATAACTCTACACTCTCTCTGGCATCAGTCCGGGACTTTTTGGGACTGTTCTCAGCTAAGGAGAGTGTTGTGGGAGTTGCTGGGGGTGGGGGGAGGCAATAGGGGTTTTCACATGCCTGAACACATTTCTATATAATTGTATATATTTTATTTTATCATTAGTGTTTAATTAAAGTTGTGTAGTTTAGTTTTCAATCCAGTAAAGTGTCTCTCTTATTGTCTCTCCTTCCCTACTTGGGTGGGAGGGGGAGGGGATCAAGAGCATTGTTGTTGATCCTGAGTCAAACTGTGACACATGATAACTAACCGACCAGTGATCTATGCATCTTTTCTACCACATGAATCTCCATCCCCTTCCCCCTTCTTATCTAGTTTAAAGCTCTCTCAACAATCCCTGCTAGCTCTTGTGCCAGGATCCTCTTCCTCTTTTGAGACAAGTGTACCCCATCTGCTGCCAGCAGGCCTGGTGTTGTATAAATCAATCTGTGGTCAAAGAACCCTAAGTCCTACTGGTAACACCAGTATTGGAGCCAGGTGTTGATCTGCTGGCTCTTCCTGTTTATTCCCTCATGAATCCGTGCAACTGGAGGGATAGAGGAGAACACCACCTCTGCTCCTGATCCAGTAACCAGTTGTCCTAAGGCCCTGAAGTCTCTCTTCATTACCTTTGGACTCCTTGTTACTACTATGTCACTACCTATCTGAAAGATTAACAATGGGTAATAATCTGAGGACTTAACAAGGGAAGGGAGCTTTCTCTAAACATCTTTAATCTGGGTCCCAGGGAGGCAGTAGGCTTCCCTATGAAGCAGGTCTGGTCTGTATTTTGGGCCTTCCACTCCCTTCAGAATTGAGTCACCTAGGACAATGACTTGCCTTTTTTTCCTTACTGGGGTGGTTTTGATGGGTGTAGTCCAATTCAATTTTGGTAAAACCTCCAAGGTAGGTGGTCTGCTATCTTTGTAACCATTCAGTTCTCCTTGCAAGGCATTGTACCTATTATGCAAGGGTAACTGAAAAGGTGTGGCAGTTGTTCGAGGGTTGTACCTGTGGCATCTACTGCACCAGGCAGGACCTTGCTGCCATTTACCCCTATCCTCTTGGTTGCCTCCTTCATCCAGGCAAGGAGAGGATAGGGACTTATCTGTGTTGTGAGTCCTTTCAGCCTGTTGGGCTTGTTTCAGGGAGGGTAAATTGTGACTCCAGTGATCAATCTCCTTCTTGCACTCCCTGATGTTCCTTAACCTATTTACCTCTTCCCAGAGCTCCATCACTAGGCAGAGGAGTTCTGCCACCTGGGCACACCTCCCACAGGTGTGCTCACTGCTACCATTCAACAAAAGTGTGTGAGTTGGGCACACCCTGCAGCCTGACACCTGGGTGGTGGCATTTTCCCAGGAGAGCTCAGTCTGGGAAGCTGTGTCAGCCCTAGAGTATGTAGAGCTGAGAGATGCCATCTTCTCTATTACACAATAGAGACCACAGGTGGTGTCGAAGTCAGTCCTGTCTCTCGCTGCTGTCTTATAGCAGGACGTCTCCTCTTAATGGCTGCAACGTGTAACCAGTTGTCTCTAGGGAGATTCTGGAGTTTACCTCCCCATCTGTTTGGCATCTTATTCTTTCTGTCAGCCATTTTTTCAATGGCTGAGGTGTGGAACTGATGGGAATCAGAGATTATGTCTCCATACTGTCGTGCTTCGAAAGCCACCTCACGTACAGTTGGTCTTGCATCATCCTCAAAACATCCCATGAAAGAGAATATATGGGCATGTGCTGCTGGTACAGCCTGTGCAAACCTCCAGAACATTTGTGTGTCACACTCAACATCATCAGGATTTGTAAGTCCATCTTTATCATAGATCACCTCTCGCACAGCTATTTCTCTCAAGTATGTGATGGCTTTCTCAAGAGTGGGTGTTCTGCTCCGGCGCCATTCAATGACACCCTTGTGGGGGTACCTCTCCCTCACAGCTGAAAGAATTCGGTCCCACAGGGTGGTAGTTCCCATCTTACTACCAAGTGCCATATCAATGCCAGCATCTCTGGCCTGGGATCCCAACTGCTTGGCTTTTCTCTCATCCACATTATAGGTTTCAGCCCCACTATCAAAGCATTGGAGCAACCAAGGAAGAAGTCCCTCACTGTCAATGCGGGTGAAGTCCTTTCTCATGAGTCTCAATTCCTTCATAGAGAAAGGCTGGACCAGATCATCATCGTCATCTGATTGTAGAGGGCCTGCTGTTCTATCTGCTTGAGAAGGGCCTGATTTTTTATCAGTTTGAGAGGTACCTGCTGCGTTACCTGATTTAGAATCACCTTCTTCCTCGATTTCAGCCTTTTATCATTGTTTGAAGAAACCCTGAATGTGTCAGAGAGGAGCGTTTCACCTTTGCTTTGCTCCAGGTCACAGGATTAACTCTTGCTAGTTTGATTTTAATGGAAGTGGACTTAGTCTTTGCAGTTGTTGTTTTTGTAGCAGCACTTGCAGAGGCGGCTGTTTTTGTAGCAGTACAAGCGGTGGCATCAGCAGCAGTGGTGGTAGCAGCATCACGGGTGGCAGCAGCAACAGTGGCAGCAGCATTGCCTGTGGGGGATCGGCAGTGAGTGGAACAACACCTCACCCTACACATCCAGAATACATCATAAATGTTCGGCAGATGCATCCCTGAGCAGTCAGCATGGGCTTATGAAAGGCAAGTCCTGCCTTATGAACCTGATCTCCTTCTATGACATGATGACTCAACTATTGGATGAGGGAAAGGCTGTGGATATTGTCTATCTGGACCTCCAAAAAGCATTTGACACTGTTCCGCATAGAACTCTCATTAAAAAGCTGGCTGCTCATGGCCTGGATGAGCATACGATCTGTTGGATCAAGTACTGGCTGGACAGTTGGGCCCAGAGTGGTGGTCAATGGAGTCAAATCCAGCTGGCGACCGGTCACAAGTGGTGTTCCTCAGGGCTCAGTGTTGAGACCATTTCTGTTTAACATCTTTATTGATGATCTTGATAAGGACGTAGAGTGTATCATCAGTAAGTTTGCAGATGACAGCAAGCTAGGTGGGAGTGTTGATCTGCATGAGGATAGGGAGGCTCTACAGAGAGACTTGGATAGATTGGATCCTTGGGCTAACATTTATGGTATGGGCTTCAACAAGGCCAAGTGCTAGGACCTACACTTGGGCCACAACAACCCCTTGCAAAGCTACAGGCTTGGGGAAGTGTGGCTGGAAAGCTGTCTGGCAGAAAAGGACCTGGGGGTTCTAATTGACAAGCGGCTGAATATGAGCCAGCAGTGTGCCCAGGTGGCCAAGAAAGCCAATGGCATCCTGGCTTTCATTAGAAATAGTGTGACCAGCAGAAGTAGAGAGGTGATTGTCCCCCTGTGCTCAGCACTGGTGAGGCCACACCTGGAGTATTGCGTCCAGTTTTGGGCACCTCAATTCAAGAGAGATATCGAGATGCTGGAGTGAGTACAGAGGAGGACAAGGAAGCTGGTGAAGGGCCTAGAGAATAAATCTTATGAAGAACACTTGAAGGAGCTGGGAATGTTTAGGTTGAGGAAGAGGAGGCTGAGGGGAGACCTCATCACTCTCTACGACTACCTGAAAGGTCATTATTGAGAGGTTGGTGCTGGTCTCTTTTCACAGGTAATCAGTGACAGAACAAGAGAGAATGGTTTCAAGCTGCAACAGGTTAGGTTTAGATTAGACATTAGGAAAAATTTCTTCACAGAGAGAGTGGTCAGACACTGGAATAGGCTGCCCAAGGAGGTGGTTGAGTCACCATCCCTGGATGTGTTTAAGAGTCGTTTGGATGTGGTGTTGGTAGATATGGTTTAGGGTTTAGGGGAGAACTTTGTAGAGTAGGGATGATGGTTGGACTTGGTGATCCCAAGGGTCTTTTCCAACCTGAATAGTTCTATGATTCTATAAGAATGTCATGAGGCTGTGCAGGGAGAAAATCAGGAGGGCCAAATCCTAGCTTGAAATCAACCTGGCTGCAGCTGTCAAAGATGACAAGAAACGCTTCTATATTAACAACAAAAAGAGGACTAATGAGAACCTCTATCCCTTATTGGATGCAGGGGGAAACATAGTGACCAGGGATGAGGAGAAGGCTGAGGTACTCAATGCCTCAGTCTGTAGTAGTAGGTCCAGTTGTTTGCTGGGTACCAAGTCCCCTGAGCTCCAGGACAGGGACGGGGAGCAGTTTGAAGCCCCCATAATCCAAGAGGTGATGGTTAGTGACCTGCTGCACCACTTAGACATACACAAGTCTATGGGGCCAGATGGAATACATCCAAGGGTATGGAATGAGCTCCTAGAAGTGCTTGTCAAGCCACTTTTCATCATTTACCAGCTGGCTAACTGGGGAGGTCCCAGTTGACTGGAGATTAGTAAATCTACAAGAAGGGCCAAAGGGGGGATCCAGGGAACTACAGGCCATTCAGTCTGACCTCTGTGCCAGGAAAGGTTATGGACTAGATCATCTTGAGTGCCATTATGCAGCACTGTCACAGTTTGACTCAGGATCTGTAACTAAACCAGCGACAATAATGCTCTCAATCCCCTCCCCCTCCCAACCAGGTAGGGAAGGGAGAGAGATAATTAGGAGAGAGACTTCCTGGATTGAAAACTAAACTAGACAGCTTTAATTAAATACTAATGATAAAATAATATATGTACAAATATATACAAGTATGTGCAGGAATGTGCAAAAACCCTATCACCTCTGCCCACTCCCAGCAACTCCTATGGCACTCTCCTTAGCTGTGGGCAGTTCCAAAATGTCCTGGACCGCTATCAGAAATAACAGCAGATCAGATAGGAGCTGAGGGTAGAGTTATGAGGGTCAGGAATTCACGAGCCTAGGGATCAATGGTGATGGATAGATGGAGTCCTCCTCAGATGCCGGCCGTGAACGGAAGAGAAGCAGAAGAAAAAGCAGGAAGGAAGGGGCTTGACTTCTGTGATCCCTGAATTATGTATGGTGCGGAATACTCTCCGGCCAACTTTGCTGTCTGTCTAGTCTGCTCCTCCCTACGGGAGGGTTACAGATACAACTCTTCTGTTCCTTTAGTATTCAAAGCAGAGCAAAGTGTTCTTGGTGTCTTGGCAGTTGTGGGAAACAGTTCTTCTTCCCCACATAAGTGTAAACAAAATGCCTTTTAAGTCAACAAAGGCCTTCTGCTGATTATACCCAGCTAATGGACCAACAACAGGCCTGCTGCTCAAGGACAAATGAAGCAAAACCAAAAATGTGATACAAGGCAGGAAGGATGGGCAACAAGTTATGAATTGTCCCTGCTAGTTACTGCCCTAACTTGGGGCTCATGGATGCTAGTTGGCTCTGGACATTAGTATGTTCATGCGTTGTGGTGGTGACAATGACTGGACAGGGGGTCACTGGGATATAAAAGGTGATGGATTCAGCAGGTGAGAGAGTGGCCTGCTCAGATGCTTCTTGCGTGGAACACCCCCCTGCTTCTCATCGGACTTGCCCTGCTCTGGAGCCTGGCTCCGGGACTCTGCCGGGCCTGCTGACCTGCCTGCCCCGGGAAACGAGCCTGAGCCGTAACGGTAGGCACGCCGGGTTCTGACCCCTGGTCCACCGAGTTCTTCCCGCAGCTGTAGGGGCCAGGGCCAGAGCCTCCCCCCATTTTGCTGCCGGTTGCTGGGGAAACCAAGCCGCTGCCGCTGAGGGGGAACAGCCACCACCGCTGCCAAGCCACGAGGAGCTGCCCCCCTGAAACCACGGACCTCGGGGCCCTGCCGTAGCTGCCTGCCAAAGAGAGAAGCCGCCACTGCCTGCTGAGAAGGGGGGCCACCCACTGCCGCCGTCATGTCCGTCCTCGGAGAGGCAAGAAAAAACCCTCCCAACTCCCTCCACCCTCCGAATTGCCCCTGAAGAATAGGTATGAGGCCTTGGAACTTCAGGGACAGGAAAATGAGGCTGGAGTGACAGATTTGTCTAGTGAACCGCCTAGGACTTGTTGCTCAGCTCCACGACTTAGGACTTCTTCAACTAAGAAGGAAAGGAGGGTAATTGTGGTGGGAGACTCCCTTCTGAGGGGAACAGAAGGGCCCATCTGTCGAGCAGACCCATCCCACAGAGAGGTCTGCTGCCTCCCTGGGGCTCGCATTAGAGATGTTAAAAGGAAACTCTCTAGTATGGTAAATCCCTCTGATTACTACCCACTGCTGATTTTTCAGGTTGGTAGTGACAAAATTATTACAAGAAATGTAAGGGCAATGAAGAGAGACTTCAGGGCCCTGGGACGGCTAGTTAGGGGGTCTGGAGCACAAGTCATGTTTGCCTCCATACCTCCTGTAAGAATGGGTGGAGAGATAAACAGGAAGAGTTTACTTATCAATGAATGGCTACGAGACTGGTGCCAAAGGCAGGGCTTTGGTTTTTTTGACCATGGGCTGCTCTACGAGACACCTGGCCTGATGGTGGCAGGTGGGATGCACCTGTCCCAGAGGGGGAAAAGGCTTTTGGGGCAGGACTTAGCAGGGCTCATTGAGAGAGCTTTAAACTAGATGTGAAGGGGGAAGGGGAGAAAACTGGGTCTGTTAGGGACAAGCCCAAGAGAAACATACCAGGGCCTGAAGGGAGGTGGTCTAAGGAGGATTTGGTCCCACCAGTGTGCTCTACTTGCTTCCTGAAATGCCTGTACACCAATGCACGCAGCATGGGGAATAAACAGGAAGAGTTAGAGGTCTGTGTGCGGGCTAAGGGTTATGATCTGGTAGCAATAACAGAGACATGGTGGGACAGCTCACACGACTGGAATGTGGCCATGGATGGCTATGTGCTTTTTAGGAAAGATCGGTCGGTGAAGCGAGGTGGTGGAGTTGCTCTTTATGTGAGAGAGCAGCTAGAATGTATCGAGTTTTGTGCAGGGGCCGATGAGGGGCAAGTTGAAAGTCTGTGGGTAAGAATTAAAGGGCAGGCTGGTATGGGTGATACAGTTGTGGGGGTCTACTACAGACCTCCTGATCAAGATGAGGAAGTTGATGAGGCTTTCTACAGGCAGCTGAAAGCAGCCTCACAATTACAGTCCTTGGTCCTCATGGGAGATTTTAACTACCCCGATATCTGCTGGAAGACTTACACAGCCAGCCTTTCACAGTCTAGGAGGTTCCTCCAGTGCGTTGATGACAACTTCTTAATGCAAATGGTGGACAAGCTGACTAGAAGAGGAGCGCTGCTGGATCTTGTGCTCACCAACAAGGAGGGCCTTGTTGAAGCAGTGGTGGTCAATGGCAGCCTTGGCTGCAGTGACCACGAGATGGTGGAGTTCAGGATCCTGTGTGGGAGGAACAGAATTTCCAGCAGGACCAGAACCTTGGACTTCCACAGAGCAAACTTTGGCCTCCTCAATCAATTGTTAAGGGAAGTCCCATGGGACAGAGTGCTAGAAGGTAAAGGGGCTCAAGATAGCTGGTCAACATTCAAGGACCACTTCTTGCAAGCACAGGATCAGTGTGTCCCAATGGGTAGAAAATCTAGTAAGGGAGCTAGGAGACCAGCGTGGTTAAAAAAGGAAATGCTGGGCAAACTCAAATGGAAAAGGAAAATCTATAGATCATGGAAGGAGGGGCTAGTTACTTGGGAGGAATATAGGACTGTTGTCAGAGAATGTAGGGAGGCAACTAGGAAAGCTAAGGCCTCCTTGGAACTTAACCTTGCAAGTCGGGTTAAGGACAATAGAAAGGGCTTTTTCAAATACATAGCCAACAAAACTAATACCAGAGGCAATATCGGCCCACTGCTGAATGAGGTGGGTGCCCTGGTGACAGAGGATTTAAAGAAGGCAGAGGTGCTGAATGCCTTCTTTGCCTCTGTCTTTACTCCTGCAGGCTTTCCCCATGAGCCCCAGTTTCATATAGCCCCAGTAGAAGTCAAGATAAAGGAGGAGTTTGCCCAGGTAGATGAGGATTGGGTTAGGGATCAGTTGCATAATCTGGACATCCATAAATCGATGGGTCCGGATGAAATGCATCCAAGGGTGCTGAGGGAGCTGGCGGAGGTCATTGCTAGGCCACTCTCCATCATCTTCGGTAAGTCATGGGTAACAGGAGAGGTGCCTGAGGACTGGAGGATAGCAAATGTCACTCCAGTCTACAAGAAGGGCAAGAAGGAGGACCCGGGTAACTATAGACCGGTCAGCCTCACCTCCATCCCTGGAAAGGTGATGGAACAACTTGTCCTTGGCACTATCTCTAGGCATATCAAGGACATGGGGGTCATCAAGAGCAGTCAACATGGTTTTACCAAGGGTAAGTCATGTTTGACTAACCTCATAGCCTTCTATGAGGAAATTACTAGGTGGATAGATGATGGTAGAGCGGTGGATGTGGTCTATCTTGATTTCAGTAAAGCATTTGACACCGTCTCCCACAGCATCCTTGTAGATAAGTTGATCAAGTATGGGTTTGATGATCAGGCAGTGAGGTGGATCAAGAACTGGTTGAAAGGAAGAAGTCAGAGAGTTGTAGTCAATGGGGCAGTGTTGCAGAATGGCTTGAGCAGCAGGGCCATGGGCCCCTGCTATCTCCTCGAGAGGCCTTGAGAGTGTGGCACAAACAGCAGCTGTACAAGCAATCTCTTTTTTTAGCCTAACACAAGTATAAACAATCTCTGTTAGCTTAAACTAACTCAAGGACAAGGTAGAGAAGTAGAATGATAGAAAACAAGGAAGAACCCTGGAACTCAGATGTGTGTTATTATCCAGTAAAATCACTGCAAGTAGTTGCCGTCCAGTGAAATCACTACAAGTAGTTACTATCCAATGAATGCACTATGCGTGGTTACTATCCAATGAATTCACTATGCGTGGTTACTATCCAATGAATTCACTACATGTAGGTTTGGAAAAGGGTATAAAAGTAACACTGTGTATTCAATAAATCAAAGCTTGCTTTATCAATCACATTGATTCTGGACTGCTTGCTTCCCTCGCCGCCGGCAGGGCAGAATCTAGTTGGAGGCCTGTGACTAGTGGAGTCCCTCAGGGGTCGGTACTGGGACCGGTGTTGTTCAACATCTTCATCAACGACCTGGATGAGGGGACAGAATGTACCCTCAGCAAGTTTGCTGACGACACCAAGCTGGGAGGAGTGGCTGACACACCAGAAGGCTGTGCTGCCATTCAGAGAGACTTAGACAGGCTGGAGACTTGGGCGGGGAAAAACCTGATGAAGTTCAACAAGGGCAAGTGTAGAGTTTTGCATTTGGGGAAGAAAAATGTCATGCACCAGTACAGATTGGGGGCTGACCTGCTGGAGAGCAGTGTGGGTGAAAGGGATCTGGGGGTCCTGGTAGACAGGAGGATGACCATGAGCCAGCAATGTGCCCTTGTGGCTAAGAAGGCCAATGGCATCCTGGGGTATATTAGAAAGGGTGTGGTTAGTAGGTCAAGAGAGGTTCTCCTCCCCCTCTATTCTGCATTGGTGAGGCCGCATCTGGAGTATTGTTTGCAGTTCTGGGCCGCTCAGTTCAAGAAGGACAGGGAACTGCTGGAAAGAGTCCAGCGCAGAGCCACAAAGATGATTAAGGGAGTGGAACATCTCCCTTATGAGGAAAGGCTGAGGGAGCTGGGTCTCTTTAGTTTGGAGAAAAGGAGACTGAGGGGGGACCTCATCAATGTTTACAAATACATAAAGGGTGAGTGTCAAGAAGATGGAGTTAAGCTTTTTTCAGTGATGACCAGTGATAGGACAAGGAGTAATGGATACAAATTGGAGCATAGGAGGTTTAAGGTGAATATCAGAAAAAATTTTTTTACTGTGAGAGTGACAGAGCACTGGAACAGGCTGCCCAGAGAGGTTGTGGAGTCTCCTTCTCTGGAGACATTCAAAACCCGCCTGGACGCCTTCCTGTGTGATGTACTCTAGGTGACCCTGCTCTGGCAGGGGGGGTTGGACTAGATGATCTTTCCAACCCCTATGATTCTATGATTCTATGATTCTATGTCTGCCGCTGCCGCTAGGGAAGAAGCCGCCGGGGGCTGCACAGGGGGCTGCTGTTTATCCCCAGCTAACAAACTAAAACAGACTTGCTTCTCAAGGACAACGGAACCCAAAACAACAGATGTGGTCTTGGACAGAAAGGATGGGCAACAAGCCATCCTGTGCCCCTGGCAGTCACCGCCTTAAAAGTGAGGCTCATGGACGCTCATTGGCTCTGGACAGTGACACTGACTGGACAGGTGGGTCAGGGGGTATCAAAGGCAGCGAGGGCAGCAGGTGGGCCCTTCCCTCCTCCCTGAGGCCCGTTCGGACGCTTTCTGCCTGGGACACCCCCCTGCTGCGGACACTGGTGCTGGGACCCTGCCTGCCTGCCTGCCCCGGGTCCAGCCTGAGCCTCAGCGCCGAGCGTGCCGGGGTCCCGAGCCCTGGGGTCGGGGCCGGAGCCCCCTCCCCGTGTTGCTGCCGCTGGAGAGGAAACCAGCGGCCGCTGCACCCGCTGCCGAGAGGCTGCCCCTCCGACACCACGGACCTGCTGTCCTGCCTTCCGGCCACCGACCGACGCTGGACAAGCCGCCGGAGGGTAACATCACCACACACACACACACACACTCCTTTCCTCATACTTGCACACACAGCGCGACCTCTTAAGGAGGACTGGCGTCGGGTTTCCTTCCCTCCTCCCCTCCTCCCTTTGGTCCTTAACCCTCTCCCTTAAAAGCACCTTTGCATTGCCTCCCTAAAGGACACTTGCTCACTACATACATATTGATATCCCTGGTAGCCATCCACACCTGTATTGTCCCTAAACATCATCCCTCGGTTTGTGTTAACCCTTAATAGACCAATTGGTTTGTGGAGCAAACCTTGGCTTTAGAGGCAATTTCTGAGCGTGGTGGGGTGGGGGGTGCTTTCTAACTACCACCCTGAAATACGGTCCCACGGTGGCCGTTCCTCCGTGAGAGGCAGCGCCGCATGTGACCCTCGGGCTCATTCACAAACCCCTCCACATCGGGAGGGGGAGTCGCAAAAGTATCCTGACAGCCGGTAGCCCCCCGGTACCGGCTTGCGACAACCCCCCACATACAAGCCAGCTGCCGGAGTGGAACTGCCTCGCTGCTGGAGGGTAACGACTCCATACAACCCCCTCTTCCTCTCCCCATACTTGCACACACATCTCGACCTCTTTTAAGGAGGAATCTTGTCGGGCTTGCCCTCCTTCCTCCCTCTTCTTTGATCCACAACCCTCTCTCGGAGAGAACATCTTAAGGGCATAGTACTTTTTGCATTACTTCCCTGTAGGGCACAGTACTTTTGTATATAACCCTGGAAGCCATTTGCTATTTTTACATTTTCCCTCAGTTTGTGTTAACCCTTAATAAACCAGTTAATTTGTAAACTAAGCATTGGCCTCAGTAACGATTTGTGGGCATGGTGAGGGTGGTATTCTAATCTCTGCTATAAAATATGGTCCTGCAGTGGCCGTTCCCCTGTGAAAGGCGAGTGCCACATGTGTGCCCTCAGTGTCATTTAAAAACCCCTCTAAATTGGGGGGGGAAGTCGTGGAAGCATCCTGACTGCCAGTAGCCTCTGTGATGGCATTGGCTTGCGACAGCAGTAACATAAACATTGTAGCCTTATTAGTCCACTTGCTGGAAAATTTGTGTGCTTCAAAGAGTTCACTGAAGGAAAAAAAAAATCAGTAAAAATAAAATTGGCTTCATCCTGGCTCAAACCAGGACAAGCATGTGCAGGATAACCAGGTGATCAAGCCCAGTCAGCATGGGTTTATTCAAGGCAGGTCCTGTTTGACAAACCTGATCTCCTTTTATGACAGGCTGACCCCCTTATTGGATGAGGGAAAGGCTGACACCCATGGCTTGGATAGGCATACAATTTGCTGGGTTTAAAACTGGTTGGATGGCCAGGCCCAAAGAGTTGTGGTCAATGGAGTTAAATCCAGTTGGCCACCAGTCACAAGTTGTGTTCCCTAGGGCTCAGTACTGGGGCCACTCCTGTTTAACATCTTTATCAATGATCTAGATGAGGGGATAGAGTGCACCCTTAGTGAATTTGCAGGTGACACTAAGCTGGATGGGTGGAAGTGTTGATCTGCCTGAGGGTAGCGAGGCACTACAGAGGGATCTAGACATGTTCAATCAATGAGCCAAGGCCAATTGCATGAAAATTGCATGAAAATAAGGCCAAATGATGGGTCCTGCACTTCAGCCACAACAACCCCCAATAGTGCTACAGGCTTGGGGAGGAGTGTCTGGAGAGCTGCCCAGCAGAGAGGGACCTGGGGGTGTTGATTGACAGCTGGCTGAATATGAGCCAGCAGTGTGCCCAGGTGGCCAAGAGGGCCAATGGCATCCTGGCCTGCATCAGGAATAGTGTGGTCAGCAGGGCCAGGGAGGTGATCTTACCCCTGTACTCGGCACTGGTGAAGTCGCACCTCAAATACTGCGTGCAGTTTTTGGCCCCTCACTACAGAAAGGACATTGAGCTACTAGAGCATGTCCAAAAAAAGGGCAAGGAAGCTGATGAAGTGTTTGGAGCATATGTTTTACAAGGAGATTGTTTCTTAAGTGGAAACTAAGAAGTCAATTTGAAATAGCTGAGTACTTAATCATACAACTTTAAATCTCATTAAAATGGTGCTTCCACTGTGAATAATTAAAACCCTGCAAGAGAGAAGGGTTATTGATTGGTGGTAGAATTATTAATACTTTATAAGATCTATAATGTAGCTGTTACAGTTCAAATACTTCCAAACTTTGTAAGCTGTTTAAACGATTGAAGCTGCACAGTTAAATGCAGACTGAGTGGGCTTAAACAAAAATGCAAAAGCCAACAACCATTTTAAGACCTCAATATTAAAGATGCTGGAGTTAGCACAAGTGTGTATTTGCCTACACACTTCTGCAAGCCAAATAATTTCTCTGCATGCATCTTCAAAAGACAAAAAATAGCAATCTTTTTCTCTGACAAAACACATTGCGAGGAAAAATACTTCAAAGAGTGCTCTGTGAATGTGGTAGGGAAGGCCTTATAATCCTATATTTAAAACAGATGGGATATCAACAGCAGGCATTTAAATATAAACTGTTTTGTATAGGTCAGTTCTTGGGAATGGCATTGCCTTCAGAATGATGTTGCACACAGAATACTAGATTATAGGATCAGGACCTACTTTTTCACTCTACATGAAAATATTTTTCTTCTGCTTTTCAGAACACACCATATACAACACTGTGATAAAAACTGCATCCTGAAAAAAATCTCATGATTCTTAATGAGTTTATGCAAACAAGAAAACTATTAGGTTGCTAATATGTATATAAATTTAAACAAGTGAGGGAATTTATCAATAATTTTAATTATTAAAATTAATGTTTACACCATCTTATTAAAATAAATCCAAGCCAATATATTGGAAAGGTTATGAATATTTGAGTCAGTATAGTTGTTCAAATAATAAAATAATCTGTATTATAAACATCAGAGAATATTTTACTCATTTTGGTTTTGATTCTTTTGCTCTTCCTTGTCTGTTCAGCTTTTCTATCCTCATTCAGATTTATTTCCTGGCATATATTGGTTTCTAGATCCTGTTTGACTTTAGAAATAGATTTCTGAATTTTAATGACAAGAGATTTGCTTAGAATCAACAAAAATATTCTCTTTTCTATATAAATCAATGTTTATAGTAGAGCTAAGAATGTGAATTTATTTGATTTTAAAAGGGAGTTTGTAATAGCATGCAAGTACATACACTAACTTAGGTAGTACTCAATAAAGAGTAAATTAGGAGACAGACTGACTTCCAGATCTTTAAACAAAAGGTAAAACCTTTATTTTTCAATAATTTATAATCATTAACATAAGGAATTAGTAGTCTATAGGCATTGTATTTTTTACATTAATTAAAAAAAAAAGGATTTAAGAATATTATGCATTATTTTGTCATATTCAAAATCCTTAGTTTTGTTTCTTGGTGTATTGCCATTGTGAGACATCTTCTGCTGAGTCTCTTTTATGACTGGAACCATGATATCTGCACTTTCTTGAGGAGGTCTCTCTTATCTGCATCACCCTCCTTGATGTTGTTTGGGTGGTTTCTGCACATGTGGCAGCCTCCACTGAATATGAACTTCCCTCCTCAGTTTGCTTTTCACTAGAGGTGGCACTCCAGTAATCTGAAATTACTTCTTTCTCTCTCTGCTGATCACTCACAATCTGTGACAAAAAAAAGATATATTACAGCAACTGGTAAGCATGCAGTTAAAACAATGGTTGTATATATAAAAATATTTTGAAGAACATTGTCTTAGAAATTATATACGTGCTCACAGACAATGGAGGGGTTAAGTGAATAACTGGAATTCTACATATATACACATATACATATATATATTCTACATATTCTACATATACCAGAGACAGAGGTTGCCATAGGAGGCGCACTCCTACTTTAGGATGCCACATCATATGCCACTGGCAGAATTAGCTTAGGGAAATAGGATGCTCAGAATCACAACTGAAATAATAAAACTAGGCTGGCTGACAACAAACAAAAGTTGTTACTATCTGAAAGTTGTTTAGTTGGACATGTGAAATTACTTAACAGATTCATTTCAGTTTCCTATGGACATAAGTTCCTGTTTGAAAAAATAGTGATGTTTAAGATGATGTCCTAAGCTAGCCCATCCTATCCCACTCTTGCACAAGTCTAGAAATGTGCACAAGATCAGGAACCATGTTTCATCTGAGGTTCAGTAACTCCCAGCTGAGAAGTTATTTCTAAAGACATACCATCCCTGAGTCACAGTTGCTGTATATGGATGAGGTTCACTTACCTTCAGCCTTCTAAAACCCAGGTATCTAGATGACACTAGGCATCCTGTTTACCATTGGTGAAGAGGAAGAGCTGCTTTCAGAGATGATGGTGATTTACCTTTTCCTAAATTATGCACCTAAATGATTGGTGTATACCAAAGGCTTGTCCCTAACAGTAAGGGAAAGAAATCCCATTCTAAGGATATGTCATCACATGGCAGTTAATTTGAGTTACTTGAGTTTATTCTCTGTTTTAGACGAGTGTGATCTGCTGCTGAATATCACTCAGGTTGCTGAAACAGCCTGGGTACTCATTAGCTTATTACACATTTGAGTAATGCTGAAAGCTCTTAGGGCACACCCTCAGCACACACGCATACAATTATTTTACAGTGATGTGAGAGAACTTAGCCCTTTCTTGGGACACATATGAAAATGAAGGATTCACTAGGCCTGAAACGGAGATAAAGTAATAACAAACAGATAAACAAAAGAGTTTGCTTGGTGGGAACTGGGACTTAATGAATTTTTCTACTGTTTTCCTTCTATTCTCCAGTGAGAGATGTTGGAGGTATGGCTAATGGTTAAATGACAGCAGTCAGTCCACTGTATTCTATAAAAGATTGGTCCCATCTTTGATCGGAGGGATCTCCATACACTTTCCCTGGGAAGTTGCTGGACCTTCTCTCCTCTAGCGGGGACGCCTGCCAGAGAGACTGATTCTCAAGAATGAGGGATTCTCAAGAATGACGATCTACCCAATGACACTCAGCTGTGGCCTGGCAAGGGTAAGAAATATTAACTCTTTCACTATCTTTATTAGCAAACAATGTTAAGTAATCTTCATTTTTAAGTTTAAGACTGTAGAATCCTTTAAAGGTGATAATTAATATTCTAGAATTTGATAATAAGTAAGTTGCTGGCATTTTAATGGTTAACCTTTCTTGTTTGATTTAACTATAAATAGTAAAATTCACTGCTAATATACCCTTTGCATTCAAACTGCACTTCTGTTTCGATCTCCCAATTTCCCTACTCTTTTGCTGTACTTGTGCCTTGCATCCTGAATAATTAAGACCCCAACATTATATGCAATAAATCTTGAGTAGTGCATATACATCTTGTCTGCCATCCATTCCATCCAGGACAGAAACATAGGGACAAAGGATGAGAAGGCTGAGGTACTTGATGCCTTCTTTGTCTCAGTCTTTAATAGTAAGAGCAGTTGTTCTTGTGGTATCCACCCCCTTGAGCTGGAAGACAGGGACGGAGAGCAGTTTGAAGCCCCCATAATCCAAGAGATGGTTAGTGACCTGCTGCACCACTTAGACATAGACAAGTCCATGGGGCCAGGTGGTATCCACCCAAGGGTACTGAGGGAGCTGGCAGAAGTGCTCACCAAGCCACTTTCCATCATTTATAAGCAGTCCTGGCAAACCGGGGAGGTCCCAGTTGACTGGACACTGGCACATGTGATGCCCATCTACAAGAAGGTCTGGGAGGAGCTACAGGCCTGTCAGGACATGGCTTTAATAACTGAAATAAGAATTTATGAAGGCAAGTCAGATTTTTTCAGTCTGCGTTGTTTTTTTCTGTGAACTGTTACCATGGATTTTGCCTGAGTCCATGGTATTTAAACTTAAGTGTTGAATGAAGTTCATTCTTATGAACTGTATGTGCTCTCTTACTAAATACATCTTTTTAGCTTGCATTTTAGAAATTAAAAATTTCAGCACATTTTTAACATTTGAAAAATAGGTTTGCTCTTAATTTCTCCGTTCCTCCTATGTACTATAACTGAGAAGTGGGAAGTGTTTGAAATATATATAAGGTTATCATTTTTATTTAGATGTTTATTGTATTTGAAGAGAGAAAAAAAAAAATTGAATCTTTACATGTAACAGCCATATGTATATATAGCAGCATATAGTATTCAAAAAAGTTAATATTGTTAATATATCAATTTACTTTAAATTTAAAATTTGGATAGGAATACTTAAGTGTACTATTAGGAACTACAGGCCTTTCAGTTTGATCTCAGTGCCAGGGAAGGTTATGGAGCAGATCATCTTGAGTGCCATCACACTTAATCTCCTTCTGACAAGATGACCCATTTTGTGGATGAGGGAAAGGCTATGGATGTTCTCTACCTAGACTTTAGTAAAGCCTTTGACACTGTCTTTCACAGCATTTTCCTGGATAAAGTGGCTGCTCATGGCTTGGAAGGGTGTACTCTTTGCTGGGTAAAAAAATGGCTGTAGTGAATGGAGTTAAATCCATTTGGTGGCCTGTGGCTGCTCATGGCTTGGAAGGGTGTACTCTTTGCTGGGTAAAAAAATGGCTGTAGTGAATGGAGTTAAATCCATTTGGTGGCCTGTCACAAGTGGTGTTCCCCAGGGCTCACTATTAGGCCAGTTCTCTTTAATATCTGTATTACTGATCTGGACAATGGGATAGAGTGCACCCTCAGTAAGTTTGCAGATGACACCAAGTTGGAAGGGAGTGTTGATCTGATTGAGGGTCAAAATTATCTACAGTGGGACCTGGACAGGCTGCATTGATGGGCCAAGGCCAATTGTATGAGATTCAACAAAGCCAAGTGTTGGGTCCTGCACTTGGGCCACAACAACCCCATGCAATCCTACAGGCTTGGGGGAGAGGGGCTGGAAAGCTGCCCAGCAGAAAAGGATCTGGGGGTGCTGGTTGACAATATGGTGAACATGAGCCAGCAGCATGCCCAGGTGGCCAAGAAGGCAATAGAATCCTGGCCTGCATCAGAAATAGTGAGGCACGATCACTTCCCTAGTCCTGCTGACCCCTTCGGAAGTGTTTGGCACTGAAGCACAGTTCCTCCTGGTGCCCAGATTATGAGTCCTGGGCTTCGTGTTCCAGAGTAACATTTCTCCTATCCATCATGCCACCGATGCAACTTGGAGTAAATGGACTGCTTTAATCACCCAGCGAGTTCAAATAGGAAGGCCTAATTGTCCAGATATTGTAGAAGCAATTACAAACTGGCCAGAAGGCACACACTTTGGAATGCCACCACAAGAAGTGGTGAGATGGGCTCAAGATGCTCTACCATATGATCATGTACCAGAGACTGAGAAACCATTTGCTCTTTTCACCAATGGCTCCTGTTGTCTTGTAGGGAACTGCCAAAAGTGGAAAGCTGCTGTGTGGAGTTCTGTCGATAAACCATAAAACAATAACAAGAGCAGCTACACAGAGCAGTATGATCTTAGCTGCATATCACATGTACAATTGCATGTTGGGAAAAAGGTCCAGCGAAACACTGCAGCAAGTGTCTGTTCAGTTTTCAATTTGTCATTAAATTCAGCAGAAGTGTTGCCCATTGCTATCTGAAGGATTCCTCCCATCAGAAATGGAATTTTAAGCACTCCCAATTAGTGAGAATGTATAGCCTGGGCTTAAATTCGAGCCCCACGTTAGGTGCAAATAAATTGTTGTCACGGTTTGACTCAGGATCAACAATTAAATCACAGACACCAATGCTCTCGATCCCCTCCCACCCAGGTAAGGAAGGAGAGAGAATGAAGGACAGAGACTCTCTGGATTGTAAACTAAACTAGATGGCTTTAATTAAACACTAATGATAAAAGAAAATATATACAATTATATACAAATATGTTCAGGAATGTGCAAAACCCTGTACTTGACACTGGTGAGGCTGCACCTTGAGTATTGTGTTCAGTTGTTGCTAAGAGCTACCATTTTATTTAAGGGAAGTTGGAACTACTTTGTTTCTATGTTAATTCAGTGATTGTACTTAAAGTAACACTGTACTAGCGATAAATGGTGGTTCAGTGTTCATTTTGGTGGATTTAAGTGACAGTCTGTCTTGCAGAATTACCATTTTATATAATTACTAAATTATATGCATTTTGGTACAGAACTAATTTTGCAGTTTCAGTAAAACAATGGAGAGCGAACAGAGGCAGTGGCTGCGGCAAGTGCTCTGCCTTAACAGCAAACTTCACCGATTTAAAACGTACAGGGAGGTTCCCGGAGTCAGGGAAGCCCGTGGGAGAGTGGAGAGACCCGAAAGGGCTCAGCAGCTCTTTCAAGAGAGAGTGACGTAGCAGGGGGCGTTGCCGGGGCAACCGCGCGGCATTTAAACGCGGCCATAGGCGGAAGCTCCCCTCAGACCACAAGGAGTGCGAACAGAAGCAGCGGCTAGGCGTTGCAGGGAGCGGCGTGAGCAGGGCACGTGGGCGAGAGTGAGAGGAGGCATTGGGGAGGGCAAGCAGGCAGGCAAGGCAGAGTGGAAGATGGTCTCCACTCGTTTGAAAGCCTCAGTTAAAAGCAATGTTGGAACCCAGGCTGATCTGCCTCAGAGACATGCAGCTGTCCAGGTGTTGGGCTGCATGGAGTGTCTGAGTCTGTCACTCTTACAGGATGACAGTAAAGACAACATCTGTGTGCACTGTGACCAGATAAATTATTTGCTCAGCCTGGTTGCTGAGTAGAGAGGTTAAGGACCATATGGGAATGTGAAAGGGAAATAGATTGGTGGAGCTGCACCCTGCCATCCTTAGGGAAAAGGCAGCAGGTGGTGGCTTCACGAGAGGTAGAAGATGCCCAGCCCTCTTGTCACCAGGAGGAAGGATGGGAACTAGGAGAGGATGGGGGGGAATGGAAACAGGTCCCTGCTAGGGGTAGCAGAAGAGTTCTCACTGGACCCTCCCCACATTTTCAGGTGCCCTTACAGAACAGGTACAGGGCCCTGGAGATAGGGGACCAGTTAAACAAGGATGGTGAAGAAGCCCCATCCAGGGAGCTGCTGAAGCAGCCAGCTCGATGCAATAGGACTGCTTCTAAGAAGTTGCCAAAGCAACAAGCTCCACATATTAAGACTGCTTCTGAGAAGAGCAAGAGGAGGGTGATAGTGATAGGTGATACCATTCTGAGGGGAACTGAAGGTCCCATATGCTGGCCAGATCCATCCCACAGGGAAGTCTGCTGCCTCGCTGGAGCCAGGGTAAGGGATAACCCGGAAATTTCCTGGTCTGATACGACCCTCAGACTATTATCCTCTTTTGATCTTTCGGGTAGGTAGTGATGAGGTGGATAAAAGAGTTTTGAGGGTAATAAAGAAAGATTTTAGGGCATTGGGACAACTGGTCAAGGGCTCGGGTGCACAAGTTGTGTTCTCCTCTGTCCTTCCGGTCTTAGGGAATGATGAATGGATTAACAAAAAGACCACACAGATCAATGCCTGGCTCCAAAACTGGTGCTACAAACAGGACTTTGGGTTTCTTGATCACGGTTTGGTTTACAGGACACCGAGCCTGCTGGCATTGGATGGGAAGACCCTGTCCCACAGGGGAAAAAGGGTACTAGGGCAGGAGTTAGCAGGACTCATTGATAGGGCTTTAAACTAGGTTGAAAGGGGGTGGGGGATAAAACCAGGCTTACTACAGATGAGCCTAGGGGTGGTGTGCCCATGTCAGGGATTAAATCACCCAGCCCAAGTGCATTTACACCAATACACACAGCACGGGAAACAAAGAGGAAGAGCTAGAAGCCCTAGGGCTCACTAACAGGTTAGTAACCACGGAAGTGGTCAGGTCAGCTAGTCAGGCAACCTCACTGGAGCTTAAATGCCTTTATACAAATGCATGCAGCATAGGGAATAAACAGGAGGAATTAGAGATGAGGATGAGCCTGCAGGGCTATGATCTCATTGGCATCACTGAGACCTGGTGGGATGGCTCCTATGACTGGAGCATCAGAATGGAGGGTTATAATCTTTTTAGGAAGGACAGACAGGGGAGACGGGGTGGGGGTGTTGCCCTCTGTCAAAGACCAGCTGGAGTGCATGGAGCTCTTCTTGAGGACAGATGAAGAGCCAACAGAGAGTTTATGGGTTAAGATTAAGGGGAAGAAAGGCCAAGGTTACATCATGATGGGGGTTTGCTACAGGTCGCCTGAGCAGGAGGATAATATAGACAAGGCACTATATAGACAGATAGGAGCAGCTTCACATTCACAAGCCATGGTGCTCATGGGAGACTTCAAGCACCCTGACATCTGTTGGAAGAACAACTCTGCTAAATGCAAACAATCCAGGAGGTTCCTAGAGCGCAAGGATGATAACTTCCTTTTCCAAGTAGTCGAGGAACCAACAGGAAGAGGTGCTGTGCTGGATCTCATCCACACCAACAAGGAAGGGCTGGTGAGGGATGTTAAGCTCAAGGGCAGCTTAGGTTGTAGTGACCATGAAATGGTGGAGTTCAAGATCCTTAGGGCAGCAAGGAGGGTTCACAATAAACTTACTACCCTTGACTTCAGAAGGGCAGATTTCAGCCTCTTCAGGGATCTGCTCAAGAGGGAGGGTAGAGGGGCCCATGAAAGCTGGCTCACCTTCTCCAGTCCCAAAAGCGTTGCATCCCAACTAAGAGGAAGTCAAGTAGAAACTCCAAGGGGCTGGCATGAATGAGTAAGCAGCTCGTAGAAAAGCTTAAATTTAAGAAGGAAGCATACAGGGGGTGGAAGCTAGGGCAGGTACCCTGGGAGGATTACAGAGAGGTTGTCCAAGCAGCTAGGGATCAGGTTAGGAGAGCCAAATCCCTGCTAGAATTAAATCTCGCCAGGGATGTTAAGAACAATAAGAAATGCTTCTTTAGGTATATTGGGGAGAAGAGGACAACCAAGGAGAATGTAGGCCCTCTCCTGAAGGAAACGGGTGAGGTAGCAACACAAGATATTGAGAAGGCTGAGGTCCTCAATGACGACTTTGCTTCAGTCTTCTCTGGCAAGTGCTCCAGCCTCAACACAAAGCCCACAACAGGTGAAAGCAGGGACTGGGAGAATTAGTTACCCCCACACTGTAGCAGTAGAGCAGGTTCATGAGCATCTAAAGAACCTGAAGGTGCATAAATCTATGGGACCTGATGGGGTTCACCCATGGGTCCTGAGGGAGCTGGCAGATACAATTGCTAAGCCTCTGTCCATCATATTTGAGAGGTCATGGCAGGCTGGTGAGGTTCCTGATAATTGGAAAAAAGTTAACATAGCCCCTATTTTTAAAAAGGGGAAAAAGGAAGACCCAGGGAACTACAGGCCGGTCAGTCTCACCTCTGTGCCTGTCAAGATCATGGAGCAGATCCTCCTGGAAAGTCTGCTAAGGCACATGGAAAATAAAGAGGTGATTGGTGACAGCCAATATGGCTTCATTAAGGGCAAGTCGTGCCTGACCAATCTGGTGGCCTTCTACAACAAGGCTACAGAGATGGTGAATAGTGGCAGAGCAACTGACGTCATCTACCTGGATTTGTGCAAGGTGTTTGACACTGTTCCACATGACATGACATCCTGGTCTCCAAACTGGCAAGGCATGGATTTGACAGATGGACCACTCGGTGGATAAGAAATTGGCTGGATGGCCACACCCAGAGAGTTGTGGTCAATGGCTCCATGTCCAAATGGAGGCAGGTGATGAGTGGTGTCTCCCATGGGTCAGTATTTGGACCATTGCTGTTTAACATCTTTGTTGGAGACATGGATTGAGTGTATTTCCTACAGGAAAGCTGGGGAAGGGCTTTTCATCAGAGAAGGTAGTGATAGGGGTAATGGTTTTAAACTGAGAGAGGGGAGATTTAGGTTTGATATTAGGAAGAACTTCTTCACTATAAGGGTGATGAGGAACTGGAGTGGGTTGCCCAGGGAGTTTGTTGATGCCCCATCCCTAGCGGTTTTTAAGGCCGGGTTGGACGAGGTTTTGTGCAACCTGGTCTAGTGGTAGAGTTCCCTGCTCATAGCAGGGGGGTTGGAACTTGATGATCCTTAAGGTCCCTTCCAACCTTAATGATTCTATAATTCTATGAAAACATATTGGCTTAATTGTGATATTTTAAGCTTACTTCATGAATTAGTGAAATATCTTAACATCGGATATAATATGGTTAAGGAAAAGATGACTTAGCATACAGTACTAAATGCAGCGGGGATATGATACCAGAACATCTCACCTTGTTTGCAGAAGCCTGTATGTGTTTATCCTCCTTGCAGCTGAATTTTACTTGTGTTAGTTTCTCACATGTCCATGAAAAACAGTTTCCAAGGTGCTTTTTAATCTGTTAACTTGCTGTAGGGAACGATCCATCTTCTCTCCCCCCACATAAGACTAAACAAAATGCCTTTCAAGCCAGTAAAGCAAGAGTGGCGCCTTTTTGCTGATTTAGCCAAGGACAGATTGGAACAGGCCCCTTGCTCTACCAGATAAGTCCACAGCAAGAAAAGAGCATAAGGGTTATGATAACTGACAGAAAAATGGACAATAGGTTAAAGACTGCCTCTGACAGAGTATGTACCTGGCCAATGCTAATTGGCTAATTTGAACTGTGGTACTTTACTTGAACAGTGACTTCTGATCTATAAAAGAGGGCAAGTTCTGCAGGCCCGGGGCTTTCTGCCTGCCCGGGAGGAGACTGCTGCAGTACCAGAAGCCGCCTGGAACGCCAGCACCGCTGTCCGGAGGAGCTGAGAGGGAAAGGGGGGGGGGCCGCCTGTGCCCGCTTCGCGGGGACCGTGCCTGCTCGTGAGTATTGCTGCCTGCTTGCCGAGGCCTGCCCGCTTCCGAGGGATTGCTGCCTGCCCGAGCCTAAACCAAACCGGACCAGAGTAGGAGCTTGCCCAGCCTGCACTTGCCACCCTGCCTCAGGATTAGAGCTGTTTGCCGCATCTGCTGCTGCTGGGAGTGGTCTCCCCAGTTACCGGGAAGCCGGACCCCGCACGGACCTCCTGCCAAGCCCTGCCAGCCGCATCCCAGGAACCACGCTCTATGAAAGGAGGGTAAACGCACACACACATACACAAATACACACACTCACTCTCTCTAACTTTCCTGCCGGGATCAACTCCTACCCTTTTACTCCATTGATTCTCCACCTCTCCCTCGGAGTGTGCATTTAATAAGACCATAGTACCTTTGAATCACTTTTCTGATATACACCTAGACAACCTCTCCTGAACCTTGATCCCTCAGTTTGTGTTGACCCTTAATAAACCGATTAATTCGTAAACTAAACATTGGTTTCAGTAACAATTTGTGAGCATGGTGAGGGGGTATTCTAATCTACCCTCTAAAATACGGTCCTGCAGTGGCCGTTCCTCTGTGAGAGGCGAGCGCCACGTGTGACCCTCGGTTTCATTCACAAACCTCTCCACATTGGGGCAGGAAGTCGCGGAAGCATCCTGACAGCCAGTAGCCCCAATACCAGCCCGCAACACTTACTACCTGACTTTTAAACACTGCTTTCACCAGGAAAATCTAATCAAAATGCACAGTACTGTACATTCTTGCAAGACAGGTTAAGCTGGAAGAGTGAAAGAACCTGTTAGTACCACATCAAGAACTGTTTGAAATTCTTATCAGAACTTTTAATATTATAATTCATAAGCGCAGTGAAGTGGTTAAGCTTTTAGTCAGTACTGCACTACAAATCCTGGAAGCTATCAAAAATGTGGAGCTGTAATCCAGGATAGAGATGCACCAACTCGTAGAATCATAGAATAGGTTGGGTTGGAAGGGACCTTACAGATCATCTTGATACAACCTCCCTGCCATGGGCAGGGACACCTCCCACTAGACCAGGTTTTTCAAAGCCCCATCCAACCTGGCCTTGAACACTTCCAGGGAGGGGGCATCCACAACTTCTCTGGGCCACCTTTTCCAGTGTCTCACCACCTTCACGCTAAATAATTTCTTCCTAATGTCTAATCTAAAACTACCCTCTTTCAGTTTGAAACCACTAACCCTTGTCCTATCGCTACATGCCCTTCTAAAAATTCCCTCCCCAGCTTTCTTGTAGGCCCCCTTCAGGAACTAGAAGGCTGCTATAAGGTCTCTCAGGAGCCTACTCTTCTCCAGGCTGAACAACCCCAACTCACATAGGTCTGTAGCTTCTAGCTCTCCACCTAGTACCACAACATGGTTTGCCAAATTGCTTCCCACTTACTCTATAATGAAATGTTGGTCTCCAAAAACAACTGGAAGGCAATCTCACAGTAAGTGTATGCTGTAGGCTTCATAATCATCAATCTATATTCTCAGAAAAGTGGTCTTCCAAGGAGGCAGTCACCCTGCTAAGAGAGCTAGATAAAGTTGCTCTGAAAGCCTTACTTCACCTTCAAAACAAGTGGGTAATGTTGCTGCCCTCTTTTGTCCAGCACTGATTGCTCAATCAGTGTTTTGCCCATATGCAATCAAGCCTGCTTTATACACTGTGTAGTGCTATAACTGTACTGCCAAGGATAAAGCTTTCTTTTTAAAAAGGTACTTGGAACAAGCCTAGTACTAGTGTAAAAATACAGCAATCCAGATCATTCTCCTCCTTTTATATATGAGAGCCACCTTGCTCTTTGTGAGCTGGCCCAGTTTAAAAATAGTAAAATAGTTTAAAGTAGTTCAACTTCTTGGAATATCACCTCTAAAAGAGTGTTCCATTAGTGAAAAAAATGGGCAGGCCTATCAGGCATGCTGAGAGACATCACTGCTAGCAGAGTTTCTCGCTAAACAGAATCACACTTTTTCAGAAATAATCTTGGCTTTCCCATATGAAAATTGTTTCTGAGTAAATAAGTCAATATAATAGAAGAGAATGGAAGGTTGCTATAACGTCTCACTTGAGCCCTCTCTTCTCCAGGCTGAACAACCCCAACTTTCTTAGCTTGTCCTCATAGGAGAGGAGTTCCAGCCCTCTGATCAGCAATGGGCCCAAATCTCAAGCCTGTCAAGGTCCCTCTGGATGGCATATTTTCCCTCCAGCATGTCGACCACACCACACAGCTTGGTGTCGTCAGCAAACTTGCTGACGGTGCACTCAATGCCACTGTCCATGTGGCCGACAAAGATATTAAACAGCACTGGTCCCAATACTAACCCCTGAGGAATGCCACTCTTTGCTGGTCTCCATTTGGACATCAAGCCATTGACCACAACTCTTTGAGTGCAACCAGCCAGCCAATTCCTTATCCACCAAGTGGTCCATCCATCGAATGTGCACCTTCAGGTTCTTTAGATGGTCTCGAACCTGCTCTTTTCCTACAGTAGGTGGATCTTCCTCCTTGCAGTCCCTGCCTTTGCCTTCTTCAACCTGGGTGGTGTGATCAGAGTCCTTGTTGATGAAGACTGAGGCAAAAGACTCATTGAGTACCTCAGCCTTCTCCATATCCTGCGTGACAAGGTCTCCTGTTTTCTTCTGGAGACAGTCCACATTTTCCCTAGACTTCCTTTTATCTCTGAAGTACTTGTAGAAGCTTTGCTTGTTACCCTTGATGTCACTGGCCAGATTCAATTCTATCTGGGCTATAGCTTTCCTAACCTGATTCCTGGCTGCTTGGACAACTTCTTTGTACTCCTCCCAGGCTACCTCTCCTTGCTTCCACCCTCTGTAGACTTTTTTTTTTACATCTAACTGTGTCCAGGAGCTCCTTGTTCATCCCTGCAGGCTGCCTGGCATTCTTGTCTGCCTTCCTCTTTGTTGTTATGCATTGCTCCTAGGCTTGGAGGGGGTGATCCCTGGCTGCTCAGACAACTTCTTTGTTCAAAACGGTATGTAGATTATATTACACAGGGAAAAACTAAGGCTGATGTTGACTTTAAAAGGTAATTTTTTGATGTTTTGTTGTGTGGTTTTTGTTCATAGAATTATAGGGGTTGGAAGGGACCTCTGAAGATAATCAAGTCCAACCCTCCTGCTGCAACAGGAACACCTAGAGCAGATCACAAAGGAACACATCCAGATGGGTCTTGAAAGTCTCCACAACTTCTCTGGGCAGCCTGTTCCAATGCTCCATCACCCTCACAGTAAAGAAGTTTTTTCTCATGTTGAGGTAGAACTTCCTGTGTTGCAACTTGGTGCCATTTCCCCTAGTTCTATCACAGGGCACTTCTGTAAAGAGATTGGCCCATTCTTGACATCCACCCTTCAGATATTTGTAGATATTAATAAGGTCCCCTCTTAGTCTTCTTTTCTCAAGACTAAATAGCCCCAGGTCTCTTAGCCTTTCCTTGTATGACAGATGTTCCAGTCCCTTAATCATCCTTGCAGCTCTCTGTTGGATTCTTTCCCATATATCCCTATCCCTCTTGAACTGGGGAATGCAGAAGAGCACACAATACTCCAGATGTGGTCTTCCAAGGGCAGAATAGAGGGGGAGGAGAACCTCCCTTGACGTACTGGCCACACTTGTTCTTAATACATCCCAGAATACTATTTGCTATCTTGGCCACAAGAGCACATGGCTCTCCCATGGATAACTTGTTGTCCACCAGGACCCCAAGGTCCTTCTCCATGGGGCTGCTTTCTAGCAGGTCAACCCCTAATCTGTATCGGTGCATGGCATTTTTTCTCCTGAAGTGCAGGATTCTACTCTTATTCTTGTTGAACCTCATTAGGTTCATCTTTGCCCAGCTCTCCAGTCTGTCTAGATCTTGCTGAATGGCTGCACAGCCTTCAGGTGTATCAGCCAATCCTCCCAGCTTCATATCATCAGCAAACTTGTGAGGATACACTCTGTCCCCTCATCCAGATCACTGATGAAGATGTTGAATAAGACTGGGCCCAGTACTGACCCCTGGGGAGCACCACTAGTCACAGGTCTCCAACTGGACTCTGCACTGTTGATCACAACCCTCTGGGCTCTATTGTTTTAGCTGTGGTGGTTAAGACACGGACTCCAGGGCAAGAAGCAATAGAATCCTTTATTATGAGAAAATGCTCCCTTATATACTTTTACAGGGGGCACTGAGAATAAGCAACCGGGGTACACAGAGTGTAAACAGCACTCACACCTGCTCCTTGGCACATACACAGTCCTTGGGTTCCCAGGATGTAGCCAATCACACACCGAGCACACAATAAGCAGTGTTCTGATTTTTGTCAACATTCACAGTGCTGTTCACAACAAGCCCTGGCCCTTAGCTGGCCTCATATTATTTTGTCGACTTCTTTACAGAGAGAGGAGGCCCTTTTTCTTTTCCCATGGCTATTCTCCACATCTCTCCCTTTTTTATTTTTTTCAATAGCCACTCAAGATGAGGGTGGATATGATCTGGGCTTTGGTGTGTTGCAATCGACAAATAGATGTCCAGATGCAACCATTCGGTGATTCATGCCAGCTGCAGGCTTTGTAGCCTGCCCTCCCCTCCTGGGTGGCACTCTTATAACAGAGGAGGCCATCCCTCACATCAAGGTCTGGTATGGCATGTGTCTCCACTGCTCAACGCCTGCTGGGTTGTGGCCAACAGCAGAGCTCAGGTTCTTCTTGATGGCAAACACAGAGGCCAACCCAGTGTTGCCCTTGACTGTGGTAGAAGGCGCTTGGCCAGTCCCAGTCCTTTCACTTGCTTATCAATGCAGAGCTTCACTTGCCTCCTACAGTAACAAGTTAATACAATGACAAGTACATACAGATTTGCATTAATAGTATCACTACAACAGGGTGCAGCAGCGTGTTGAAGATCCTGGTGGCTGTGAGAGATCAGCCAAAGAAAATTTCCCACCAGTGGTGTTCTCCCACCCTCTTAATGCATTCCCAATGACAATGCAGAAGCAAGCTATTAAGCTACTCATTCCCTACACAAAGCAGTACCACAAATTACAGTTTTGGGAAAAAATCTGATTTGCATACCCTTTACAAGGAGGACAAGGTTCCAACATGTGTCGGAAGTCGTCCTGCCCAGGTTGCATAACACAAGGTCAAACATGCATGCGCAACCAATTGGGTCTGGGGTCCGTGATGCCCCTTTATCTGTTTCAGCTTCAGAGCATTAACACTAACCTGATCCTATACAACAGATTCTACTGAAGCATCAGAAGCAACCGATACAATTGACCGATATAATAACTGCTGATATTATAAAGAGATTAACCATAAAGGAATGATAAAAGAGACATTCAATAGAGACATATTCTCATGGGCAAAACCAGCAGGCATATATAGAGTTTCACACATTAATACAAAAAGGAGCTGTTACAATTCACTACAGTCCAGTCTTCAGCTAATAAAAACAAATACAGATGAACCCCCATGTTACATTGCTTGCTCCTTCAAGAGGCTTAGGTCTCTGGTAAGGAGGTCTCATCCTGATCTGCAGGAGATTCTTCTCGGGGATTGGGTTCTGGAATTTGTAGCTCCAGCTCATGGTAGGGCTTCACGTTCTTTGCTGGCAACCAACGAGGTCCTAGGGGAAGAAGAACACATGCATACCCTCTCCCCCAAGTTATTAACTCTACTGGACCATTCCATTCAGGATTCCCTGGTTCATGATACCAGACCTTGGGCCTAGCAGCAAGATTTGGAGTGTGCCCAAATTGACGTTCAGCCGCAAATGTCAGCAGACGTGTGCCAGAAGGATTCAAAAAATTAAGTACATCTGTGGCTTTATCTAAATGCTCTTGTGGTGAAAGGGAATTCCCCCTTTTTTGTTTTAACAACATACCTTTCAAGGTGCTGTGGGTATGTTCAATAATAGCCTGGCCCGTTAGGGAGTGGGGAATGCCTATTACATGGGTCACCCCCCATTGCTGTAAAAAATATTGCATGGGTCGAGAGACATAGACAAGAACGTTGTCCATCTTGATTTTATGAGGCACCCCTAAAACTGCAAAACAATGAAGCCAATGCTTTCAGACATCCCGAGATTTTTCTCTGGTGGCCGCAGTAGCAGCCACAAACCCAGAAAAGGTGTCTACTGTAACATGAACATACGTCTGATGACGGAAAGCGGGAAAAGGCGTGACATCAGTTTGACACAGCTCACTGGCATGTAATCCCCTAGGGTTCACACCTTCAGTAATAGACACTAGAGTTAGCTGCTGACAATCAGCACAGGCATGTACAATGTCCTTAGCCTGCCCCATAGTAAGGCCAAACATTTTGCGAAGGGAACTAGCATTTTAATGAAAGAAATCATGAGACAGACGTCCTCGCTCAAAGGCTTGAGAGGTTGAAATTGCCATAGTGAGACTGTCTACAACACGATGACCCTCTGCTATCGGTCCAGGCAGACTAGTATGAGACCGAATATGCATGATAAAATAAGGATGTTTGTGGCTCTTCAGGTTCTTTGCTAACTGTACAAATAATTCAAACAACTGGCAATTGTGAACCTCCTTAAGGAAAGAGTCAGCTATCCTTTGTACAATACCCACCACATATAAAGAATCTGCAACAATATTCAAAGGCTCTGAGGGAAAAAGGGAAAAGGGATGGAGCACAGCAGACAGTTCTACCACTTGAGTGGAACCTTCCACTGTAATTATTGATGATTGCCAGTCCTTACCTGTTTCCAGTCGCCAAACCACCACAGCCTTGTGTGATCACCCTGAGCCATCAACAAACACTGTACGGGCACCTTCCAGTGGTATCACAGATGCCAATATATGAGGCTGCAAAAGCAGATCTGAACAAGAAGGAAGCAACTTGTGCCGTGGGAGAGAAAATTTAGAAATGTTTAAATAATCAGCGAGGGCAGCTTGCAATGACAGTGATTCATGTAACAATGTGTTAAAGACCTCCTTAGTGAATGGGAAATAAATACAATCGGGATCCTTTCCTGAGAGTTGCTGAGTTCTCAACCTGCCTCAAGAAATCACACTGATGACCATGTCCAATGCAGTAGTCACTGTTTTGGTAAAAGCATGCAACAGAAACACCCATTCCAGGACAAAGAGATTCATGTCTGTCTCTCTCCATTGTCCAATCAGTCCATATGGTTAGAAAGAACTATAAATCACAGAGAGATGGGCAAAGCAGATTGCAACCTATGCGCATGAGAAGATGCAATGTTTTCAGCCACATGGTCAAAAGCTTGTTTCGCCTCAGCTGTGAGGCGCCGAGATGACATTAAGTCAGCCTCACCTTTTAAGAGTGAAAAAAGTGGAGACAATTCCTCTGTAGTGATTCCAAAAAACGGTCTAATCCAATTGATGGTTCCTAACAACTTCTGCAGATCATGTAAAGTATTAATGGAGGTAGCAATATGGAGAGGTTGAGGGAAAACTGTACCTGCATACAGCCGCCAACCCAAATATTTCCAGGGAGCTTCCTCTTGGATTTTTTCAGGTGCATTTTGCTAGCCATAAGTTGCCAGAGAGTGTTTCAGCTGAGTCAGCACCTGTAACAAATCTGCTTGCTGTTTAGCAGCTAACAGTATATCATCCATGTAATGATAAATTGTTACATGTGGAAATTCTGCTCTAATGGGAGAAATGACACTGTCTACCACAATCTGCCATATGGTGGGGCTGTTCATCATTCCTTGTGGCAGCACCACCCACTGGTATCTTTGCATGGTCCCTTGGTTGTTAATGGAAGGCACTGAAAAGGCCAAATGTGCACAGTCATCAGGATGCAACAATATGGTAAAAAGGCAATCCTTAAGACCAATCACATAAAAAGGCCACTCTGCAGGAATCATAGAAGAATTTGGAACTCCAGGTTGCAAAGCCTCCATTGGCTGCACGACAGCATTCACTGCCCTAAGATCTTATAACAAACGCCATTTTCCAGATTTTTTTCGGTATCCAAAATACCTGTGGGTTACTAGTACTCCCCAAAACCCCCTTTCCTCTCTTACGATCACAACATCGGGGACAGAGAACGGCAATAATAAAAGCTGTGCCACTAACTGACCAGAGGAAATAGTACAAGGTGAGTACAAGGTAATCGCCTTCTGACAGTCTGCATTTGCATTTTCAAAGGCCAGCTGAAACAACACCACCTACCTGCCCTGAGATAGCTGTTTGAAGTCAATCTATAAAAGAAACATAGGGTTCCTGCGGCCCCTGTCTGATAGCGGCAAAAGAATATTCCCACTGCCCTGCTTCGGGTACTCTACGTAAGGCTTTTCACGCTAGGTCTGCAGCCTGCTGAAACGCTGCTCGCAGCATCTCCGCTTGTGCCTGGGCTGTTGCTCTCGTGTTCTGTACCAACAGGTCATTCTCGCCAACTCCCGAACCAGCTGCAATGTTATCCATGACCTGCGCCTTAACTAACTCCTGGTATTCAGCCCACCAAATGGTATATTGACCTGCTGATAGAGTCATACGCAGCAGGGCTTTCCAATTGGCTGGTGCCGTAATATAACTTTTACCAATAGCTGAAATAAGATTCATGGTAAAATGATTCTGCAAGCCATAATCGCGGACTGCCTTCCTGACTTCCTTTATAACCTCATAGGAAAGTACTACATGCTCTGGGGGTCGACCGTCCCTAATCACGACTGGCATGGCAGTTAAAGCAACATCACCATTCTGTAAAGCATCTCGACGACAATGATCAAGCATCTGACTGCTAATTGGAAATGCCTTAGGTCCATTTATCTGAGTATCCAAATCAATCAGAGGTCCCCCAATGTTCTCAACTGTTTCATAGGGTAGTGCAGAAGGAACTACCGAGTTCTCCAAACAACACTTCCCCCACACTGATTTATGACTTTGTAATTCTAAAAGCTCTCGAGCAGCGGGAGCAGCATCCGCAAAAGCCGCACGGGGGTCAGAGGGAGGGAGGGAACTCTCCAGGTTGGGAGGGGGTCGGGGGGAGCGGGGATGGGGGGGTATAGATCCGACTTACCCTCCGGATCAACAGATCCGGGGCCGAAAGCATCCTTAGGTTTCTAACTTTATCACATAAAATCCCACAGGAGCCCTTTTCCTCATCAGCCCGAGAAGGCGGGGGTGCCGCCTTAGACTGCAACAGATCCTCAGCGGGCTGCAACATCTTCAAGGCAGAATACACTGCCTTCCAGGTGATTACCCGGTCATCTAAAACCGGAAACTGAAGGTCTTTCCGAATTTTTAACTCTTCCCCGACTCTTGCCTAGACAGCACTATCATAAGCGCTAGCAATAGAAAACCAAGTACAATATTTTCTAATCCACACTAACAATTTCACTAAGTTTGATGAAGACACCGCAAAACCTTGTTCTTTTAAAATGCGTTGCAAAACCTCAGCACACGACTTATGTTCCTTGGAGACTGATTGCCCCATGTTATCGCGATTGCTTACCTATCCATTCAACAGAAGGTAGTGAAAGTAAATTTGTAGTGAGCGCGCTCGCCTTCCCCCAACGGTCAATCGCAGAACCACCACTGGAATTGTAAAACTTTTTTTCCAGTACTAATCCTGACGATTGCCTCTTTCAAAAGCAATGTCCCTTTTCGGGCGCTATTTGTGGTGGTTAAGACATGGACTCCAGGGCAAGAAGCAATGGAATCCTTTATTATGAGAAAATGCTCCCTTATATACTTTTACAGTGGGCACTGAGAATAAGCAACTGGGGTACACAGAGTGTAAACAGCATTCACACCTGCTCCTTGGCACATACACAGTCCTTGGGCTCCCAGAATGTAGCCAATCACACACCGAACACACAATAAGCAGTGTTCTGATTTTTGTCAACAGTGCTGCTCACGGCAAGCCCTTGCCCTTAGCTGGCCTCATATTGTTTTGTCGACTTCTTTACAGAGAGAGGAGGCCCTTTTTCTTTTCCCATGGCTATTCTCCACATTTAGCCAGTTCTTGATCTATCTCACTGTCCGCTCTTCTCACACTTCCTGAGCTTATCCACAAGTATGTTATGTATGGGAGACAGTGTCAAAAGCCTTGCTCAAGTCGAGGAAGACAACATCCACTGTTCTCCCTGCATCTATCTATTCTGTCACACCATCATATAAGGCTATCAGATGATTCAAACATTATTTCCCCTTGGTGAATCCATGCTGGCTACTCCTGATAACCTTTTCTTCCATGTGCTTAGAGATGACACGCAGAATGAGCTGCTCCATCATTTTTCCAAGGAAGGAGGTGAGGCTGACTGGTCTGTAGTTAATTTGGTCCTGATTCTTGCCCTTCTTGAAGACTGGAGTGATATTAGCTTTCCTCCAGTCCTCAGGCTCTTTTCCAGGACTTTTCAAAGATGTTGGAGAGCGGTCTAGCGATGACTTCTGCCAGCTCCCTCAGCACACATGGGTGCATCCCATCAGGGCCCATGGATTTGAAGATGTCCGGTTTCCTTAATTGATCTTTAAACCAATCTCCTTCAATCAAGGTGAAGTCTTCCTTCCTCCTGACTCCTTTTGTGGCTTGGAAGGTTTAGGGAATTCTGAGGGTCAGCCTTAGCAGTAAAGACCAAGGCAAAGAAGGCCCACTGCTCCCCACTGCTGGATTTGTTAAAAGATTATAAAGCTTGTCCAACCCCAAAAGGGCGCAATTGGGCTGATGAACATTGGCAATCCTCAGTCTCTTCTTGTGAGAACAGAGTCCAGGTGGCTTATTGAATGAGAACCCCACCCGAGAACAATGTCCATTTGGTCAGGGCAGCTGTTTGGAGACAATTATTCATTTTGGGACTCTACAAGTGCTTAGACAGAGTCGAGGCTTTTTCTGCTTCTTACACCACCCCACCAGTGAGTAGACTGGGGGTGCACAAGAAGTTGGGAGTGGACACAGCTGGGACAGATGACCCCAACTGACCAAAGGGATATACCATATGACATCATGTTCAGCAATAAAAGATGTGGGAAGAGCAAGGGAGGGATGTTCGGAGTGATTGTGCTTGTCTTCCCAAGTAATTGTTACACGTGATGGAGCCCTGCTTTCCTGGAGATGGCTGAACACCTGCCTGGCAATGGGAAGTAGCAAATGAACTCCTTGTTTTGCTTTGCTTGTGCACACAGCTTTAGCTTTACCTATTAAACTGTCTTTATCTCAACCCACAAGTTTTCTCACTTTTACCCTTCTGATTCTCTCCCCATCCCACTGAGGGGGAGTGAGAGAGCAGCTGTGCGGCGCTTAGTTGCCAGCTGGGGTTAAACTACAAAAACCTGCATTAGTGTAGATTATAAAATTAAAGGCTGTATTTTATTTGCAGTGGATAACTTTCTGGACATTTCTGAAACTCTGAAATATCAAACTGTCTGTGCTAATATAGAAAAAAGGGAAAAACTATTGGTTGAGCAACTTGTTTCCTCAGTCTTCAAAATAATGGTTTTATTGAAATGGTAAACCTTGGTTTCAAGTGTTGTGTCAGGAAACAATACTTATGAGGCTTTTAGCAGAAGATAATTCAGAATAATGAATGCCTTTGCAGTTCTGCAGAATTTTACATCTAAGCATCACACTTGCTAGTCAAAGTCCATAAAAAACTGTCTTGAGGCATATGACCACAAAACTCTGTTTGTTAACACATCTCTATGATCTTTATCACAACTCTTGAATAACAGACTCAAATTAAGGCTCTAGAAATGTTTTTGAAAATTGGCTAACTTAGAATATCTTTGTTTTGGGTTTACTTGGCAAGGTTTTGGTAGGAGGGGGGTGGTGCAGGGAAGGCCTCTATGAGGAGATACATGGAACTGCCCCATGTTGGACAGAGCCAGTTCCAGCTGGCTCCAAAACAGCCCCACTGCTGGCTAAAGCTGTGAATTAGAGACTTAAGGGTTAAATTTGCTAAACCTATATGATGCTGAATAGTAGAATCTGTTAATGTTTGCTAGAGGTATTGTGTTGAACTAGGATGTGTCTCGCCTGAGAGCCCAAGAAGCCGGATTCAACTGGGTACATCAGCCAACCTGCCAGAATGAGGAACAACATGACCCAGCACAGCGAAGACAACTACAAGCCTTCCTCCAAGAGACCCCTGCCCACGACCACCGAGAGGCACTGCGCATGCGGGAGTGGGCGTGGCTTTATGTTAATTGCTTCAGGGAAATTATTTAAATATTATAATGAATTCAGGGAATCAATCTGTATAATCCTGCCTATTCTTTTGTTAGGTAATGCATATGTATATTTTAAAGTGAATAAATATGTATTGTTCTTGTCCGTTGGTGTGCGTGTTTGGAGGAGCAATCCCCTGCGGGCCCCGCGCTACAATAAATACCTGCTTTATAGCTTCAAGGGGCTATAGAGTCTTTTTCCTCGCATCAGCTGAGACAATCAGTAAAACTGGTGGTGCCTCTGTGATAACATATTTAAGAAGGGGTAAAAAACAGCAGCTGCTGTGAGAGAGAGGAGTGAGAAAAATGTGATGGAAACAATCCTGCAGACAGGAAAGTCAATGAAGGAGGGGGAGGAATTGCTCCAGATGCAAGATCAGGCATTTCCCAGCAGCCTGTGAAGAAGACCATGGTGAAACAGGTTGTCCCCCTGCGGCCCATGGAGGTCCACACCAGAGCAGATAGCCACACGGCAGCCTGTGGAGGACCCCATGCCTGAGCAGGTAGATGTGTCCTGAAGTAAGCTGCAGCCTGTGGAGAGTCCATGCTGGAGCAGCCTCCTGGCAGGAACTGTGGCCTGTGGAGAGGAGTCCATGCAGGAGCAGGTTTCTTGTCAGGATCTGTGACCTCATGGGAAACCCACACTGGAGCAGTCCATTCCTGAATTACTGTACCCTATGGAAAGGACTTGTGCTGGAGCAGTGTAGCAGGATGCTCTGCCACAGTGTGTCTGCCTCAGTTTCCCTTTGTGATTCAATTGCTCCCTGTCTCTCAGTTTCACTGCCCCTAGCCTAGAGTGGAAAGATTCCCATGGGAAAGGAAAGGGCCTACCAATCTCTGAGCTGGTAACAACCTTGAAAGTACAAACAGAGGGCCAAGTTGGTGTTCATAACACCAGCTGCTCTCTGGTGTTGAAGAAAACAGAGCTCAGCCACAACTAGGCCCAAAACACAGACAAAACAAGAATGAACAGATAAACAAAAGAGTTTGCCTGGTGAGAAAAAGGCCTTCTTGGGTTTTTCCACTGTTTTCTTTTTATTCTCCAATGAGAGATTTTGGAGGTATGGCTAAATAGTTAAATAACAGCAGTCAACCCACTTTATTATATAAAAGCTTGGTCCCATCTTTGATCAGGGAGACTCCTGTACACTTTCCCAGGAGGTGTGCTGGACCTTCTCTCCAGCGGGAATGCCAGCCAGAGAGATCAATTCTTAAGAATTAAGGACCAGGACAAAGGGACACCCAGCTGTGGCCATGTAAGGGTGAGAGATATTAACTCCCTTATTGTCTCTATTAGTTCATTTGACATGAAGCAATCTTTCATTGTTAAGTTTTAAATGTTAAGATTTTAGGACCCTTTTAAATAAGTATCCAATGTTCTAGATCTAGTTTAAGACTTGTTATTAAGGAAGTTGCTAGCATTTAAATGTGTCATGGTTTGACTCAGAATTGGCAAATAAACTAGAGACAACAATGCTCTCGATCCCCTCCCCCTCCTACCCAGGTAGGGAAGGAGAGAGAGAATGAGGGAGAGAGACTCTGGATTGAAAACTAAACTAGACAGCTTTAATTAAACAGTAATGATGAAAGAAAATATGTACAATTATATACAAATGTGTTCAGGAATGTGCAAAAGCCTCTTGCCTCCCCCCAGGAATCCCCAGCAACTCCCACAGCACTCTCCTTAGCTGTGAACAGTCTCAAAAAGTCCCGGACTGCTGCCAGAGAGAGAGCAGGAGAGTTATGAGGGTCAGGAACACACAGGCCTAGGGGTCGACAGGTGATGGACAGATGGAGTCCTCCCTGGACACCAGCCATGGACGGAAGAGAAGGGGAAAAGAAGCAGGAAGGAAGTTGTCTTCTGTGATCTCTGATCTTCCTCTGAGCTTACGTAGATATATGGAATGGAATACTTTGGTCAATTCTGCTGTCTGTCTAGACCAGCCTCCCCTACAGGGGGGTGTCATAAATCTCCCAGTAGTGCCTGAGATGTGACCTTGGGTCTCGGCAGTAACAGAAAACATTCCAGTGTTATCAGTCCACTAGCTGAAACACTTGCTGCTAGTTAAAAGAGAGCTTACTGAAGGAAGAAAAAAAAAAAATCAGTAAAAGCAAAATTGGCTTAATCCTGGCTCAAACCAGGACAAAATGGTTAATCGTTATTGACTGACTTGACTATGAGTGGTACATTTTATTGTTAAGATAGCTTTTGCATTATTGTTTCAACATTCCATTCTAATATCCCAGTTTCCTCACAATCTGGTTGTGTTTGTGCCTTTTTAGTTTAAAAATAGTTAAGACCCCGGTGCTGTTTGCAATAAATCTTGCTTTGTGCATATACAACTCGTCTGCTATCTCCCTTCCAGCGGGGACACCTGCTCGAGTGGTTACTCCTCAAGAGGTTGAGAGCAAGGGACACCCAGCTGTAGCCAAATAAAGGATAAGAAATATCAAATCTCTATACATTGATTCATATCTTCATTAGCTAGTTTTAAAGCTTAAGTAAAGCTTTAACTTTTAAGTTTTGAAACTTTAAGACTTTAGGATCCTTTTAAAGATTGCAATCAACGTGTTATCACATTACCTAGGTATTATTTTAATTGTTGTTTTAGATCCAATATAAGGCCTATTAATAAGTAAGTTGCTGGCATTCAAACAATTAACCTTTGTGTAATTGTTTCTGACTAGCTGGCTATTATTTGTGTATTTTATTATTAAGGTATCTTCTTGTTTGATTACCCTAATACCGTTTTGCCAACCCAATATCCTAACACTCATATAATGCGATTTATGCCTTTTTAGTTTAATCTTTAATACCCTTTTACTATTTACAATAAATCTTGTTTGTGCATATACATCTGTTACGGTTTGATGAACCAAACCAGTGAACACATGACTAATCGTTTATGCAGGTCCGCCCTAAATTTGGGCCAGCGTAGATGTGCTGGGTATCAAAGTGTTATAGCCCCACTAATTACCGCCTCCCCGTATGTCACCGTTTGACTCAGGTCTGACAACAATGCTCTCGATCCCCTCCCCCCCCCACCCAGGTAGGGAAGGAGAGAGAGAAAAAGAGAGAGACTTGGCTGGATTGAAAACTAAACTACACAGCTTTAATTAAAACACTAATGAATCATACAAGAAAATATATACAATTATATACAGATATATTCAGATATGGGCAAAAGCCTCTCGCCTCCCCCCACCCCCAGCAACTCCCACAGCACTCCCCTGAACTGGGAAGAGTCCCGAGGAATCCCGGAGCTGCTGCTGGAGAAAGCGGAGAGTTATGAGGGTCAGGAGAGCTCGAGCCTAAGGGTCGACGGTGATGGATGAGCAGAGTCCTCCCTGGACGCCGGCCATGGACGGAAGAGAAGGCGAGAAGAAGAAGGAAGCTGTCTTCTATGATCTCTGACCTTCCTTTGAGCTTACGTAGATATATGGAATGGAATATCTTTGGCCAATTTTGCTGTCTGTCTAACTCAGCCTCCCACGGGGGGGTCAGAGATCTCCCCATAGTGTCTGAGCCGGCGGAGTGAAGGTGTAACCTTGAAACCTTAGTAGTTAGAAAAACATTCCACTGTCTTATCAGCCTAGCAGAACACACAGTTGCTAGTTAAAAGAAAGCTTACTGAAGGAAAAAAAAAATCAGTGAAAAGAAAAATTGGCTTAATCCTGGCTCAAACCAGGACACCGTACCAAAAGTAAAACGTGAAAACGTGATTTGTTTTAATGAAGTTAACCATAGTTTATTTAAATGGGCAGGAACACACAAGAATATCCAGGATAGATTAACAAAATTAAAGGCATTCCATTAAAGTTGAGGAATCATTGAGAATTCAACCCACTCCCAATTGGAGATAGTAACTGCAAAAGGTGAGAACACAAGCTAGAAATATTACTGAATAGAGGGATTATTGTGCCTGTAGCTGATCCCAATTGGGAAGATGCCTTGCATGTGTGTGAGAAGCAGGTTAGATTTCCTGGGGTAGGAAATCTCAGAACTTACGGCGTGTGTGGGAAATGGTTCCTCTTCATCCCCACATAAGTCTAACCAAAATGCCTTTTTAAGGCAGCAAAGGCCTTCTGCTGATTATACCCAGCTAACAGACCAAAACCAGGCCTGCTGCTCAAGGACAAATGAAAGCAAAACAGATGTGGTACAAGGCAGGAAGGATGGGCAACAAGTTATGCATTGCCCCTGCTAGTTACCGCCCTAACTTGGGACTCGTGTTAGAAATGAAATCCCAAAATTTTATTAAGGCATTTGAACTCCAGCAAGGGAAGGATGAGTCCCCATCAGATTTTTTTACAAAGGTTACAGGATCAGATGAGGAAATATTCAGGCATGAACCCTGAGGATCCGGTGACCCAGGGTTTGTTAAAAATACATTTTGTTACTAAGGTATGGCCAGACATTCAAAAGAAGGTACAGAAAGTAGAAGGTTGGAGTGAGAAACCGCTTGAGGAGTTATTGAGACAAGCACAGAAGGTGTATGTGAATCGGGAGGAAGAGAAACAGAAACAGAAGGTTAAAATGATGGTTTTTACAATGGCATAGTGCAAGAGAGTGGAAACAGAGCCGAGGGAAGAGAGAACGGAGAATGACAGCGAGAAGTGCAGAACAAAGTAGGAAATTATCAGGGCAAGGAATGTCTGGTAACCTCCCTTCAGCTGGATGTTATAACTGTGGCAAGCTGGGGCATTTTAAAAAGCAGTGCCCAGACTTGAAGAGAGAAGGGAGGGTGATGTCAATGATGCATCTTGAAACTCAGGGGTTCTCTCAGTCCCATCCAGAGCCCTTGATAAATATAAAGTTGGGACCCCAGGAAGAAGAGGTAATCTTCTTGGTGGATACAGGAGCGAGCAGAACTTCTTTAAACTATGTTCCTCCTGGGCTAAAATTAACCTGTCAACTAGCGTTTGTTGCAGGAATAGAGGGAGAAAAGTTTGGAGTTTTTACATTTGAACCTACAACGCTTAAAATTGGAAATAGAAAAGCCTAGGGACAGTTGCTGTATGTTCCCGAGGCAGGTGGTAAGCTATTGGGCAGGGCCATGATTATACAATTGGGCTTGCAAATCAGAACTCACTCAGAATGTATGGTTATTTCTATGAATGTGTTAACAGAACAAGATAAGGCTGGAATAGATAAAGGAACGGCAAGAAATAAAACAAGCCACAGATACACTTTTAAATTTTTTTGGGGTAAACAGGGCCTACAAGTCTCAAAGACAAAACTCCAATATGTGGAGGAAGAGGTTAAATATTTGGGACACCTTATTTCAGGAGGAAAGCGGAGGATTAGCCCTGAAAGGATCCAGGGAGTCATAAATCTGCTACAAAAAAAAAAAAAAAAAGGAATTGAGAAAATTTCTAGGTCTAATTGGATATTGCCACCTGTGGATCGAAGCCTATGCACAAAAGACAAAAGAATTATATCTCAAAATATTAGAAGAGGAACCTGATGTTCTTATTTGGACTAATGATGAAGCAAAACTAATCAAAGAACTGAAGCAGAGTCTAATAACTGCCCCTGTCTTGGCTCTGCCATCCTTAGATAAACCCTTTTGTCTGTTTGCCACGGTGGATAAAGGAGCAGCTCTGGGAGTTCTCACCCAAGAATGGGGGGGGAGGCGGCAGCCAGTGGCTTATCCGTCTAAACTTTTAGATCCAGTATCCCGGGGTTGGCCAGAGTGTGTGCAGGCAGTAGCAGCAACTGCCCTTTTGGTAGAAGAAAGCAGGAAATTAACTTTTTGGGGGAAATTAAGTGTAAGCACACCACATCAAGTAAAAACAATTCTGACTCAAAAAGCTGGTAGGTGGCTGACAGACTCTAAAATCCTGAAATATGAGATCACACTAATGGAAAAGGATGATTTAACTTTAAAAAACAGAGTCATGTCTGAATCCTGCCTCCTTTTTATGGAAAGGTGATAATGAAAACTTAGAATTAGAACATAGTTGCTTGGACCTAATAAAATACCAGACCAAAGTCTGACCAGATCTTAAGGATATACCTTTGCATGCGGGACTTCAGCTGTTTATAGATGGTTCTGCAAGAGTAATTCAGGGAAAGTGGCACAATGGATATGCTATTGTAGAAGGGGTAAGCAGTGAAGTCAAAGAAATGGGGCGGTTACCTAATGGATGGTCAGCCCAAACATGTGAGTTATATGCTCTCAACCAAGCACTACTGATGCTAGAAGGCAAGGAAGGAACAATTTACACTGATTCCAGATATGCCTTTGGAGTAGTGCATACCTTTGGGAAAATCTGGGATGAGCGGGGACTGGTAAACAGTAAAGGGAAGGAGTTGGCCCATGAAGAACTTATTCAGCAAGTGCTGCAGAATCTGATGCTGCCAGAAGAAGTAGCAGTAGTGCATGTTAATGGGCATCAGGAAGGAAACTCCCCACAAGCTAGAGGGAACAGGCTGGCAGATGAAACTGCTCGAGAAGCAGCCCTACAATCAGAAGTAATAACAATTAATTGTCTCATTCCTGAGATGCCAGCTCCAAAGACAACTCCAATTTTTGAAGAAAAAGAAAAAGAGGCTATCAAGGAACTGGGGGCAAAAGAACAGAAAGGAAAATTGTTACTCCCAGACAATAGAGAAATGTTAAACAAACAAACCATGAGGGAAATATTAGCTGTTCTGCATCGAGGCAGCCATTGGGGAACACAAGCCATGTGTGACCTGGTGCTACAAAAATATGGGTGCATTGGAATTTATACAATAGATAAGCAAATTTGTGAAGGATGTATGGTCTGTAGAAAGATCAACAAAAAGGTGCTAAAAAGGCAACCAACAGGGGGGCGAGCTCTGGCTTTAAGACCTTTTCAGAGTATCCAAGTTGATTTTACTGAATTACCAAAGATAGGCAGAGCTAAATATTTACTGGTTCTAGCAGATCATCTAACAGGGTGGGTAGAAGCATTTCCTCTCAATACAGCTACTGCAGCAACAGTGGCAAGGATAATCCTGGAAAAGATTGTTCCCAGATATGGGATAGTGGAAAACATTGATTCAGATCAGGGAAGTCACTTTACCTCCAAAGTGTTGCAGGACTTAATGAACATTCTGGGTAAACTAAATTGCCTTGGACTAAGTGTCAAAGACATAGGGGTGTCACCTTATGAAATGCTGTTTGGACTACCATATTTAGGCAAAGGTGATGGACTTCCAGAGTTCGAAACTAAAGATATTTTTCTGAAGAACTGTATACTCGGGTTGTGGTCTTCTTTGTCCTTCCTTAGGCACCAAGGGCTCCTGGTGCAGACTCCACCCTTGGAATCTGCAGTGTATCGATTTCAGCCTGGAGACTGGGTCCTGGTTAAATCTTGGAAAGAAGCCAAACTCCAACCCACCTGGGAAGGACCATTTCAAGTTCTGTTGACTACAGAGACTGCCGTCCAGACAGCTGAGAAAGGGTGGATTCATTATACCCGACTCAAAGGACCAGTAGAGGCTCCACCTGAGAAAGAACAGTGGCAGGTCTACCCAGCTGAAAACCCCTTGTGCCTTAAACTGAAGAAGCACTAGAATTGATCCATGCTAACTGATTAAGTAGAGTTTGTAGTAATTCTGGTTATTGCAGTTATTGGGTTAATGTTTATCTGTTGTGTGGAAAATAATAGATTTTGTGGGCATAAAAAGGGAACCTTTTAGTGAAAATGAGGAAGATCATCATAATAGTGAGTTGTTGTCTGTGGATCCAAAAGTAGTAACCTTGACAGAGGTCAAGGATATAAAGCAAACCCTTTAAATTGAAACTGGATATGGAGATACAAATGCCTGGGTAGAATGGGTCAAATATACAGTGCGAAGTTTGAATCAAAGTAATTGTTATGCTTGTGCCTCAGGGAGGCCTACAGCACAGGATAGTTCCTTTTCCACTGGGGTGGAGCAAAGACCCACAGGGAATTAAATGCATGATTGCTTTATACCAAGACACAACTGCATGGGGTGATGAGGCTTGCAAGTCTCTATCGCTGCTTTTTCCTGCTGTACAGATCAAGGACTTCAGAGTGCCTCCTTCTTTCTCTGTAGTGCCCGGTAACCATACAGCTTGTCTCTCACAACAAGATGTGAATGCTGCCAGGTATCTTGGAGATTTGGAGATGTGTATTGAGTCACTGAATGTGACTGGTGACAAAGCAGGAAGCTACTCAGCTATGAATGTCCCCAGGGCAGATCTGTGGTGGTATTGTGGAGGAAAAATTCTAAGGTCTGTGCTCCCTTACAACTGGAAAGGTACGTATGCTCTTATTCAATTGGCCATTCCATTCACCCTGGCATATGTAAAAGAGCCTCATGTTGGGAGAGAGAGAACAAAAAGAGGCCTAGGGATATCATTTGATGATAAGATTTACATTGATGCTATTGGGGTTCCCAGGGGAGTTCCTGATGAGCACAAAGCTAGAAATCAGATAGCTGCAGGATTTGAATCCTTCCTGTTCTGGTGGGTAACAGTCAGCAAAAATGTGGATACGAGGGATGCAGTCAAAGGAATTGCAGAACAACTGGATGCCACCAGCAGGATGGCATGGGAAAATAGAATAGCATTAGACATGATACTGGCTGAAAAGGGGGGTGTATGTGTAATGCTAGGGAATAAGTGCTGTACTTTTATTCCAAATAATACTGCCCCTGATGGTACAATAACTAAGGCACTGCAAGGACTCACTACTCTGGCAGATGAATTAGCAGAAAATTCGGGTATAGATAGCTCACTCACTGGATGGTTAGAGTCCTGGTTTGGGAAATGGAAGGAGATGATAATTTCCATTTTAACATCCTTAATTATAGTGACAGGAATACTGATCGCAATAGGATGTTGCATAATTCCATGTGTACGAGGTCTTGTTCAACGTCTCATTGAAACTGCCTTATCGAAGCAAATGGCTCTAAAGCCACCTTCATACGCTGACACAATGCTATTATTAGATGAGCAAAATCCAGGAGAAAGATGTGAAATCATGTTGTCTGAACTAGAGGCATCTTACAAAACAACCTGAGATAATGCAAAAAGCAACAGTAGGGTAAATAAAAGAAGGGGGAATTGTTAGAAATGAAATGTAGTGTTGATTTTGCATTCTAGTGTTAGAAACGTAGTGTTGGGTTTGGTTCACATATATATATTCTAGTGTTAGGAACATATAGTTTGTTTGAGCACATATATATACTTTAGTGTTAGGAATATAATAGTTTGCTTGAGATAAGTGAGATATCTGCACATTCCAATTACACCAAGAGTGGTTTACGGCCCAAGAAACTGAGGGAGTGAATTGGGCTCCATCTGGGGGATCAGAACATGGAGAAGGATTTATGGCCCAAGATAAGGCCGAACAAAGCTACTTCTATGTTGCTCCTCAGGGCAGGATGACACCAGTAGATTGTTAATTGGGAAGACAGCCAAGGGGGCAAGAAAGGTCAAAATTTTACCTTAAAAGGTAAAAAGTAAACTGCTAGAATGGGATGTGTAAACAGGGGCGGGAAACTTATAGGATAATTTGAAGTGTCGGATAGGCTGTAAAGCCTGGAGTACTCAGCCAGTGGGGAAACAGGGGAGGGAACTTTGCGTCGGGAATAGGGAATATAAACCGTTATTCACCTTACTATGGGTGTGCCTACTTGCTTAGGTCACCCATTCTTGCAAGAATGTAAATAAACTGTGCTTCGCTGAAGGATCTGTGTGGGCCTGTTCATTGGCGCGACAAACGTTTCTCACAAATTTGGGGGCTCGTCCAGGATCTGAAGTCATCATCCAGGGACCCGTCATCTCCAAAGAACGGAAAGGTGCACCCCGTTGATTTCAGCGGTTCCGTGGATCGGTGGCGCTGGCTCCAGGGAGACTGACCAAGACCCGAGACTGGTTATAAACAGATCCCACGAACCACAGAGGAGGAAATAAAGGATAAAGGAAAGTAGGCGCCTGATATCGACCAGGCAGACTCTGTGCATGGACCAAGGTGAGAAAATTGACTGTTAAGTATCACCCTGGTGGTTTGAGACTCGTGTGTGTGTGTGTGTGAGTGAGACGTACATTAGTACGAAGCGAGTGCGGAGTCCAGCTTCGTGGTTCTGTTCTTCCGCGAGGAAAACAGCCGGAGAAGGACGAAGCGAGAGCAAAAGAGTGCAAGGAGAGTCTCAGGAATGAAAGAAAAGTGCTAGGCCTAGGGAGGATAAGGGAATATCCTCGGGAGCAATTCCTCCAGACAGTCCTTTAGGGACGATGCTGCAGTACTGGGAAGTACTGGGAAGACATGTCAGGTACTAAAGGAAAAGATAAGAAGAAGATGATAAACTATTGTGTGTTTATCTGGACATGGGAACCCATACAGGGGCGGCATGTATTTTGGCCAAAGTATGGGTCGGATAATAACTGGCTGTGCCAGGATTTGCTTTTCTGTGTGAATGCAAAAATTCCTTTTTTTTTGGAGGAGTGTGAGTATGCTCTGTGCTGGATTACAGAGCGTCCCCAGGACCGTCCTGTTAACTCTCCCCCACCTCCTCACAACCCTAAGCCCCAGGAGAGTGTCGTAAATCATTCCTCTACTTCACACACTCCTGTGAATTCCTCTCCCCCTTTACAGCACCCTGAGCACTGTGACAGCACTTATAAGGAAGCTGCAAGTGCTGCGAGTGCTTCTCCTTTGACAAATTTTCAAAAATTGAGAAGAGAATTGGAACAATGTAAAAGAAATTTGGAGAATTTTCCCATACAAGGGGGCAACCACCAACGGGCAGGCTCGGTGGAAGCTATGTTTCCCCTCCGGGAAGTACCTCTTGGCCCCGGACAGGTGGGATATGTCAGTGCCCTGCTGACAAGCACTGAGGTGTGGAACTTTAAAAAGGATATGAAATCATTGGTTGAGGACCCTGTCGGCTTATCCGAACAATTAGATCAATTTTTGGGTCCTAATTATTATTCCTGGGCAGAATTAATGTCCATCATGAATATTCTGTTTAGTGGAGAAGAACGGGGAATGATTAGACGGGCGGCTTTGCAAGAATGGGAAAGGAGGATCCCACAGAGCAGAAATTCCCCAATGTGGATCCCAATTGGGATAATAATAACCCTGTACACCGGAATAATATGAAAGACCTGAAAGAACTAATAATACAGGGAATTAAAGAGGCTGCCCCGAGATCCCAAAATTTTATTAAGGCATTTGAACTCCAGCAAGGGAAGGATGAGTCCCCATCAGATTTTTTTACAAAGGTTACGGGATCAGATGAGGAAATATTCAGGCATGAACCCTGAGGATCCGGTGACCCAGGGTTTGTTAAAAATACACAAGAATGTAAATAAACTGTGCTTCGCTGAAGGATCTGTGTGGGCCTGTTCATTGGCGCGACAAACGTTTCTCACATCATGGATGCCAATTGGCTCTGGAGAGTGACACTGGTTGGACAGGGGGGTCACGGGGGTATAAAAAGGGGGTGAATTCAGCAGGTGGGACCGAGGTTTGCTCGGATGCTTCCTGCGTGGGACACCGCCCCCCTGCTGCGGAGCCTGGCTCAGGGACTCTGCCGGGCCTGCTGGGCAGCCTGCCTGCCAGCCTGTCCCGTGGATCGAGCCTGAGCCTTAAAGGTGAGCGTGCCGGGATTCTGACCCCTGCGTGCCGGGATTCTGACCCCTGGAGCACCGGGTCCTTCCCGCAGCCGTCGGGGTCGGAGGCCCTCCCCCCCCTCCGCGGTTTTGCTGCCGCTGCTGCCGAACCACGAGGGGCTGCCCCCGCAAAACCACGGATTTCGAGATCCTGCCGTAGCTGCCTGCCGCTCTGCCCCGGGATTGGAGCCTGCCGCGTCCGCCTGCCTGCCTGCCTGCTGCTGGGGGGTCGCCCCTGTTACTGGGAAGCCGGCCGCTATACGGACCCGCTACCGAGCCCTGCCAGCTGGAAAAGAAGCCGCATCTCAGGAGCCACACGCTACGGAAGGGTAAACACACACACACACTCACACTTTCTAACTGTCCTGCCAGGCTCAACTCCTCCCTCCCTCTCCTTTGATCCACAACCCTCTATCAGAGAGAACGCCTTAAGGGCACAGTACTTTTTGCATTACCTCCCTAAAGGACACATTACTTCCCTGATATATCCCTGGTAGCCATTTGCACATTTTCCCTAAACCTCATCCCACAGTTTGTGTTAACCCTTAATAAACCGGTTAATTTGTAAACTAAACATTGGCTTCAGTAGCAATTTGTGAACGTGGTGGGGGTGTATTCTAACTACCACTCTAAAATACGGTCCCGCAGCGGCCGTTCCTCTGTGAGAGGCGAACGCCACATATGAGCCCTTGGTCTTATTCAACAACCCCTCCAAATTGGGGGTGGAAATCGCGAAAGCATCCTGACAGCCGATAGCCCCTCTGGGATATGGGGGTTGTTAGAAGCCCACCACGCTCTGAAATTGCTAAATTTGTAAAGTAAAAAGTCTTTGGGGGGGGAAAAAAAAGGCTGCCAAGGTGAATATAAATGATATAAATGCTGAGAGCGCTTGTTCAGACAATTAGATTTGTGCAGAAAGCACTGAAGGCTATTGTTGCTGTTCCCTGATTTTACAGAGGAATTGCAAAAGTGTACATTTGTGCCTCCCTTTTGGGAGCACCTTAAAAGGCGTAAGTACACCATAAACAGGGATCATTATAAATTAATTTACGATGCCTACGAGGGGAGACCTTGGTAGCATCGCAAATGAGCTCTCAGCTTTGGAAAAAGGTACTCCTCTGTCTAAAGAGGCTAAAAGTCAGATTAAGAAACACGGGCTTGATTACTTTAATGCCCGTAGTTTCTTTATCCTGGCCATGGTTGTGTGGCAAGCAAAGGAGGGATTACAACGAAAGGTTTCAGAGCTGCAGCAAGAGAATGAAGGGTTACAGCAAGAGGTTAAAGAATTAAGAAAGCAGGAAAAGAAGAAAAAAAAACAGTGCTACCCCGTCTTGGTCAGATGATGAATTTGGGGAATTTGTAAGTTATGAGGATTCCTCAGATTCCAGTAGCCAGGGCACCAAGATCCCGGATGACTTTAACACACTAAAAAAATGCAAGCCCGTAAACTCTAAGCAGGTTCTCTCCCCCGAACAGTCAGCTAAGAAACATGTGAGTTTCCATCCCAGAACAGGAAAACTCCACCCTTCCATCTTAAAAACAAAGCAAAAGCAGCAAGCCCCTGCACAGCCTCTCTCTTCCCCCGCTCCAGCCAAGGAGAAGTGGGAGGGAGTCATGGAGGGAGATTCATTGAAGGTGCTGCAACAAGTAGTCAATACCTTTATAATACATGGCACCAAAAGGTTTGACAAATTGGAGAAAAAAACACCAACTCTCCACAGTTGTGGAAAGTGCCTTAACTCATTCATCTTCTCACTATAGTAGTTCTGAAGATGAGGAGAAGGGGAGAGTGGAACATAAATGCCTGCGCCCGGTTGTGCGAACCGATTTTTCCAATTAAAAAAATACTGGTAAAAGAACAGTGACATGTGGGCATCAGCTACGGGCCGCAGACAGCCTTTATCTGGACAAACTACAGCTGTGCCCTTGGCAGTTAGAGAAAAACGTGTTTGTGGGAAAAGAAGGTATGAGAGAGATACAGATGTGTGTTGACATTCTTGTAAGAAAATATAAGAAACTTGTAACCTATCACAAAGTAAGACAGAACGTGTGAACAGAAGCTGTTAACCAATGGGAAGGAAGCGTAAGGCGTGTGGACAGGAGAAAAAGGTATAAGAATGCGATGTAACCTATTAATAGAGGCTGATACTTGTGACCATTATGGCGTGTCTGTCCCATGCTCCACCGCAAGTGGTGACCCCGACGTGATAAGGATCAGCGACGTGATAAGGAACCCCGACGTGACAAGGATCCCCGACGTGATAAGAATCAGTGACTGTGGACGTGAGAGCAGCTGGCGGCAGAGTCCAGCCGAGTAAAAAAAGAAAGGTGGTTTGAGAGCCTAGTCCGGACACAGAAGAAATACACACCTTTGGGAGGCAAAGGTGAGCAGCTGGGAACATAAATATGGGGGCGAAGATGTCGGCAGAAGAGAGGTCTATATTAACCATTCTGCTAAGAATATTGGAAAAGAGTTACGTACTTTGCTTGTCTGGTGCAAGAAGAATGGCATGCAGGCTGATGCGCAAACAGCCTTTTCCATAGAGACATGGGAGGAGGCGGGGCGTGCGCTTTGGGATGCAGCTACAAAGGGGAATGAAATGGCCACAAAGTCGTTAACAATTTGGCGGCTTGTGCTGGAGTCGTTAAAACAGCTTAAGGCAGACCGGGAAGCTGCAGCCGCGGCTGCTGCAGCCGCGGCGCCAGAGGCGCCGGCACTGCCAGCCCCGGTGCAAGTGAACTCTAAACCGGCTCCCACGGCCCCTGCATGCATGGACGTGCCACTCCCACCCCGTCCACTTCCTAAAGTGTGCTCGCTGCCCCCGTTACCCCCCGAGACAGACGATGATTTTAAGGAAGCAGCAGTAAGGGAACCTGTGAGTTCGTGTTTAATAGATCTATCGGCCCCCAGAGAGAATGGGGGAGTGTGGGAGGCGACGGGAGAGATGCAAACGACCATGATGAGTGATCAGCAAGTCTCGTTTATTGACTCCAATTAGGCAGTATTTATACTCTCAATAATGAAGCTCATACATAGTGCAAAGCTAAGCTCACCATTGGCTAACTATTAATGTTAACCACGCCTTTGATTACATTATTGTAGTTAGTGTTCCCAGGCTAGCTTTCTCACTCTCATGTCCAAGTTCCCTCTACCATATCTTGTTATTGTATAGCAGTTTTTGTGCTCAAGGACATGCTGTCCTGGTTTCTTGCAAAACTCCCTTTTCTCAGCTCTTACAATTAACCAGCTGTATCATGTTTACGTGACCTTTCTCACGCAGCCAGTCTTCTGCAAGACTCTCCACATTTCCCCTGTTTTCTTTGTGGAGCATTCGATTAGCCTGAAAGGCTTGACTTAACATGCGATTAATCATTTTCTGTAAGCAGCTTAGTATACATGGTAATATTAACAAGGCTAACAAAATCATTCCAACAGTAATTAAGGCATATTGTATGATTCCTCTTAGTCAAGGGCCTAAACCTAGACCTTTGAGCCAGCCGTCAAGGCCTAGACCTGTGTCTTGTTGTAAACAGTTGGTAAGCTGTTGGAGTTTTAACAACTGGGCATGGATTGACATCGAGTGATCAGAAAGGTTCATACAGCACATTCCTTCAACGTCTTCACAGCCGTGTCCTTGCGCTAACAATAAAAATCTATAGCTGCCCGATTTTGCAGCATAGTGTGGCACACCGAGTCTACATCTAACAATAATTGTGAAAGAGCGACAGAAGTCATCTAAAGGCACATCTACTAAACATGTAGAGAAAGGGTTACCTGGCGAGGACAGATAGGCATATTGCCTCTTGACCTGTTTTGTTGGCTAGAGTGACCCATATGTTTTCTTTTGGTTGAGCTGGGACCCATACGGCAACTCCTGAAACAAGAACACCTATAATTGTTAAAACAAAAGTCCTCATTGTCTTCTGGCGTCCCTACGCCAGGCGTTGTTCTGTAACAGGTTCCTGTGGTGGTGGGCTGAGCGCATCGACAGCATCCAACACTGGCTTAGTCCATCTTGCTGGGACTCAAAGTGGACCTGTTGGGGTGGAAACACAAAGATACCCTCGACCCCAATATAAGACCCTTGCTGGCTCCTGCCATTGACCTGTTTTGGGGTCTCTGTATCTAACCCTCACATTTTGCTCCTTTTGTCCTGTCAGAGGGACATGATGCTTGATGGCAGCAGGTTCTTTATTTTCTCCAAAAACACAGAGAAAGTTTAGCACAAAGAGACATTTTAGCAACCTTCCCTGAAGATCTTTCGTGTCAGAGAACTTCTTTAGATATCTCTTCAAAGTGCCATTGGCTCTTTCTACAATTGCTTGCCCTGTTGGAGAGTTGGGGATACCTGTGATATGTCTGATCCCCCATGACTGCAGAAATTCTCTAACCCTTTTGCTAGAGTAGGCTGGGCCATTATCTGTTTTTATCAGCTGTGGTGTTCCCATTACCGCAAAACAGCTACTGAGGTGCCTTTCCACATGTATGGCCTTCTCCCCAGCCTGAGCGGTGGCCCATATAAAGTGACTATAGGTATCTATAGTTACATGCACATATTTTAACCTCCCAAACTCGCCTACATGCGTGACATCCATCTGCCAGTTCTCGTTGGCTTTCAAGCCTCGAGGGTTAACTCCCAAACCTAAACCACAACCTCCATTATGGTGACTACAAACTGGACATGACCTGACTATGGCCTTGGCTTCCTCATATGAGATTTTAAATTCCTTCTGTAACCCCTTGGCATTCTGATGAAACATAGAATGTGCTTCTCTGGCCAATGTTTGTTGTGGTAAAGGTGTTCCTTGTAACACTGACACTAGTTTGTCTGCTCGTGAGTTGCCTTCTCCTAATCCTACATCCCATTTATGACTCCTTATGTGAATAACAGAAAAAGGGTGCTGCCTTAACCTGATGGCTTTCTGTAGTTGTATAAAAAGTGCATGCAACCTTTTGTTTTGGACTTCCCTAATATAAGCTTCCTCTATTCGTTCACACACCCCCGCTACATATAGGGAGTCCGTGACAATATTAAGGGGCCCTTTTAGGTTCAACATAGCCCACACCACCGCTAGCAATTCCATTGTTTGTAAAGAATCCATGTCGGCGGCTGGGAGTAGCTGCTGTCGCCAAGCTTCTCCTTCTTGCCAGGTCACCGCCGCTGATCTGGATTTTCGTCCGGCATCGGTGTAGGCCATCACTGCATTCTCTAGCGGTGTTAAAGATCTCTTTGGACATTGCATCCAGCCCCACTGTCCAACCCAACTCAGCGGTATACTGGGAATCTTGTCCGTGGCGATCACACAGCTGGCCCCCAATACTGTGTCCTGTAGCTCCATGCTATTGCGTAGATACCACGTCAAGGTGTCTTTCGGCATAGGTATCCATATCTGCTCTGGCTCCACTCCTGTGACTTGCAGCGCTCGTTCGCGCCCCTTTTTCACTAAGTCTGCCAACATTTCAATTTTCTGATAAAGGGTTCTATGTTGTTGCAATGGGGGAGAAATCCATTCTAATACCCATACCTCCCCCGTTTTCTTTTGTTGCTGAGCTAAGGCACCCAATAGATATTTAGGGCCACACCAGATGATGAGCTGTATCGGGAGCGTAAAGTCCCGTCTGCGTACACTGCCGCAGAGCACACAGTCAATTATTTGTTGTAGAGCAGCTTGTTGCTCTGCCGTGACCGTGACTGGTTGCATGGGGTCAGTACCCTTGAGTAGAGGCCTCAGCTGGTCCAGCAATTCATTAGGTATGCCGACAACAGGGCGCAGCCATTGTAGGTCTCCTAACAGCTGCTGAGCATCATGTAGCGTAGCTATTCGCGTTGTTAATTGCAGTTTTTGTGGGGACACTGTTGAATCTGTGAGCGTCCACCCTAAATACTTCCAGGGCGCCGACATTTGGATTTTTTCTGGGGCTACTACCAGTCCTTGTTTGTTTAATGTTTCCTGTATTATTCTAACGTGATGGTCAGAAAATGATTGCTGCTGCGCAAACAAAATGTCATCCATATAATGATAGATGATCATTTCGGGCCACTTTTGACGTAGCGATTGGAGGGCATTATCCACATACAACTGACAAAGTGTAGGGCTGTTTCGCATACCTTGTGGTAATACAGTCCATTCAAAGCGCTGATCAGGCCCTTCTCTGTTTAAAGCGGGCAGTGTAAATGCAAACCTTTTGATATCTCGAGGGTGTAGGTCAATTGTAAAGAAACAGTCTCTTAGATCTACTATTAACAGGGGCCAATTAGATGGTAACATGGCAGGGTTAGGTAGTCCTGGTTGTAGGGCTCCCATGGGCTCCATCTGATTATTTACTGCTCTTAGGTCATGTAACAGCCGATACTTTCCAGATTTCTTCTTAATAACAAAAATAGGGGTATTCCACGGGCTAGTCGATAGCCTCAAATGTCCCTGATCAAACTGTTCTTGTACCAGCTCATGTGCTTGTTCTAAACTTTCCCTTGTCAATGGCCATTGCTTAACCCAGACTGGCGTATCGGTAGTCCAAACCAGTGGGATCGGGAAAGTCCATGCAATGGCCGTTAACCCAAAGGGCGCTCATTGGTTAATACCATTCCCAGTTGAGACAGAATATCCCTTCCAATAAGGCACTGTACCGTTGGAGGCAAAGGCACGATGGAAAACACATTGTGCAGCGTCTTCTTGTCAGTGGTTACCAGCAATGTGGGGGATCGCCTGGCCAGGGTCAACCCACCCACTCCGGTGACCGTTGACATTGATGCTTGTAGTGGCCAATGTTGGGGCCAACATTCTGGGGCAATGATGCTGGAATCTGCACCAGTGTCCAATAGTCCTTGGAGGGTTTTCTTTTCTCCTTGAAACTCCAGTTGTATGATGTGCTTTGGCCTGTCGGTTAGATCTAAGGTTAACAATGTCAACCCTCCAGTAGAGCCGAACCCTCGCACTCCCCTCTGTGACGCTTGTGGTGGCGCTAGAGGTTTTGTTATTTGTGGAAGTGGAATTAGCTGAGCCACCCTTTGGCCCTGTTGTATCCGTAACGGTGGAAAAGGGGTGTATACCATCATTTGTATTTCTCCAGTATAATCAGCATCAATTACTCCTGGCAATACAAACAGTCCCATCATTGATGCCGAAGAACGCCCTAAAAGCAAAGCACCCATAGCTTGTCCTTGGATTATGATAGGTCCTTGTATCCCTGTTGGCACTTTCTCGGGTCTAGTGGTCATCAGTGAAACGGTTACTGCAGCTGCCAGGTCCAGGCCGAGGCTTCCGGCGGTGGCGGGCCGTAGGAGGGTACCGGTGCTTGTTGCTGGGCAGCAGCTATTTGTGTCTGAGCGCGGCTGCTGTTGGCTGTGTTCGCGCTGCCCTTGTAGTTTCCCGGACGGCGTCGGCAAGCGCCTGTGTTGTGGGAATCGACGCGGCACTTCTGACACCACAGGCTGGTGGCTTGACAATCCCGGCGTATGTGACCCATTCCTCCACAGCGATAACACCGTAGTCGGCCGCTAGATGGAGCCTTTACACCAGTGATCGCAGAGGCTTGTAAGGGTGCAAGAGCAGCTAACACCTGAGTCTGCGCTGCCTCAGCTTGCTTGTGTAATCCTGCCCCTAGTTCTTTGATTGCCTCTACTAGCATGGCTTGGGGACCTGTGGGTACACTGGAAAGGCGCTCAAGGGCTTGTTCAATGGTCCACTCCCACCCTAAGGTGCTCAATATACTTCTTGTTGCTGCATTACTGTTTTGGATAGCACACTGCTTTAACATTGCACCTTTCATATAGTCAGGGACCCCAGCTCGTTCAATGGCACTAGCAACTTTATCTATAAAATTGCCAAAAGCCTCATCTTTTCCCTGTTTGATTCCCATGTAGGATGGAATTCCCCCTGGCTCCTTCACTAGATCCATGGCCTCCCGGGCCAGCCTCATAGCTTCCCTACACTTATCAGGGCCAAGTAATGCTTGTGCCTCAGTCCGCACAAATGCACCTAAGCCCATCATCTCGGCTAAGGTGACGCCTTGTAAGGGGTCTCCCGGTGGCCGTTGCACTTGGGTGCATTGCTGGCATAATGCCTGCCAATGGGCACTAAAAAGGAGTTGTTGATGTTGTGAGAAAATCAGCTTAGCCAATGCTCTGCAGTCACCCGGCAACAACAGCTGAGTTCCCCAAATATAATCTAGCATTTGCTTTACTGGTTCACTTTTAACACCAAACTGACTAACAGTGGCTCGTAATTGAGATAAAAGTTTCCAATCCAGAGGCGTAATAGCGGCTTGTAATCCTCCCTCAGCCAGCGGCGTATACACCACTGGGCAGGCTACGTCTTGCGCAGCCCCTAATGCCCCACTATCCCCCGTTTCCATGCACTTTTGCCAGTGCAGCCCAAGCCTCCCTGCGCTCCTTCGCAATGGCCTCCGCTAGATGGCTCTCCGCCCCAGGGATCGGCTCAGTGCCACCGCGGAGCTGGGGGCCCCCGGGCCATGGCTCTGGGGGAGCAGTTGGCCTCACCGAGTCGGCAGGCGGGGAAGACGCAGGGGCTGGCGGTGGCAGCGTAACCGTGGATGTCGCGGGGGGTAACGGACACTCAGACCAGCCGCTATAGTCTCTATTTTTACTTTGTGCCACAGTAGCCTGTTGCGCTGCCTTCCTTTCAGCCTGATGTTGCAAAAGCTCATTGTGAACAACTTTCCATAATTTGCCTAATTTTTTAGCAGTCTTATCATCCTCTAAAGTGGCCTCCCATAGCTTATCCCCAAATTTACGCCATTCCTGTAACTCGTGTACTGTGTGGGGGTTCAAAAAGAGCCCCTTATCATACCCATAAGCTAACAACCCAGGGAGTTCCTTCTTAACATTTATACCCTTAATCCCACGCTTTTCTAAAAAGCAAGAAAATAAATCATATGCTGCTTGCCTTTCCATGATTAAATCGTCAGCGCTGTTGCAGCCTTACAAGGTCTCGGCAGCACGTATCGGCCGGGCGGGCTCGCCTTTGCGGTCACCCAGGGCGCGGCACCCCCTCCTTCTCGGTGCTTATTTTGCCGTCCCCGCTGCTTCAGGACCCGAACCACCTCGTCGCTCCGCCGTGGTCGTTCTCCGTCGGGGTCACCATTTGTGGGAGGCGACGGGAGAGATGCAAACGACCATGATGAGTGATCAGCAAGTCTCGTTTATTGACTCCAATCAGGCAGTATTTATACTCTCAATAATGAAGCTCATACATAGTGCAAAGCTAAGCTCACCATTGGCTAACTATTAATGTTAACCACGCCTTTGATTACGTTATTGTAGTTAGTGTTCCCAGGCTAGCTTTCTCACTCTCATGTCCAAGTTCCCTCTACCATATCTTGTTATTGTATAGCAGTTTTTGTGCTCAAGGACATGCTGTCCTGGTTTCTTGCAAAACTCCCTTTTCTCAGCTCTTACAATTAACCAGCTGTATCATGTTTACGTGACCTTTCTCACGCAGCCAGTCTTCTGCAAGACTCTCCACAGGGGAGTGAAGTGTTTGCCCTCCGCCCCTCCCCTTCAGAACTCGCTGATTATACAGCCTGTGATCCCAGCCCTTGGGGGGGTACGACGGAGCGAAGTATCGGCCACCCGCCCCCCCCCCCCCCCGCAGAACTCAACAGTCTGTGATTCCAGCCCCCAGTGTGAATGACGGAGTGACGTGTTTGCCCTCTGCCCCTCTCCTTCAGAATTTACTGACTATACAGCCGGTTTCTGTAGCAATTCAAGGCGCAGACTCAGGCAAATTTTGGAGGAAAGTGTATAGAATCATAGAATCATAGGGGTTGGAAGGGACCTCGAAAGATCATCTAGTCCAACCCCCCTGCCAGAGCAGGGTCACCTAGAGTACATCACACAGGAACACATCCAGGTGGGTTTTGAATGTCTCCAGTGAAGGAAACTCCACAACCTCTCTGGGCAGCCTGTTCCAGTGCTCTGTCAATCTCACAGTAAAGAAGTTCTTCCTGATATTCACATGGAACCTCCTATGCTCCAGTTTGCATCCATTGCCCCTTGTCCTATCACTGGTCATCACTGAAAAAAGCTTGGCTCCATTGCCCTGACACTCACCCTTTACATATTTGTAAACATTCATGAGGTCACCCCTCAGTCTCCTCTTCTCCAAGCTAAAGAGACCCAGCTCCCTCAGCCTTTCCCCATAAGGGAGATGTTCCACTCCCTTAATCATCTTTGTAGCTCTGCGCTGGACTGTTTCAAGCAGTTCCCTGTCCTGTATGAGCAGGCTAAAAAGGTAGAAGTGGAACTGGCCGGTGATATTTTGGCTTGCCCTGCTATTTGTGGTAATGAGAAGGAATCAAATGAGTGGGATCCGTTTCAGTGGAGTATTTTACGTGATTTAAGAACTACAATTATGCAACATGGATTTACCTCGAATGACTTACAGAAATTGTTGGGAACTATCAATTGGCTAAGGCCTTTGTTGGGGCTATCTAACACCTTGCTAGCTCCACTATTTGAACTGTTAAAAGGAGGCACTGACCTACTGTCTCCTTGGAGTCTCACGCCAGAAGCTGGAACAGCACTTAAAAAGGTGGAAATTGCCATTTCAGAAAAGAAGGCATGGAGAGTCATTACTGCTATTCCTCTTAGTTTGTATGTCTTGTTGTTTCATGGTCACCCAGTTGGGCTTATTGCTCGATGGTATGAAGAATGGGCAGATCCGTTACACCTTTTGGCGTGGGTTTTTGTACCATACCACAAAAACAAACAAACAAAAAAACCCGAGCAGCTTGTTGGGCTTTGGCTATACTGCTAGCCGGATTCGACAGTTTTTGCAATTATGGGGTGTCCAGCGTATTACAGGCATTCCTCATTCTCCCACAGGTCAAGCTATTGTTGAGCGCACACATCTCTCCCTCAAGGTGTTGCTTGAAAAACAAAAAGGGGGAATGATGGGTGAAACTCCACAAGCACGAGTGTGGAAAGCAGTATATACAATGAATCATTTAACTATTCCTCCTTCTAGCACAGTGCCTATTCTCATAACTCCTTTTTCTTCTTTGTATTCTGACAGGGACCTAGTGCGATCGCGTGCCCCTGTTTGGGTTTGTAACCTTCAGACTCGAGTTTCGGAAGGCCCCTGGGACCTTGTCACTTGGGGGCGAGGTTATGCTTGTGTTTCCACAGATACTGGGATTTGGTGGGTACCTGCTTGGTGTGTACGCCCTGTCCTGGACGCTGACTGTAGGGATGACAGAATTAATGGCACCTCACCTGATGCCATGGAACAGTAAAGATATATGGGTATCATTGGTACATGCCATGAATCAAACAAAATTTTGTACTTCAGTAGCCCAGATTGAGTATTTTTTTCATCAGCACGAAAATGATATTAAATTATACCCATCACTATAGGTAAAAAAGAGAATTCTAACAGATAATGTTGAAAAGTATTAACACAGTAGATTTGTAGAATGCTAGGGAGCGCTTTTGACGTGCGGAATAACAACTTTACAACCAGTAAGGTTATAAAGAAGGTATGTTTATTCAGTGCTGGGTGCACGGGGGATCGCTCCTCCACAAGCGTGCACACCCTAGAGCTGTTGGCAAGCTCATTATATGACACAAAGTAATACATATTCACCCATGTCATTGCATATACATTAGGTGTCTGAGGATAGGGAGGGGTTATTACAATTAGTTCCCGGAAATCATTATCATAGTTGCCCCCCCCCGAGCTCCTCCTTGTTGCACCTGCGCAGTGTATTCTGGCGGTCGTGGGCAGGGGTCTTTGGGATGAAGGCTGTATGTCTTCCTCGCTGTGCACTTTTCACCTCTCGGCATTCCTTTCTGGGGTCTGCACCACGTTCTTGCTTTCTCAGCAAGTTTCTGGGGGAACATCCTCTTACACAACACCCTCCCTCACAATCCAAGCCTTATCGATACATTCTAAGTCTTATCTATACATTCCAAGCCTTATCTATGCTAAGCAATGCCATCCTGTTTACTCCTTATGTGTTAGTCCTTTTTTACCAAGGGAGGCCATCTGGCTTCCTCAGATCAGTTCCCCCCTTTTCTGTATAATTAGTAAATTCTTTTACTTTACGCTAATACATAGATTCTTTGTGAAGCATCTTTTGAAAATATTTGTTAGATTCCAACTTTTGACGCAAGTGATGCTTTTTCCAGTTACTATAAGTATCTCCAGTGCTCTGAGAGCACCAGAGAAAACATTTTAACAATACACAGGTTAGAGTTCCTAAAATTAATAGCCCCACTAATACCATAAACAGTTGTCTCAGCCAAGCAAAGTTAGGGAGCCATGAAGTAAGTTTCTCCCATAACTCTGTAAATCCCCAAGAAGTATTGTCCTGGGCCACCCTATTGATTACCGTAATATATTGATTGTGATCCCAAGCCTCTATGAGGATCAGCTGCATGTAAAATACAATTTTCCAGGCTGCACCTGAGTAACCTTCCATGGGGTTTTGTGTGCCCTTTTCACTCTGGAGTGATGGATCCAGGCACTCTGTTCCTTGATCTTGATGGCTGTGAAGGAGGTCAGCAGCACTTGGAATGGTCCTTCCCACTGCGGTTCCAGAGTCTTGTCTGCAAGAGACTTTACATATACAAAATCGCCAGGAGATATCTTATGTACTGGCCCATCAAGTCCCCTGCCCCTTGTGCTGTATACATGTTTTTCAATCTTTCTAAGTTGTTTGCTCAGCTCTATGAGGTACCCATTCAATCGCTCTTCCCCTGTTTGTGATGATGTTCCCATCCTTACAGAATATGGCCTTCCATACAGGATTACAAAAGAACTCACTCCCTCCCTGGCTCTAGGCCTTGTTCTGATTCGTAAAAGAGCCAGAGGCAGGGATTGTGGCCAAGGCAAGCTTGCTTCCTGCCCCAATTTTACAATCTGTTGTTTGATCAAGTGATTCATTTTCTCTACCTGGCCACTCGATTGAGGCCGGTAGGGAGTATGCAGTTGCCAGTCAATCCCTAGTTGCAAGCTCACTTGTTGAACTATTTTTGATATAAAGTGTGGTCCCCTATCTGAGGACAGTGCTGAGGGTACACCAAACCTTGGAATGATTTCTTGTAACAAGACTTTGGTAACCTCCCGAGCTTTTGCCGTCCTGCAAGGGAATGCTTCTGGCCATCCTGAAAAAGCATCAGTTAATACCAACAAATACTGGTACCCCCCTTTTCTTGGCAGTTCCGAGAAATCAATTTGCCATTGTTGTCCAGGCAGGTTACCTCTGCCTATCTGGCCCATTTCCAGTTTTGGGCCTCCTTTGGGGGTAGTCTGAAGGCAAAGATCACACTGTTGTGTCACCTGTCGCACTGTTGTATACAGGTTTCTGGCAATGATTTTCCCAATCAAATATTTGTACAGTGCTTCTGCTCCCCAATGACCTTTCCTATGTTCCTCTCAAACTACTAACCATATCATGTGTGAGGGGACTATAATTTTCTGCTGTGGAGTAACTGCCCATCCATCCTGGTTATATTCCCCATCTAAATCCCCTATAAGTTTAAGGTCTTCCTTATTATAGTGAGGTTTTCCCTCCAGTATGACCTTACCATCTGGGATTAGCGCTCCCTCGGTTACCTGTTCCACCCGCGCCACTCGTTTTGCCTCTCTGTCCGCCAACTCATTGCCTTTTTCTATGGCCGACCGTACTTTCTGGTGTGCCTTTACATGCATGGTAGCCACTTTTTCTGGTAATTGGACAGCTTCCAGAAGTTTCAAACTTTCTGTGGCATGCTTAATGGTTTTCCCCTGAGAGTTCAAGAGTCCTCTCTCCTTCCAAATGGCTCCGTGAGCATGCACCACTCCAAATGCATATTTAGAATCAGTCCATATGTTGACTCTCAGTTCTTTAGCTTTCTCAAGGGCCTTTGTCAAGGCAATTATTTTTGCTTTCTGAGCCGAGGTTGAAGCAGGTAGCGGTCCAGAGTCCAGGACCCTGTCAGTTGTTGTAACAGCATATCCTGAGTATCGGGTGCCGCTCACCATATAACTGCTTCCATCTGTGAACCAGTCTTCGGCTCCCTCCAGTGGAGTGTCCTTTAGGTCTGGACGGCTGGAGTATACTGCTTCAATAGTCTCTAAGCAGTCATGTTCCACAATCTCCCCTTGGTTGCCATCTAAGAAAGAAGCTGGGTTGACAATATTAGTCACCACTATCTCTACGTCATCTTGTTCTACCATGATAGCCTGGTATTTCAGGAACCTCTGTGGTGATAACCAATGACCGCCTTTAGCTTCCAAGACTGCCGACACTGTGTGAGAGACAAGCACAGTCATTTTCTGGCCCAAGGTGAACTTACGAGCTTCCTGGATATTCAAGATAGTAGCTGCCACTGCTCTGAGGCACCCTGGCCACCCTTTTGCAGCCTCATCCAATTGTTTGGAGAAATAGGCCACAGCCCTTCGGTAGGGCCCGAGGTCCTGGGCTAAGACTCCCAAGGCAATTCCCTGTTTCTCATGCGAGAATAAAAGGAAAGGTTTACTCACGTCCGGAAGTCCGAGAGCGGGTGCTGACATTAAGGCTCTTTTTAAATCTGTGTAGGCCCTGATTGCTTCTGGGGTCCACTTCAGTTCGCTCTCGTATACCTTGATAAGGTCATACAAAGGTTTCACCAGGAGCCCATAGTTGTAAATCCAAAGCCTGCACCATCCAGTCATGCCCAAAAAGGTGCATAGTTCTTTCACAGTCCTGGGCTGTGGTGTCTGGCAAATTGCCTCCTTTCGGCTTTGTCCTAGGGTACGGACCCCTGCACTGATTTCATAGCCCAAATAAACAACCTGCTGTTGTACTACCTGTGCCTTCTTCTGGGAGACCCGGTACCCCTGTAAGCCCAAAAAGTTTAAGAGACTCACCATCCAGGCTGTACAACCTTCTCTAGTTTGTGTGGCTACAAGCAAGTTGTCTACGTATTGAAGAACCTTGCCTTTGTGAGATGCTGGGTCCCAACTTTCAAGATCTTTGGCTAGTTGATTGCCGAATATCGTGGGACTGTTCTTGAATCCTTGAGGCAACACCGTCCAGGTTAATTGGGTTTTATGGCCACTTTTAGGGTTTTCCCATTCAAAGGCGAATAGCCTCTGGCTAGACTCGTGGAGAGGGAGGCAAAAGAAGGCATCCTTTACATCTAGAACAGTAAACCAAGTTAGTTCATGGGGCAGGGTAGTAAGCAAGGTATAGGAGTTAGCTACTACGGGATACAGATCTTCAGTTATTTTGTTAATTGCCCTCAGGTCTTGTACAATTTGGTAAGATCCATCTGGTTTCTTTACTGGAAGGATAGGAGTATTAAAGTCAGATTCACATTCCTTTAATAATCCCTGGTTCAAAAATGTCTCAGTAATGGGTTGAATACCTTCCCGAGCCTCCCGCTTTAGAGGATACTGTTTTATTCTTACCGGTCTTTGTCCCTCTTTCAATTTCACGGTGACTAGTATGGCATTTTTAGCTCGCCCTGGTATGCCTGTCGCCCATACTCCTGGGTATACCTGGTTGCTAATTTCCTCACTCATCTTTCCTTCTATTGGAAGATCTGCTAAAAGTAAATTCATTATTTGTACATATTGTTGATCATTTACTTCCAGAGTAACTTCCCCATTCTTAAATTGAATAATGGCTTCCAATTGTTCCAGGAGGTCCCTCCCCAAAAGAGATTTAGGGGAGTCAGGCAAATATAGTAATTTGTGGACCCCCATCTGTTTTCCCTATTTATATTTTAATGGTTTACAAAATTATGGTTTTTCACTTTGGCCAGTAGCTCCTTTTACAATAACATATTCTTCTCCCAAAGGCATCAGAGCTTGATTCAGAACTAAGTTGCTCCCGTATCTACCAGAAATTCTACTTCCCTTTGTTCTCTCCCTAGCTCTATTATAACCAGTGGATCTGCTAGGGTAGATCCCCCAGGTCTCCATCAGTCCTCATCTGCAAATGCCACTACCTTCTCCCTTTGACCACCTTGTTTACGCCTCGGGCAATCAGCCTTCCAATGTCCCCTTTCTCTACAAAACATACACTGATTCTTAGCTAGAGGTGGTCTTTTCTTAAATTTCTTTTCTCGTTCTTCACTCACAACTGCCACCACTTTCCTTTGTCCCTTCCTATAATCCTCCTCTCTGTTACTGAACACTCTCCAGGCCTCATCTAGCAATACCTCCAAGTTCCTGTTTTCTGTGGGGCGTAACTTTTGTAGTTTACGCCTAATATCCCTTGTGGATTGCCCCAAGAATAATGACACTAACTGCTGTATCCCTACTTCAGACCCTGGATCCAGGGGCGTGTTTCGATGCATTACTTCCCTTAGACGATCCAGGAACTCAGACGGTGTCTCTGAGGGGCCCTGCTGGATCGCATATAATGCCGACCAATTTATTGTCTTAGACATAGCCCTTTCCATTCCCCTTAGAATCCATTCTTGGTATGTTTGTAATCTTTTCATTTGGGCAGAACTATTTGGGTTCCATCCTGGATCCTGAAGTGGAAACCAGTCCTTGACCTCCTCCCCTTTGATTTGGCATTGGTCCGCTGCTAAATCCCCTGCTGCTTTCAGGACTAGCTGTTTTTCTGTCTCTGTCAAACAATCCAGCAATAATTGTATGTCACTCCAATCAGGGTTATGCTGTTTCACAATAAACTGAAATTGCCTGGTTACACTTACTGGGTCACTCTGAAACTCTCTTACAACTTTCCTCCAACTTTCTAAATCCATGCTTGAAAAGGGCACTTTCATCAGCATGGTTCCCCCTTCCAGACTTAATGCCTCCCGGAGGGGTGCCTGTAAGACTGTCTGGGCAGGCTTGCTCCTGGTGCGAGAGGATACTGGACTACGCGGGGGAGAAGGGGGAGGAGTAGAATCTGAGTCTAAGCCCCCATCCTGTTCCCGTGGTAGCGGGGGAGGGGGGCCGTCGTGGAGGAGGTTTAAACACGTCTGTTAAATCAGGTTCTGATACCTGGCGTCGCTTCTCAGTTTTTGTGCACCTTTGTCCAATACTACATGCTGAGCAACACCATTTTAATTTTCCTTTTAACTCCCTGTTATTCTCCCTTTCCAAAGCGAGTACCAAGGGGTCTTGCGGTGGGACTAGACCACAGTCCCTTTGCCAATCAGGATGATTTCGGAGGGTGAAAAACATATCTGCATATGATACCTCATCCCACTTCCCTTCTCTTCTTAGGAACAATATTAATTGTAGAAGGGTATTATAGTCTAAGGTCCCATTTAGTGGCCATTTTGCCTCATTTTCTAGTCTATAAAGTGGCCACCACTGATTGCAGTACTTAATAAGGGCCTTTTTATTTTCGGTGCCCTTGGACCCAGCAATATCTTTCCAATGTGCTAATATGCATCCTAAGGGGCTTTTCCTTAGGATTTCTTTTTCCTGGGTATTTACCATTTTTGTTTCCTCTTTTTAGTTCCTCACTTCTCTGCGTTTGGAACCCTCCCGCAGTTGTATCCCAAAATTCAACAACTTACTCCAATTGCAACAGCTGCCAGTAACAGTATCACTCACAAAACAGTAATTCCACAGCAATAGTATTCATAACCCATACTATACATGGTGTTGATATGTTGTTGAAGAATGGCTTGAGCAGCAGGGCCATGGGCCCCTGCTATCTCCTCGAGAGGCCTTGAGAGTGTAGCACAAATAGCAGCTGTACAAGCAATCTCTTTTTTTAGCCTAACACAAGTATAAACAATCTCTCTGTTAGCTTAATCTAACGCAAGGACAAGATAGAGAAGTAGAATAATAGAAAACAAGGAAGAACCCTGGAACTCAGTGTGTATGTTACTATCCAGTAAAATCACTGCAAGTAGTTACCATCCAATGAAATCACTACAAGTAGTTACTATCCAATGAATTCACTACAAGTAGGTTTGGAAAAGGGTATAAAAGTAACACTGTGTATTCAATAAATCGAAGCTTGCTTTATCAATCACATTGATTCTGGACTGCTTGCTTCCCTCGCGGCCGCAATATGTTACTGCTAAGACAGTCCAAACTTTGTTTTGGGTTTTTTTTTTCCCCTTTGTTTTTTTTTTACCTTTTGACACAGAGATCTCTTTTCTTTAACAACCCATGTTACACACACAGCGATCTCTTTAACGCTTTCGCTTCGTTTGTCTCCGGCCGCGCCCCTCGCGGAGCTACGGAACCGCGGATCAGAACTCCACACTTGCTCCGTGCTTAATTGCACATCCTGTCCCTCACTCCTGTCACACTCTAACTACGGTGTAGAGCAGTGGTGCTCCGGCAGGAAGCATTGCAGACAGCAACCCTACCGCAACCCCCCTCTTATACAGTTATTGGAAGTATGCACGTCCTCCGTCACACCCCGTTTGTCCCTCTACCCGCATACGACGGCCCCTACCTGGGTACCCTACCTGGGACTACGCTGTGCTCCAGACGTCTCGGCGCGTCTTACCAGCAGCCCATGCTGCAGCTACTTATTACCAGCAGCCCATGCTGCCTCTTTGTAGTAAACATACCTTTGTCCGCAATGTAGATGGTCCTTGTTTGCTCCCGTAGTGAACGGAACGGCTGGGAGCGGAGCCCCTACCGAGAAGATCCTGGGGCGCGCCTAGGGTGTCCGTTCCTCAGTCGTTCCCACAGTCGAGCAGAGAGGGTCCCATCTGGGGTGCCAAAATGACGTGCGGAATAACGACTTTACAACCAGTAAGGTTATAAAGAACGTACGTTTATTCAGCGCTGGGTGCACGGGGGATAGCTCCTCCACAAGCGTGCACACCCTAGGGCTATTGGCAAGCTCATTATATGACACAAATTAATACATATTCACCCATGTTGTTGCATATACATTAGGTGTCCGAGGATAGGGAGGGGTTATTACAATTAGTTCCCGGAAATCATTATCATAGTTGCCCCCCCCGAGCTCCTCCTTGTTGCACCTGTGCAGTGTCTTCTGGTGGTCGTGGGCAGGGGTCTTTGGGATGAAGGCTGTATGTCTTCCTCGCTGTGCACTTTTCACCTCTCGGCATTCCTTTCTGGGGTCTGCACCACATTCTTGCTTTCTCAGCAAGTTTCTGGGGGAACATCCTCTTACACAACACCCTCCCTCACAATCCAAGCCTTATCGATACATTCTAAGTCTTATCTATACATTCCAAGCCTTATCTATGCTAAGCAATGCCATCCTGTTTACTCCTTATGTGTTAGTCCTTTTTTACCAAGGGAGGCCATCTGGTTTTCCTCAGATCACTTTGCTGTTAGTTCAGTTTTGCTTCAGCTTGCAGCCGCAAAAGCAAACGCAAATGTAGACGCAAACGTTAATGCTTTGATAGAATTGAATAAGTTGGCATGCTTTGTGGTAAAAAGAGCTAATGAGATTTCTGAATTATTGAGTGTCTTAGTAACTAATATGAATAGTGTTTGCCATGTTGTTTTATACAATTGCACTGCTATTGATTTCCTATTGTTAGCTTATGAAGCTTTGATGGAATGAAGCTTTGATGGAATGTGGACTTGAAAGACAACTTAAAGCCAATCCACAAGAGCATCCAGGAACTGAGGGACACCACCAAAGGGATTGCGGAAGATGACGGATTTTTTGGACTGAATAAATGGTTGGAAGGTTGAAACATACCAGGATGGGTTAAAAGCTTGTTGCAAACAAGATTGTCAGGATTATGTGTCATCACTGTCACTTTGTTGGTAGTGCCTGTTTGCTGTCTACTCTGCAAAGGGCCCTGCAGAGGATGGTAAACAGAGCCCTTTTGTTGAAAAACAAAAAGGGGGAATTGTGGGCATCAGCTACAGGCCTCGCAGGCGGCCTTGATCTGGACAAACTACAGCTGTGCCCTTGGCAGTTCGAGAAAATCGTGTTTGTGGGAAAAGAAGGTATAAGAGAGATACGGATGTGTGTTGACATTCTTGTAAGAAAATGTAAGAAACTTGTAACCTATCACAAAGTAAGACAGAATGGGTGAACAGAAGCTGTTAACCAATGGGAAGGAAGCATAAGGCGCATGGACAGGAGAAAAAGGTATAAGAATGCAATGTAACCTATTAATAGAGGCTGATACTTGTGACCATCTTGGCATCCCAGTCCCTTGCTCCGCCGCAGTGACGCATAAAGAAACATCTTACACACCAATGGAATTGACAAAGCTTAAAAAACAATATAGCAGGCTTCTGTCTGAGATGGACGCTGAATATGTTATTAGAGTGTCCCTCTCAGGAGGAGACAAAATTATGTTATATGAAGATGAGGCTGCAGGGTACTGAGGACCCGGAATTATTGTAACAACTGGAGATCCGACTCACCCATGGACCCTAACTCAACGGGCGGCTTATAATGTTGGCTCAGTTGAACCCATTTCTAGGGGAGAACCGAGCATCCTGCGAGGGACCACTCTAATCTTCTGGAAAATGTCCAAAAGGCTGCCGCAATTAAAATTATTTATGAACATGACTTGGTACCGCATCATGACAGTCCTGTGAATCCAAACAAAATGAATGCTTTAATCAGGGGACTCCCTGAGTCATTTAAAAATGTGGCCATCCAAATTAAAGATAAAATTTGAAAGGGAGATAGCAGAGGGTACACCTGGTCTGATTTGGCCAGGGAATTGATAGATTACAGCAGGACTTATAGTGCACCTGAACCTGAATAGTCTCGCAAGCCTCCTGTGGTCAGACAAGTCACTGAGCCCTCATATGCTGATGTGGCTGCTATGCCACCCCAGAACCCTCCTCCTCAGCAGCAAAAGGAATCACAGGGTGACTGGACAGTCGTGAACAGAGGTAAATGGAACAGAAAGCCAAACAGCACATGTAAAGGCCAACATCCTGAAAAGAAAGATGCTTCATCTCGAGATGACATGGGGTCATACGCTAAGCTTAAGGAGGAAGCCAAGTGTATAGGCATCCCACCTGCAGTTTTGGCTCAGAATTATTCCTACAATCACCTAAAAACACTGGTAGAGAACTGGCCTAGAAGGTCTAATTGAAGAGAGATCAGGGGAAAGATCCAATAAGTTGGGAAACTAAATTGCCCTGCTTCTGCCAATAAAAAGAAATCAAAAAGAAAACCAAGAAGAGGGCAAGAGAAGAAAAAACAAAATCCTAATACAGAAAACAAAAATGATTGGCAGAAAAATAATGAACAATCAGGCCCTAAAATTTCCAATCCTCCAAAAGATTGGCAGAATGTACTAAGATTAGTTCAAAATAAAAATGGGGACTTGGAGCTTACCTGTGCTGTTGGGCCAATCTGTTATCCTGTAACATTTGTGGTAGACACAGGAGCACAAATTTCTACACTAAAAGCTGATGTGGCTAAACGATGTGGCATTAATTTGTCTTTGAAGCCAATATTTGTAAGTGGTACATGTGGTAATTCCGCTTTACAAAGAACAGCTAAAGTTTCTTTAAAGTTGCCAGGAGAAGAAGAATTAATTCAGACTGAAATGACTGTGGGTGACATTCCTTACAATTTGTTAGGAATGGATGTTCTCTTGGGCTGAGCGTGGAGAGATGAAAACGGTCGCTGTTGGAATTTTGGCACACCCACACCAAAGCTGAGATTGTTACAACGTGCTCCCTGCCTGCCACAAAGCAGGATCACAAATGTGAGACAATATTCCATTCCTATTGCTGCTAAGGAAGGCATTAAAGAGGTGATTTCTGATCTAAAAAAAAGAGGCATTATTGTGCCCTGTCATTCACCATTTAACTCCCCGATCTGGCCTGTAAGAAAACCAAATGGTAAATGGAGAATGACAGTTGATTACAGAAAATTGAATGCTAATACAGATATTCTCACAGCTGCATTACCTAACATTGCTGATTTGGTACTAGAAATCCAGGAAGCAGCACACTCAGTGCTGGCTTCACTGGATGTAAAGGATATGTTCTTTCAAATTCCTAATGATCCTGTTATAGGTGAATCAGGAATTTAATTTGCTGATCAAATGTGAATGTATGTGGCTGTGTGTTAAGCTGCAATGTTTGTTAAATGTTTGTAGTTATGTTCTGTTATGTAATGGTTAATGTTGGAAGTTATACCTTGTTATGTAATGCTAAATGCTGACAGCCATATCAGGTAGATAGAACCGTAAGTTATATAGCATCTTGATTGACTGCCCAAGTCCCAGAGAGTAGCAACAACAACGCAGAGGATGGAATTTTCCGAGAGGGGGTGGACCCCCCCCGAAACGGCGGGAAGAGTTCGAGAGAGGGGCGGACCCCCCGAAAATGGCGGGAAAAGGATGGAATTTTCCGAGAGGGGTGGACCCCCCGAACAGCGGGAGAAAGAACTGTATAAAAGGGACCCCCGTGCGGAGCCGCAGGCGTGCTGTTGGTAGAGCACAGACTCCCCGGTTGCCCAGCGCTGGATTTCGTCCGCCCAGTGCCGTTTGCTCATTTATCTCAAATAAATTACTGAAATTCTGAATTCTTTTTCTGGCTGATTATTGCCAATTACAATCCTGAGGAGCAAAAATATTCTGCCTTCACTTGGGATGGGGTATAGTACACTTTCACAAGGTTGCCCCAGGGATATAAAGGCTCACCCACACTGGTCCATCACATGCATTCATGTGAACCAGAAAATATTCCAGAAATCAAAAATAATTCCAAAGTTAAAGTCTATCAATAGATAGACAATGTGCTGATAGGGGGTGACACAGCCCAGATTTAATAACCCAGGAAGGTTAGAACTGGCCCCCTTGCTTTCTAAACTCCTGCTGCAATAGGGGAGCCTACAAGCACACAGAGATGAGATATTGTTTTATTCCAACATTGCGCAAGGCTGGGTGCTAGGTGGTAATTCCACACATCTAGCAGTTCTACTTCTGTAACACCAAATATCGGTGACAATGAAACTAGTCATAGACACTAATAGCACTGACTCTGATCCAGAGGGAAAGGACATCGTGTTGGATTACCAATTATAGGAACAATTCTTTCTTCTAGTAAAGAAACAAGAAAGTACTAATAAAATCAAACAAACACTGATAAGAGGAACAGACAGGTCATTTGTATATTCCCAGACCAGTACAACACATACTAGAGGGATGGGATTAGGAGTCTGACAGACTGAGGCACAACCCTTGAGGTGTTCAAGCAGGTTCTGTATCTGGCTATCATAAAATACCCTTGCACAGGCCATGTGCAGGATGTGTTATAAGGCATTCCTCCCTCTGGTCTGCTTGTGGAGAGGTGCCACTATAAGAATTCCAATACAGCCTCCTGCCAAGCTCCCAGTGATTTCCCCCCCCCCACTCCCCAAGAATCCTGAGAAGTCAACACAGCATTACTAGTCAGAAATGCAAAAGTAACAAGGACATATGCAAGCAGCTAAGCATCTTGGCACTGTAGCAGAGGGTTAGGGCTGTGTCGTGCATCTATTGCCCAATTCCCTAGTAAAATAAAATAAAATAACACTAACAATAATCCAAAACAAATTACAGCCCCAGTGAGGGCTGACACCATCAGCATAAAAGAAGGCAGACTTCTTGATAACCTGAAAGAGATAAAACACATTCAAAAGCAGACACTGTTAAAAGGAAGGTGAAACAAAAATTCAGAGCTTCCAAAGTCCCTTGCTTTCTAACACTCCTCACCAAAGTGGGAGGCTAGGTGCGGCTGGGTAAGGATTCCGAGATCAAGACCCAATGACAACAAACAAACTGTTATTGAGCAGGCATTCTTTATTGCAGCACTGGGGATTCTCCACCATGAGTTAGTGAAACACCCCAACTAATATACACCAAAACCATGCATATTCAGTTCCATGTCAATGAGTTCCCAGAATTCTTTTACATAGTAATTTTATTTCCTGGAATTGGCTATCTTTGTAATTATGCAGGCTCGAGGGTCTCCTGGAGGGGGTCTTTGTTGATTCTAGTCCTTTGTCATCTTTGTCCTGTCTCTCCTCCAGGTCCTGTCTCCAGTCATTGCCCAGGTGGGTCAGAATCAACATGAGTGTTGTCTGTAGGCCCCACAGGTTCTCAGAAGACTTGATGTTATCACAACCTACAGGATGCTTGGCATAGTTGACTGATAGTTTCACAAAGCACATAGTTTTAAAAGTAACCCTTAGTATAGCAAATTCATTATTTTAGTAAATTTTGATTAGGCTATATTTCTATTGAATTTACTAACGAATATCCTATGTATGATGTACCAATCCCCCCTTTTCTTTAACCTTTACAAAGATTCTTGATTGTCATATTTAATTACCTTAGGCAAGGCCCAAATTCTTACAGTCAGTTTCTTTAGCTTATACCATAAAAGGCAATTAACGACCATCAGTATAATCACAAACACCAATACTATCAAAAGTGGGTGAATGAAAACATCCCAGGTTCTTTCTGCAGAGGGCGAGTATCCTGAAAAGATATCCCACCAATGATGGGCAGTTTCAGATTCAATTTGACTAGACAGACCAATAAGTATGTCTTTGGCTATTACCGTTTTAACGATAGACTCAGCCAAGGCTTTATTCTGCTTCTTCAAATGTTCTCTAAGTTCTTGAGACTGGTTCAATATCTCATTTAATTTCCCCAGAGATAAGCTTGCATGACTTAGGTTCAAGCTTTCATAATGCCAAAACATTGCCACCTGTTCCTCTGTATATGCAAAAAATGAGTATGTTTGTCTGTGCCAGGTTAAATGGGTTATATTTCTGAGACACCCTACAAACAGGTTAGTCATTCCATATTCTTAAACTACTGATTGTTAGTTCAATAGGGAGGGCTGGATCCCACCCTAAATGTATCAAATTATTCGTCTTTTCCACTTGCCCACTTGTTAGCAGGTGGTAAGCTGTGTGCAATTTCCAATTCATTTCTAAGAATTTACTAACCTGAGATCACTTCTGGCACTCCAAACCTAGGAATGATTTTTATTTTTTTAATACAATTTTACTTACTTCCTTTGCTTGATTGGTGCAAAATGGAAAAGCCTCAGGCCAACCTGAGAAGGTATCTACTAATGCAAACAAATACCTGTATCCATTTTGCAGTGGGAAGGCTGAGCAACTGAAGTGGGCCTTCACCCCCTCCACTCCTCGGGTCCTTATCGGTGTCTCAGTTCTCTCAGGAAGGCCTTTTGGGATGCAAACTAGAGGGGTTACAATGGAGCTTTGACACATATTCCCACCTGAGGGCTGGTTCCTCATACCACCCTGTGGGTCAAACACACTGCAGATCCAGCGTTGGGCCAGCCAACGAAGGGGGTGGGGGTTGGTGTCAAGTGAGGCTCCCCAAGCCCACCGTTTTAGCCTCCTGTTCTCACTCCCAAAAGCGGCACTGGGCATTCAGGTATGTATAGCAAGGTCCATTTTCCCAGCTCTCTCCTGAGGAGTTGGAAAAAGGGCATAACATCTCTTTTCCCTGTCGCACCAACAACTGGTATAGGAAACTTACCTAAGGGTCCTTTGCAAGAATTGAGAACGGCAGAACTAGCTCCTGTATTCACCAAAAATTAACCCTGTCCTTCCCCAGCTTTATTGTTCTGCTAGGGAATTTAATTCCACCTCCAGCCAGTCTGAGTCCCTATCTTGATCTATTGTCCAGGTAGGATCTAATTTAGACCTAGAGGCTTCTGCCAGGATTGGGGACAATCCCTTTTCCAATGCTCTTCTTGCTTACAATACACACACTGATTTAACTCAACCAGGCTTGATTTCAGCAGTGCCTCATAGACGATGATCTCACTCTGGCCTGGCCTCTGTTTTTTGCTTTCTGTTATCCAGGGCAGACTGACATGTAAACAGCATGTTAAAACATTTTACAGTTAGCTTCTGGGTCCCAATATATCGATTTTCTAGCAGGCTCACATAGTCTCTCAAAAGAGATTGAAAATGCTTTGTCAGACCCCTGTTTAACCTCATGCACAAGTTTGTTCGGTTTGTTTGTGGGTCCCATCCTGGACCCCATACAAAATTAATTGTTGACATTCCTTTAGTCTGTCCAGGTCCCTCCTGGAGTTAGGATTCGAGTCCGGGTTCTCCCTGGGCAAAAGATGGTTAATATAATCTTGTGGATATTTATATTCCACTTCTTTAGCTTTTTCAACTATTGACTATTCTTATTACTTAAGAGGATTATTATTAATAATAATAATAATATTAATTATTACTATATTTTTAAAATTATCATTATTGCTTTGAGTAGCTTCAACACTTTTCTTCGCATTGGCCCCACAAACTGCTTCCAATTTAAAAGGTCCGATGCTTTAAAAGGGACATGCACATCAACAAGCTGTCCTTCCACCTTTAATGCTTATCTTAAAGGGGCATGAACAGCAGGACACTGCCCCACTCTCCCAGCCACCTGACTGGAATCTGTATCCTCCAAATGTCCACTCACCCCTGTTTCACTCCCCCTCGTATTACCAAGGTGGAGAGGGAGAGCTGAGGGTTCCATTAACTGATCCTCTATATTCTCATCCCCTTTCATCGACTTACAACAACTTTCCTTACTAAACTCACATTTCATTATCATAAAACCATCCACACGTGGCACATCTCATCCTCCTTCATGCTTGCAAAACCACATTGACTGCACTCCACGAATCTTCAAAAGCCCACTCCCAAACCCACTCCAATCTCCAGAATACATCCTAATGGCGAGCATCTAGCAATGTCACATCCTGCTGAGGATACATTACCCATATTACAAGACATAAGTGAAACAAAAGGGCAGTATCAGACACAAGCTAGACAACACTTTTAAACTGTTACCAGACAAGTAAAACAACTAGATTTTTTTCAGAATATCACCTTTAGATTGTTCATTCATTCAGGACACTAGTCCTTCCAGTGCTCTGTTCGTTTACAGATGATTCCTTCTCAATTGGCCTCTCCGTGGGCCCTTTATTACTTGATCCCTTACTACAGCAACTACTTGTCTCTGGGTTCGTTGGTTTGCTGCTTCCCTGTTGCTGAATAGCCTCCAAGCCTCATCCAATAATATATCCAAATTTCGGCTTTCAGCTGGTCTAAGTTTCTGCAATTTGCGCCTGATTCTTCTGGGCTGTGTGCATCGCTGCGTGCATCGCTGCCCAATACTACAGGCAGAACAGCATCACTTTAATTTACCTTTTAATTCCTTAGCCTGTTCTCTTTCTAACGCTAACACTAGTGGGTCAGAGGGTGGGACCATCCCACAGTCCCTTTACCACTCCGGATGATTTTGCAGGGAAAAGAACATATCTGCATATGATACTTCAACCCATTTTCCTCTCTCCTGAGAAATAACATAAGTTGAAGGAGGGTATTATAATTTGGGGTCCCATTCATTGGCCACTTTTCTTCATTTTCTAATGGATATGGCGGCCACCATTGGTTACAATATTTGATGAGAGTCTTTTTACTAAGTGACCCTCCCAGCCCCCTGTAATATTCTTCCAGTAGGCCCGTATACAGCCCAGGGGACTTGTCTTAAGAATTCCACTGTCCTGTGTGTTTCCCATTGAGGCTATAAATTCTTCCCAAATCCTCCCCAAATCCCAACAGGTCAGCCCCACAATTAATAATGCCAATAATACCACTGTCTCTAAAATACATACATTAGTCACATAAGACATAGGATACTTGGGACACTTACAAAACACACAATAAACAATTATCAATCCAGATATTATCCCTTCGGCAGCTGCTAAGACACTCCAAGTTACCATTAGCCAAACTTTGCTATTGTTTGAATTTGAAAACAGAGATCTCTTTAAACATAGTGTTAGAAATGAATTGTAGTGTTGATTTTGCATTCTAGTGTTAGAAATGTAGTGTTTGGTTTGGTTCACATATACATATATTCTAGTGTTAGGACCACATATAGTTTGTTTGACCACATTTATATTAGGACCACATATAGGAATATATAGTTTGTTTAGGATATATATTTTAGTGTTAGGAATATAATTGTTTGTTTGAGAGATATCTACACATTCCAATGACACCTGGAGTGGTTTATGGCCTAAGAAACTGAGGGACTTAATTGGGCTCCATCTGGGGGATCCGAACATGGAGAAGGATTTATGGCCCAAGATAAGACCGAACAAAGCCACTTCTATCTTGCTCCTAGGGGCAGGATGACACCAGTAGGCATAGATCATGTTGTTAATTGGGAAGACAGCCAAGGGGGCAAGAAAGGTCAAAATTTTACCTTAAAAGGTAAAAAGTAAACTGCTAGAATGGAATGTGTAAACAGGGGCGGGAAACTTATAGGATAATTTGAAGTGTCGGATAGGCTGTAAACCCTGGAGTACTCAGCCAGTGGGGAAACAGGGGAGGGAACTTTGCGTCAGGAATAGGGAATATAAACCGTTATTCACCTTACTATGGGTGTGCCTACTTGCTTAGGTCACCCATTCTTGCAAGAATGTAAATAAACTGTGCTTCGCTGAAGGATTTGTGTGGGCCTGTTCATTGGCGCGTCAAACGTTTCTCACAAATTTGGGGGCTCTTCCGGGATCCGAAGTCGTCATCCAGGGACCCGTCATCTCCAAAGAACGGAAAGGTGCGCACCCCGTTGATTTTAACAGTTCCGTGGATCGGCGGTGCTGGCTCCAGGGAGACCGACCAAGACCTGAGACTGGTTTTAAGGAGATCCCATGAACCACAGAGGGGGGAATAAAGGATAAAGGAAAGTAGGTGCCCTGATATCGAGCAGGCAAACTCCATGCACTGACCAAGGTGAGAAAATTGACTGTTAAGTATTGCCTTGGTGGTCGGGGCCCGGGTGAGAAAACTGACTGTTAAGTATCACCCTGGTGGTTTGAGACTCATGTGTGTGTGTGTGAGTGAGACGTACATTAGTACGAAGCGAGTGCGGAGTCCAACTTCACGGTTCTGTTCTTCTGCGAGGAAAACAGCCGGAGAAGGACGAAGCAAGAGCAAAAGAGTGCAAGGAGAGTCTCGGGAATGGGAAATAAAAGTGCTAGGCCTAGGGAGGATAAGGGAATATCCTCGGGAGCAATTCCTCCAGACAGTCCTTCAGGGAGGATGCTGAAGTACTGGGAAGACATGTCAGGTACTAAAGGGAAGGATAAGAAGAAGATGATAAACTATTGTGTGTTTATCTGGACACGGGAACCCATACAGGGGAGGCATGTATTTTGGCCGAAGTATGGGTCGGATAATAGCTGGCTGTGCCAGGATTTGCATTTCTATGTGAATGCAAAAATTCCTTTTTTTTTGGAGGAGTGTGAGTATGCTCTGTGCTGGATTACAGAGCATCCCCAGGACCGTCCTGTTAACCCTCCTCCACCTCCTCACAATCCTGAGCCCCAGGAGAGTGTCGTAAATCATCCCCCTATTTCACCCACTCCTGTGAATTCCTCTCCCCCTTTACAGGACCCTGAGCACTGTGACAGCACTTATAAGGAAGCTGCAAGTGCTGCGAGTGCTTCCCCTTTGACAAATTTTCCAAACTTGAGAAGAGAATTGGAACAACGTAAAAGAGATTTGGAGAGTTTTCCCATACAAGGGGGCAACTGCTGATGGGCAAGCTTGGTGGAAGTTATGTTTCCCCTCCGGGAAGTACCTCTTGGCCCCGGACAGGTGGGATATGTCAGTGCCCTGCTGACAAGCACTGAGGTGTGGAACTTTAAAAAGGAAATGAAATCATTGGTTGAGGACCCTGTTGGCTTATCCAAACAATTAGATCAATTTTTGGGTCCTAATTATTATTCCTGGGCAGAATTAATGTCCATCATGAATATTCTGTTTAGTGGAGAAGAACGGGGAATGATTAGACAGGCGGCTCTGCAAGAATGGGAAAGGAGGAACCCCCCCTGGGCAAGGAGTAGTTTCCGCAGAGCAGAAATTCCCCAATGTGGATCCTAATTGGGATAATAATAACCCTGTACACTGGAATAATATGAAAGACCTGAGGGAACTAATAATACAGGGGATTAAAGAGGCTGCCCCAAGATCCCAAAATTTTATTAAGGCATTTGAACTCCAGCAAGGGAAGGATGAGTCCCCATCAGATTTTTTACAACGGTTACGGGATCAGATGAGGAAATATTTGGGGATGAACCCTGAGGATCCGGTGGCCCAGGGTTTGTTAAAAATACATTTTGTTACTAAGGCATGGCCAGACATTCAAAAGAAGGTACAGAAAGTAGAAGGTTGGAGTGAGAAACCGCTTGAGGAGTTATTGAGAGAAGCACAGAGAGTGTATGTGAATCGGGAGGAAGAGAAACAGAAACAGAAGGTTAAAATGATGGTTTGTACAATGGCAGAGACTCGAACCCATAGTGCAAGAGAGAGAGTGGAAACAGAGCCGAGGGAAGAGAGAACGGAGAATGAGAGCGAGAAGTGCAGAACGAAGTAGGAAATTATCAGGGCAAGGATTGTCTGGCAACCTCCCTTCAGCTGGATGTTATAACTGTGGCAAGCTGGGGCATTTTAAAAAGCAGTGCCCAGACTTGAAGAGAGAAGGGAGGGTGATGTCAATGATGGATCTTGAAACTCAGGGGTTCTCTCAGTCCCATCCAGAGCCCTTGATAAATACAAAGGTGGGACCCCAGGAAGAAGAGGTAATCTTCTTGGTGAATACAGGAGCAAGCAGAACTTCTTTAAACTATGTTCCTCCTGGGCTAAAATTAACCTGTCAACTAGTGTTTGTTGCAGGAATAGAGGGAGAAAAGTTTGGAGTTTCTACATTTGAACCTACAACGCTTAAAATTGGGAATAGAAAAGCCCAGGGACAGTTGCTGTATGTTCCCGAGGCAGGTGGTAAGCTATTGGGCAGGGCCATGATTATACAATTGGGCTTGCAAATCAGAACTCACTCAGAATGTATGGTTATTTCTATGAATGTGTTAACAGAACAAGATAAAGCTGGAATAGATAAGGGAACGGCAAGAAATAAAACAAGCCACAGATTCACTTTTAAATTTTTTTTTGGGTAAACAGGGCGTACGAGTCTCAAAGACAAAACTCCAATATGTGGAGGAAGAGGTTAAATATTTGGGACACCTTATTTCAGGAGGAAAGCGGAGGATTAACCCTGAAAGGATCCAGGGAGTCCTAAATCTGCCACTTCCCCGGACAAAAAAAAGGAATTGAGAAAATTTCTAGGTCTAATTGGGTATTGCCGCCTGTGGATCGAAGCCTATGCACAACAGACAAAAGGTTTATATCTCAAATTATTAGAAGAGGAACCTGATGTTCTTAGTTGGACTAATGATGAAGTAAAACTAATCAAAAAACTGAAGCAGAGTCTAATAATGGCCCCTGTCTTGGCTCTGCCATCCTTAGATAAACCCTTTTGTTTGTTTGTCACGGTGGATAAAGGAGCAGCTCTGGGAGTTCTCACCTAAGAATGGGGGGGGGAAGCAACAGCCAGTGGCTTATCGGTCTAAACTTTTAGAACCAGTATCCTGGGGTTGGCCAGAATGTGTGCAGGCAGTGGCAGCAACTGCCCTTTTGGTAGAAGAAAGCAAGAATTTAACTTTTGGGGAGAAATTAAGTGTAAGCACACCACATCAAGTAAATCCTGCCTCCTTTTTATGAAAAGGTGATAATGAAAACTCAGAACATAGTTGCTTGGACCTAATAGAATACCAAACCAAGGTCCGACCAGATCTTAAGGATATACCTTTGTATGCAGGACTTCAGTTGTTTATAGATGGTTCTGCAAGAGTAATTCAGGGAAAGCGGCACAATGGATATGCTATTGTAGAAGGGGTAAGCAGTGAAGTTAAAGAAATGGGGCGGTTACCTAATGGATGGTCAGCCCAAACATGTGAGTTATATGCTTTCAATCAAGCACTACTGATGCTAGAAGGCAAGGAAGGAACAATTTACACTGATTCTAAATATGCCTTTGGAGTAGTGCATACCTTTGGGAAAATCTGGGATGAGCGGGGACTGGTAAACAGTAAAGGGAAGGAGTTGGCCCATGAAGAACTTTTTCAGCAAGTGCTGCAGAATTTGATGCTGTCAGAAAAAGTAGCTGTGGTGCATGTTAATGGGCATCAGGAAGGAAACTCCCCACAAGCTAGAGGGAACAGGCTGGCAGATGAAACTGCTCGAGAAGCAGCCCTACAATCAGAAGTAATAACAATGAATTGTCTCATTCCTGAGATGCCAGCTCCAAAGACAACTCCAACTTTTGAAGAAAAAGAAAAAGAGGCAATTAAGAAACTGGGGGCAACAGAACAGAATGGAAAATGGTTACTCCCAGATGGTAGAGAAATGTTAAATAAACAAACCATGAGGGAAATATTAGCTGTTCTGCATTAAGGTAGCCATTGGGGAACACAAGCCATGTGTGACCTGGTGCTACGAAAATATGGACGCATTGGAATTTATATAATAGATAAGCAAATTTGTGAAGAATGTATGGTCTGTAGAAAGATCAACAAAAAGGTGCTAAAAAGGCAACCAACAGGGGGGCGAGCTCCAGCTTTAAGACCTTTTCAGAGTATTCAAGTACCAAAGATAGGCAGAGCTAAATATTTACTGGTTCTAGCAGATCATCTAACAGGGTGGGTAGAAGCATTTCCTCTCAATACGGCTACTGCAGCAACAGTGGCAAGGGTAATCCTGGAAAAGATTGTTCCCAGATATGGGATAGTGGAAAACATTGATTCAGATCAGGGAAGTCACTTTACCTCCAAAGTGTTGCAGGATTTAATGAACATTCTGGGTAAACTAAATTGCCTTGGACTAAGTGTCAAAGACATAGGGGTGTCACCTTATGAAATGCTGTTTGGACTACCATATTTAGGCAAAGGTGATGGACTTCCACAGTTTAAAACTAAAGATGTTTTTCTGAAGAACTGTATACTCGGGTTGTGGTCTTCTTTGTCCTTCCTTAGGCACCAAGGGCTCTTGGCGCAGACTCCACCCTTGGAATCTGCAGCGCGTCGATTTCAGCCTGGAGACTGGGTCCTGGTTAAATCCTGGAAGGAAGCCAAACTCCAACCAACCTGGGAAGGACCATTTCAAGTTCTGTTGACTACAGAGACTGCCATCCGGACAGCTAAGAAAGGGTGGACTCATTATACCCGACTCAAAGGACCAGTAGAGGCTCCACCTGAGAAAGAACAGTGGCAGGTCTACCCAGCTGAAAACCCCTTGTGCCTTAAACTGAAGAAGCACTAGAATTGATCCATGCTAACTGATGAAGTAGAGTTTGTAGTAATTCTGGTTATTGTAGTTATTGGATTAATGTTTATCTGTTGTGTGGAAAATCATAGGTTTTTGGGCATAAAAAGAGAAGGGAACCTTTTAGTGAAAATAAGGGAGATCACCATAATAGTGAGTTGTCTGTGGATCCAAAAGTAGTAACCTTGACAGAGGTCAAGGATATAAAGCAAACCCTTTAAATTGAAACTGGATATGGAGATACAGATGCCTGGGTAGAATGGGTCAAATATACAGTGGATGCTTGTGCCTCAGGGAGGCCAATGGCACAGATAGTTCCTTTTCCATTGGGGTGGAGCAAAGACCCACAGGGAATGAAATGCATGATTGCTTTATATCAAGACACAACTGCATGGGGTGATGAGGCTTGCAAGTCTCTGTCGCTGCTTTTTCCTGCTGTACAGATCAAAGACCTCAGAGTGCCTCCTGCTTTCTCTGTAGTGCCCGGTAACCATACAGCTTGTCTCTCGCGACAGGATGTGAATGCTGCCAGGTATCTCGGAGATTTGGAGATGTGTATTGAGTCACTGAATGTGACTGGTGACAAAGCAGGAAACTACTCAGCTATGAGTGTTCCCAGGGCAGATCTGTGGTGGTACTGTGGAGGAAAAATTCCAAGGTCTGTGCTCCCTTACAATTGGAAGGGTACGTGTGCTCTTATTCAATTGGCCATTCCATTCACCCTGGCATATATAAAAGAGCCTCATGTTGAGAGAAAAAAAAGAACAAAAAGAGGTCTAGGAATATCATTTGATAATAAGATTTACATTGATGTTATTGGGGTTCCTAGGGGAGTTCCTGATGAACACAAACCTAGAAATCAGATAGTTGCAGGATGTTCTGGTGGGTAACAGTCAACAAAAATGTGGATACAAGGGATGCAGTCAAAGGAATTGCAGAACAACTGGATGCCACCAGTAGGATGGCATGGGAAAATAGAATAACATTAGACATGATACTGGCAGAAAAGGGGGGTGTATGTGTAATGCTGGGGAATAAGTGCTGTACTTTTATTTCAAATAATACTGCCCCTAATGGTACAATAACTAAGGCACTGCAAGGACTCACTACTCTGGCAGATGAATTAGCAGAAAATTTGGGAATAGATAGCCCACTCACTGGATGGTTAAAGTCCTGGTTTGGGAAATGGAAGGGGATGATAATTTCCATTTAACATCCTTAATTATAATGCGATAGGATGTTGCATAATTCCATGTGTACGAGGTCTTGTTCAACATCTCATTGAAACTGCCTTATCAAAGCAAATGCCTCTAAAGCCGCCGTCATACACTGACGCAATGCTATTATTAGATGAGCAAAATCCAGAAGAAAGATGTGAAATCATGTTGTCTGAACTAGAGGCATCTTACAAAACAACCTGAGATAATGCAAAAAGCAACAGTAGGGTAAATAAAAGAAGGGGGAATTGTTAGAAATGAATTGTAGTGTTGATTTTGCATTCTAGTGTTAGAAATGTAGTGTTTGGTTTGGTTCACATATACATATATTCTAGTGTTAGGACCACATATAGTTTGTTTGACCACATTTATATTAGGACCACATATAGGAATATATAGTTTGTTTAGGATATATATTTTAGTGTTAGGAATATAATTGTTTGTTTGAGAGATATCTACACATTCCAATGACACCTGGAGTGGTTTATGGGCCAAGAAACTGAGGGACTTAATTGGGCTCCATCTGGGGGATCTGAACATGGAGAAGGATTTATGGCCCAAGATAAGGCCGAACAAAGCTACTTCTATGTTGCTCCTCAGGGCAGAATGACACCAGTAGATTGTTAATTGGGAAGACAGCCAAGGGGGCAAGAAAGGTCAAAATTTTACCTTAAAAGGTAAAAAGTAAACTGCTAGAATGGAATGTGTAAACAGGGGCGGGAAACTTATAGGATAATTTGAAGCGTCGGATAGGCTGTAAACCCTGGAGTACTCAGCCAGTGGGGAAACAGGAGAGGGAATTTTGCGTCAGGAATAGGGAATATAAACCGTTATTCACCTTGCTATAGGTGTGCCTACTTGCTTAGGTCACCCATTCTTGCAAGGATGTAAATAAACTGTGCTTCGCTGAAGGATCTGTGTGGGCCTGTTCATTGGCGCGACAAACGTTTCTCACAATAGTTACAAATGACAAAAATTTCGTTTTGTTCGTCTCCGGCCGCGCCCCTCGCGGAGCTACGGAACCGCGGATCAGAACTCCACACTCACTTCGTGCTTGACTGCACGTCTCGGTCACACAAACAAATACCGGTTTTTTTTCTGTTCCCGGGTGGGAGCTGCAAGCCCCAAGCTACCCGTTCCTGGATGGGGACTCAAAACCCCAAAACTCTACCCAGGGCTCCCACCGCCTTCTCCGGGATCGGTTGCGTCACCGCCCCTCCCCCGGATTTTCACGGGCCAGCGAGAGATCACAGGACGCCGCCGGAACCGCGACGCTTTCCAAGGCGCAGGCCCCTCTCTCGGGGCGAACCCGTTCCATGGTGCCCGGCCCTCAAAAGAGATCTCTCCCCGCGTGCGGACTCGAACCCCAAAAGACCGTTCCTAGGTACCTCTACACTGGAGCGGGCTGCAAGCCCTTTTCCTTGCGCAATACGTCTCTCTACGACTTACAGGAATCCCCTTCTACCAACCTAAACCCCCTCGGGTGGGGATTTAAACTCTTAACATACCTTGCCCGCTGCAGACGGTCCTTGTCTGCTCCTGCAGTGAGCGGCTGGGAGCAGTGTTCCTCCGAGAAATCCCGGGGCGCGCCTAGGACGTTTGCTCCTCAGTCGATCCCGCAGCCGAGCAGAGAGGGTCCCATCTGGGGTGCCAAAACTGACGTGCGGAATAACGACTTTACAACCAGTAAGGTTATAAAGAAGGTATGTTTATTCAGCGCTGGGTGCACGGGGGAACGCTCCTCCACAAGCGGGCACACCCTAGAGCTGTTGGCAAGCTCGTTATATGCCACAAAGTCATACATATTCATCCATGCTGTTGCATATACATTAGGTGTCCGAGGATAGGAAGGCGTTATTACAATTAGTTCCCGGAAATCATTATCATAGTTGCCACCCCGGACTCCTCCTTGCTGCGTCTGCGAAGTGTCTCCTGGGGGTCGCGGGCAGGGGTCTTTGGGATGAAGGCCGTATGTCTTCATCGCTGTGTACTTTTCACCTTTGGCATTCCTTTCTTTCGAATCTGGTTGATCTGCCGAGGTCTGCACGACGTTTCTGCTTTCTCAGCAAGCTCCCGTTTAAACATCCCCTCACACAATACCCTCATTTACATTCCAAGTCTTATCTAAGCTAAACAATGCCACCTTGTTTGCTCCTTATGTGCTAGTCCCCTTTATCACCACAACCTCTCTGAGCAGCCTGCTCCAGTGCTCAGTCAATCCCTCAGTAAAGAAGTTCTGCTCCCTCATGTTGAGGTGGGACATCCTGTGTTGTAACTTGGTGCCGTTTCCTCTCATCCTATCACAGGGCACCAGGGAAAAGAGATTGGCCTATTCTTGACATCCACCCCTCACATATTTGTAGACATTAATAAGGTCCCCTGTCAGTCTTCTCTTCTCCAGACTAAAGAGTCCCAGGTCTCTTAGCCTTTCCTTGTATGACAGAGGTTCCAGTCCCCTAAGCATACTCGTAGCTCTTCCTTGGACTCTTTCCAGTATATCCCTATCCCTCTTGAACTGGGGAGCCCAGAACTGGACACAATTCTCCAGATGTGGTCTTCCAAGGGCAAAGGGGGAGGAGAACCTCACTTGACCTACTGGCCACACTGTTCTTAATACATCCCAAGGTGCTACTGGCTCTCTTGGCCACAAGGGCACATTGCTGTCCCATGGATAACTTGTTGTCCACCAGGACCCCAAGGTCCTCCATGGGGCTGCTTTCTAGCAGGTCAACTGCTAATCTGTATCGGTGCATGGCATTTTTTCTCCTGAAGTGCAGGATTCTACTCTTATTCTTGTTGAACCTCATTAGGTTCATCTTTGCCCAGCTCTCCAGTCTGTCTAGATCTTGCTGAATGGCTGCACAGCCTTCAGGTGTATCAGCCAATCCTCCCAGCTTCATATCATCAGCAAACTTGTGAGGATACACTCTGTCCCCTCATCCAGATCACTGATGAAGATGTTGAATAAGACTGGGCCCAGTACTGACCCCTGGGGAGCACCACTAGTCACAGGTCTCCAACTGGACTCTGCACCATTGATCACAACCCTCTGGGCTCTATTGTTTAGCCAGTTCTCAATCCATCTCACTGTCTGCTCTTCTAACTCACACTTCCTGAGCTTATCCACAAGGACGTTATGGGAGACAGTGTCAAAAGCCTTGCTAAACTAGAGGAAGACAACATCCACTGTTCTCCCTGCATCTATCCATTCTGTCACACCATCATAGAAGGCTATCAGATTAGTCAGACATGATTTCCCCTTGGTGAATCCATGCTGGCTACTCCTGATAACCTTCTTTTCTTCCACGTGCTTAGAGATGACCCCCAGAATGAGCTGCTCCATCATCTTTCCAGGGATGGAGGTGAGGCTGATCCATCCGTAGTTATCCAGGTCCTGTTTCTTGCCCTTCTTGAAGACTGGAGTGACATTAGCTTTCCTCCAGTCCTCAGGCACCTCTCTCGTTTTCCAGGACTTTTCAAAGACAATGGAGAGTGGTCTAGTGATGACTTCTGTCAGCTCCCTCAGCACACATGGGTGCATCCCATCAGGGCCCACGGATTTGTAGATGTCCAGTTTCCTTAATTGATCTTTAACCCAATCTTCTTCAATCAAGGTGAAGTCTTCCTCACTCCTGACTTCTTCTGTGGTCTGGAAAGTTTGGGAATCCTGAGGGTCAGCCTTAGCAGTAAAGACCAAGGCAAAGAAGGCATTAAGTAACTCCGCCTTCTTCATGTCCTCCGTCACCAGGGCACCCGCTTCATTCAGCAGAGGGCCCACATTTCCTCTGGTCTTCTCTGGTTGCAGCTGCTGCTGTGAGAGCAGCGGCCCCAGTATGTTGGATAATTAGGTCAAAGCAGTCTGGGAAAAAATAACACAGATCTTAGCCAGCCTTATCAGGGGGTTGTAAATAATGCTTGTTGTGAGTGGAAAAACATGGTTGGAATGCCGCCATGTATGTGTGAATGTGCTGACTTGGAAGACCAAGTTAGCAAGCATGAGTGTATCACAGGAAGGAAGCTGCACGCTCAAGTATTCTGAAAACATCCTATTGGCTGATTAGCTAGATCTGTTTCTGTATATATAAAAGAGCACTCACAGAACAGTAAATCAGTCACTTTGCATAGCAAAATGGCTCGTGCCTTTTCTTTCAGCTATCTCACATGGTGCCCCGTGTGAGGCTTGTGCAAAAAAACACAACAAACAAACCCAACACATTCCAGAGATAGCCCTGTAACCAGAAGGAGGGTGATTTTATTGTGGCCTTGACTTGGGAAGAGCCAGCAATCCCAGTTGAACGGGTGAGTTGCAGGGTTACGGTAGTATGAGACAAAGTGCATCTCAGGAGCATAAGGCATATTTACAACTTTTGCAGTCTATCTTGCACGCTTCATGGTTTAAACTTTCAGATGCACAGATTGTTCAATTATTAATTTGGGTCCAAGAACCCTGTACATGGTTTCTGAAAGATGGAACAGTTGATAGTAATGTATGGAATAAAGTGGGAGAGGAATTACAAACAAAGAAAAATTTGAAAATTACTGTTCCAGATAATTTAAAGGTTACTTGGTGGGTGCTGTACACAGTGCTTCAAGCCTTACAGCCTGCTGAAGAAGTAATGCAGGGAAAATAATCAAATCCACATTAGATCGTAGGAAATATGTATGGAGATACTGCAATTGATTCTGGGGAGCCTGACCCTGTGGATCCTTTTGATCCAGGGCCAATAAATCCTGAAAAGCAGCCAGATCTCTATCCACCACTTACACTGCTAAAGGTAAAGGCAACGGCAGCTACCGCTCCCACGGTTTCAGAGCTATTACGTCCTGCTGCAACAAACCCCTTTTAAAGACAAATCCAAACTAGTTTGTCCACAGCCCCTGTAAATGTTGGAGAGCCAGCCTCTGTATATAATGCTGGTTTGTCTGTGCCATCATCTCTTACCTTTATGGATAGGTGCCATGCTGCAGCGATTCAAAACAGGGATCTAGAATTAATACGAGCTTTTCCTGTTCTATATCATCTGCAACAACCTCCACAATATGACACGCTGCCTTACAGCATGATAAAGGAATTAAAACCGTCAATTAAAGATAATGGATTGCAGAGCTCTTTTACAATTGGATCGATAGACGCAACTGGGAGTACATATAGGTGTTAGACAAGTCCAAAAATTAATAACATCACCAGAGGACTGGGATGGTGGTATCTGGGAGACCTTAGATCTTGAGGAGGAGGATTACGAGGAGGACAAACAGCTTTCTCTGCCAGCTCTAGCCTCTTTCCGAATAGCAGAGACGTATGCCGCTGCTGCTACAGCAAGCGCGGTTAGGGGAGGCTTTACCGGGACTGCTGCCCCCTTCTCCGCTCCGGCGGCTGCCGCTTATCAGGTTACACGCACCGCTCCTGCCGCGGGAAGCGTCACTGCTGCACCCGCTGCAGGCGCCGACCTTACTGCTTCTCTACAGCCGGTTGCCGCTACCGCTGCCTCTGCCCTGTAATAACGAAATTGTTGGACCCCGAAGAGGGGGAGGAATCAGAACTAAAAATGAGACCTGTAATTAACGCTGAGGTATCAGAGGGGTCGCAGAGAGGTCAGAGGAGAACTGCAACTAGGAGGTCTCCTTGCGACCCTCTGCAAAATGTCAATATTACAGGATAAATACGAGCGGCAACCGGGAGAAACATCAACTCAGTATTTATGGAGAGTGTGCTTTACTGGAGGAGAACCAGTAGTGCTACATAATACTGAAGCCAGTGGGTTTGGGGTTCTAGCAGTCCAGCTAAATCTTGGCCCCGATCCTGACAACCATCCTCATTCTGTCACTAATCTAATTGCCTATTGGGCTGGAGAAACAGATCCACAGGATAGGGGAGAACCAACTCCTCCATCATCTTTCCAGGGATGGAGGTGAGGCTGATCCATCTGTAGTTATCCAGGTCCTGTTTCTTGCCCTTCTTGAAGACTGGAGTGACATTAGCTTTCCTCCAGTCCTCAGGCACCTCTCTCGTTTTCCAGGACTTTTCAAAGACAATGGAGAGTGGTCTAGTGATGACTTCTGTCAGCTCCCTCAGCACACATGGGTGCATCCCATCAGGGCCCACGGATTTGTAGATGTCCAGTTCCTTAATTGATCTTTAGCCCAATCTACTTCAATCAAGGTGAAGTCTTCCTCACTCTTGGCTTCTTCTGTGGTCTGGAAAGTTTGGGAATCCTGAGGGTCAGCCTTAGCAGTAAAGACCAAGGCAAAGAAGGCATTAAGTAACTCTGCCTTCTCCATATCCTCTATATCAACATCCCCATCCTGATTAGGTAGCCTGTAATAAACACCCACAACCGTGCCCCTCATATTAGCCTGCCCCTTAATCTTTACCTCCAGGCTCTCAATTCGCTCTTCATCAGCTCCCAAGGACATCTCAATACATTCCAGTTGCTCTCTCACATAAAGAGCAATTCCACCACCTCGCCTTGCTGGCCTATCTTCCTAAAAAGGATGTAACCATCCATGACAGCATTCCAGTCATGTGAGCTATCCCACCATGTCTCAGTGATTGCAATGAGATCATGGCTGTGCGACTGCACACAGATCTTTAGTTCTTCCTGTTTATTCCCCATGCTGCGTGCATTAGTGTATAAGCATTCCAGAGAGGAAAAAATACTTGCATGGTGCCCCACTTGGGCTGAGCCACAACACCCAGGCACCTCTCTAGCAAGCCCAGTTATATCCCCATCCACCTTCAAATCTGGTTTAAAGGTCTCTGGATGAGCCCCGGTAACTCTTGTCGCCCCCAAGCTCATTTCCAGTGGGCCTGGTTTTATCCCCTATCCCATTCAAACCTAGTTTAAAGCCCTCTCAATGAGCCCTGCTAACTCCAAGTTAACAAAAATTAGTTCCCCTGCTGAGCGCAGTTTTCAGATACTGTGAATGCAAATGATAAATCATCCATGCGTTAACAATATGACTGTTCATGAGGACAAGCAATCCTATGTGAAAACAAAAAGTGGAATACCTTGGTCTTTCCAAGTTAACCTGATATTATTGCGAGTACAAGTAAGGTGAAGGTAAAATGAAATAATTTATTTACTGAATCTAAGTGCCACAATCCAAGTATTAAAAGTATAAAAACAGGTGAACAAAACTTAAGCCCCCACATGTATTAATCCAGCACTTGGATCACAGCTAAAGTTTTCTGTTGGCCTACAGCATACTGTAAGAAGATGTTAAGGCAGGTCTGTTAACTGCTGATTAGAGACAGAGTGATGTTAGGGCACAGTTTGTATATTGATTCCCCTCCTGCATGTCTACCCATTATATATTTTTTTTCCTCAATAGCTGTTTTTTATTAAAGGAGAGGGAGTGGCTCTTAAATACTTTTAAATTTTGAACAGTTTGGCTAAAACAAATTGCTTGTTTCTAGCATTTTAATGGCACCGTGTGTGAACCAAGACATTTGGGATTGTTTCTATTTTTGAAATCCAAATTAAGTTTTTTTCATATTCTTTTCCAAGCTAATTTTGTTCTGTGGTAGGGACTGACAAATATAAAATTTAAACAGTGTTTTGCTTCTGTTTTGTTTTTGGGAAGGAGACCAGTAGCTCAGAATTTCATATTTTCTATTGAAGGCTTTACCTGACGTCCTGGTTTGAGCCAGGATGAAGACACTTTTCCTTTTACTATTTTTTTTTTCCTTCAGTAAGCTTTCTTTTAACTACTAGCTAAGTGTTCCAGCTTGGAATGATAACAGCTGGAATGTTTTTGTAACTGCTGGAACTCCAAGGTCGTGCCTTTGCCCTGCCGGCTCAGGCATCACTGGGAGATCTATGACCCCGCCATAGGAGGCTGAATTAGACAGACAGCAAAATTGGCCAGAGATATTCCATTCCATATATCTATGTAAGCACAGAGGAAGGTCAGAGATCACAGAAGACAAATTCCTTCCTTCGTATTCTTCCTCTCTCTTCCGTCCATGGCTGGTATCCAGGGAGGACTCCGTCCATCCATCACCGTCGACCCCTAGGCACGAGCTTTCCTGACCCTCATAACTCTCTCTCTCCCTGGGAGCAGTCTGGGACTTTTCGGGACTGTTCGCAGCTAAGGAGAGTGCTGTGGGAGTTTCTGGGAGTGGGAGGAGGCAATAGGGGTTTGCACATTTGTATATAATTGTATATATATTTTTTTAGTATTAGCATTTAATTAAAGCTGTATAGTTTAGTTTTCAATCCAGAGCGTCTCTCTCCTCATTCCGTCTCTCCTTCCCTACCTGGGTGGGAGGGGATCGAGAGCATTGTTGTCAATCCTGAGTCAAACAGTGACAACAATTTATTGGCATGCAACGTGGGGCTCGATTTTAAGCCCAGATAAGAAATGTTCATTAATTGGGAGTATTCAAAATTCCATCTCTGATGGGAGGAATCCCTCAGATAGCAATGGGCAACAGTTCTGCTGAATTTCATGACGGATTGAAAACTGGACAGATGCCTTCTGCAACCTATCTGCTGGACCTTTTTCCCAACATCCAACTGTACATGTGGTATGCAGCTAAGAGCATACTGCTTTGTGTAACTTCTCTTGTTATTATTTCATGGTTTATCGACAGAACTGTAGCCATAATCAACTGAATAGTTACCAGCCTAGTGATCCTAGGGGTTGTGATACTGATCGTCAAGGGGGCACCCTATGTGTACAGTTACAGTACAACTCCTAAAGTGAACAGAACGGTCCATGTTGGTAATGGCAGTAGCAGGTTCAATTTTACCTCTCCATTTTCTTTCAAGCTGAATCTCCCAGCTCTTGATCTGAACAGCATTGCTGCAGTAGGGATGCTTCTGCTGAAAGTTTATAATGTATTGTGGATATGTAGGGTGAGGTGTTGTCCCACTCACTGCCAATCCTCCACAGGCAATGCTGCTGACACTGTTGCTTCTACCACTTGTGATGCTGCCAGCACCACGGCTGCTGAAACCACCACTTGTACTGCTACAAAAACAGCTGCTTCTACAAAGTTAAAGTCCACTCCCATTCAAATAATACTAGTTAATCCTCTGACCATGAGAAAAGCAAAGACAAAACACTCCTCCCTTTTTACCCAGTCCCGTCTGACACATACAGAGTTTCTTCAAGCAATGATAGAGACTGAAATTGAGGAAGCAGACGATTCTAAATCAGGTGATGGAGCAGCGTGGATGAGAGAGAAGCCAAGCAGTTGGGATCCCAGGCCAGAGATGCTGGTATTGATAGAGCACTTAGTAGAAAGATGGGAACTACCACCCTGTGGGACCGACTTCTTTCAGCTGTGAGAGAGAGATACCCCCACAAGGGTGACATGGAATGGTGCCGAAGCAGAACACCCACTCTTGAGAAAGCCATCACATACTTGAGAGAAATAGCTGTGCGAGAAGTGATCTATGATCAAGATGGACTTACAAATCCTGATGATGTTCTGTGTGACACACAAATGTTCTGGAGGTTTGCTCAGGCTGTACCAGCAGCACATGCCCATATATTCTCTTTCACGGGGTGCTTTGAAGATTACACAAGACCAACTGTGCATGAGGTGGCTTTCAAAGCACAACAGTATGGAGATATAATCTCTGATTCCCATCAGTTCCACACCTCAGCCATTGAACAAATGACTGACAGAAAGAATAAGATGCCGAATAGATGGGGAACTCCAGATTCTTCCTAGAGACAACTGGTCACGTGTTGCAGACATTAAGAAGAGACGTCCTGCTACGAGACAGCAGCGAGAGAGACAGGACCCACTGCGATGCCACCTGTGGTCTCTCCTGCAAAATTATTTTAAAGAGGACATGAGAGTCTGGGACAAGAAATCCACTGATATTCTCCAGTTACGTGTGCAAGAGCTACTAAACAGAACAAAGGCAGGAGATGGTTCTTCCAAGAAGAAGGTTGCACCAGTCACCACCCAGGATGGTGCATCAAACTGTAATGCTCAAAATTAGAGGTGCCCTGCCTCCAGCCAGGGGGAGGAGAGGGACAACCAAGTTTACTAGACTGTGTGAATTCGGTGACCTGGCACATTAGAACCACAAAGGTATAAAGCTTTGGTGGACACTGGTGCACAGTGCATCCTAATGCCATCGAATCATAAAGGGACAGAATCCGTCACTATTTCTGGAGTGATGGGAGGATCTCAGCAACTGACTGTTGTGGAGGCCGATGTGAGCCTCACTGGTAAGGAGTGGTAAATGCACACTGGAAGTGACTGGCCCAGATGCTCCGTGCATCCTTGGCATAGACTATCTCAGGAAAGGATACTTCCGTGACCCGAAAGGGTACCGGTGGGCCTTTGGTATAGCAGCTGTAGAGACTGAGGACACTGAACAGCTGCGTACTTTGTCTGGCCTTTCAGATGACCCTTCTCTAGTAGGGTTGCTGGAGGTTGAAGACCAACAGGTGCCAATTGCCACTTCAACAGTGCATAGACGACAGTATCGCACCAACAGAGACTCTGTGATCCCCATTCATAAGCTGATTCGGCAGTTGGAAAGCCAAGGTGTGATTAGCAGGACTCATTCACCCTTCAACAGTCCTATCTGGCCAGTGCGAAAGCCTGATGGAGAGTGGAGGCTGACAGTGGACTATCGTGGCCTGAATGAGGTTACACCACCACTCAGTGCTGCTGTGCCGGACATGCTAGAACTTCAGTATGAGCTGGAGTCAAAAGCAGCCAGGTGGTATGCCACTACTGACATTGCTCATGCCTTCTCTATTCCTCTAGCATCAGAGTGCAGGTCACAGTTTGCTTTCACCTGGAATCGACTGCCCCAGGGGTGGAAACACAGCTCAACCATTTGCCATGGACTGATCCATGCTGCACTGGAGAAGGGTGGAGCTCCAGAACACCTGCAGTACATCGATGACATCATTGTGTGGGATGACATGTCAGAAGAAGTCTTTGAGAAAGGTAAAAAGATCATCCAAATTATTCTGGATGCTGGTTTTGCTGTAAAAAGAAGCAAGGTCAAGGGACCTTCATGAGAGATCCAGTTCTTGGGCATCAGGTGGCAAGATGGATGTCGCCAGATCCCATTTGTATATAATTGTATATATTTTATTTTATCATTAGTGTTTAATTAATGTTGTGTAGTTTAGTTTTCAATCCAGAGCATCTCTCTCCTCATTCCCTCTCTCTTTCCCTACCTGGGTGGGAGGGGGAGGGGATTGAGAGCACATTTGTCAGTCCTGAGTCAACCGGTGACACCTGAGAAGAGGTATCCCAGTCATTTCTGACAGGACAGAATTTTTCTCTTTGTGAATTTGAGAGCTCATTTTTCTGGTCCCCTCCACTGAGAGATCCAAGGAGAAAGGACACAAATGTTCAAAACAGTAATAGCTTCTGTAACTCTGCTAACTGTCTTTGGATTAAATGTACTAGTCAAAACACAGGAAATGTTTATGTAATGTTCCTATAGGTAAAATCATCATACCATATTTTAATTTTGCATAATATGTAACAATTGAATTCTCCAGTTAAACTTCTCTAAGCTTAATCTAATTAAGAAGCTATCAGGATGGCTGAAAGGAAGGATTTAATTTGGATCCTAAATCTTGTATTTTTGGAATCTGGATTCCATTTAGAAAAAGAATATGAGTGCACTGATTAACATTTTGAAATAAGTACTACCCGAAACATATGCATAGGCATTTTAAAATAGAATAAATTTCTGACAATTGCTTGGAATTACTTAACATATTAACATATTTAGCATCAATAAAGGAAGCACTACCCAGGCTTATCTATGGAAAGTTCATAACAACTGACCTACTTGCTCAGGAAAGTATCTGAAATTTGTTATTATTTTCAGCCCAGATAGCTTAAAAAATACTTCAGTCCCTTCTCAGTTCAGGTTTGGGGTATGAAAGGTCTTTAAAGCTAAAATATATATGTCTGAAACCTTAAATTTTTCAGTGCTGAGATACACAGTTCTTTAAGAAAGACTGCAGTTAAATTCTTAATACTGATTACCCACAAGCATAGTGCTCAGTCTCATTTTCTCCAGTTGATAACAAAGGGAAGATTGTTGGGGAATATCAGAAGCTGGTAAAAGCCTATATAACAGCCTTGAAGAGTTACAGGATGTCCTGGTTTGAGCCAGGATGAAGCCACTTTTCCTTTTACTGATTTAGCACCAGGTGCCCTACGATCATGTGGTATGACTCAGGATGGGCACTTAAACCAGCGACAACAATGCTCTCGTCCCAGCTTACTGAGGGAAAAAAAAAAAAAAATCAGTAAAAAGAAAAGTGGCTTCATCCTGGCTCAAACCAGGACACAGGACTAACAAGAACTGAGATAACAGGACTGTAGCTTGCGTACCTTAATAACCATTAATCTCCTGAAGAGGAACCTTGAGAGATAAAGGAAACATTGTGCCACAAGGCATGAGGTCAGCGGAACAACAGAAACTAAAGAGGGCAGGGGGAGATAGAGACCACTGACTCAAGAAACGCCCCCTCCCCAATTAAGACCACTTCTCACTGAACATGTATCTGGATTTAAAAGGACACTGTGCCTTTAAACAGAAGCAGGGAGTACAATTAACCAATGAGACCGGTAGTGATGTTGCTAACCAATAAATGTAAATAAAGGCAAATCTTGATGCTTGCTAAACATGCCATAGTTGTTTGTATGGGGTGTGCCAGCTTTGTGAATTTACCATGTAGCACCCCTTTCTGTGCAGAACTGGAATAATGAAATACCTTGACTCTGTGTGCAGATTGGATTATTGCACACCGGGTAAACGGACTCCATTTTGGGACAACACAGTCAATTTACCTTTCAAAGAGAACTTGAACTGTAACTTCAGGTAAAATCAATCTAATTGGTAAAGATTCCTAGTCAAGGTAGAAGAAAACCATTAACAACCTATTCTATTACAACTCTTCCTGTTTAAATGTAGTTAGGGTAAATTTTCAAGGGTTTATCCTCTAGGGTAATTAAACTGCTTCTTCCTGAAGTTGGCTACCAAAAGAGCATCTAAATTGGAAATCTATTTTTTCCTTCTGTCTCTTGTGGGCATATTTTAACTTGCTGGCTGAGCGTTTAGTGCCAAATCATGCCAAATCGATTAAGAGAGCTAAACCGAATCTATTAAAAGTGAGGTTTTAATAACCTAGATTATTTGGTATTCGGTTTTAAAATAAGTCTTTCGCTTTGCTAAAGAACAAGGAGACTGGTTAACAAGGTACTTGGGATTCGTGCAGGGATTAGTCAAACGCGCCCACAGCTGCACCTTCCCCATGTGTGATGGAGCTATCTAACCGCCCAAGTCACACTAGCAGAGCGCTGCATGCGGCATACTGGGCCGTTGTGCTCGCTTTCTCTGCTATGCAAGCGCCGGGGCTGCTCCTTCCCGCTGGATCTGTGGTCTGGTCCCCTGACAGTCCAGGGTGGGTAGCGTGTGCGTGAAGGGAGGCCGGGGGAGAAGAGAACACAGTCCCGCCCTGGCAACGGTGGCTTGGCTGGTTCATTAGGAAACCGGAGGAAAGAGAGGGTTTTTTTTCCCCTCCTCTCTTGCAGGGGAACCCCCGCGGCTGAACTCGGAGTTCCGTCTGCGCGGAGTGAGGGCTTCGGTTCCGCGGTGAGCCCCAGCCGACATGAGAACGGCTGCCCACACAGAAACACCTCCAAGGAGCAATCGAATTCGCCGCTAGAGCGCCCGCATGCTAGGACGCTCTGGCAGGCGCCGCGCGCTCCTCTCTGTCGTCAGGTCCGCCTCTTCGGCTGTTGTGTGGCGCCGCCGGGAGCGGAGTGGTCGTGCAGGCTCCGCCATGATGAACAGCGGAGGGATCGGGGTGCCGCTCGGCTTCCCCTTGGGCCCTACGTCTGTCATCCAGGTCACGAACTTGTCCTCGGCAGTGACCAGTGAGCAGATGCGCTCTCTCTTCGGCTTCCTGGGAGATATCGAGGAGTTGCGTCTCTATCCCCCGGAGTAAGTAAGGCCTGTGCCGGCCTCCGGAGCGACAGAGACGTGGGGTGAGGAAGAGGCCTAGAGCGGTGGGGCGGATGAAGGAAAGGGAAGATGTAGAAGGTCCTATGTGCCATCTTGACCGTGGGTACCAGAGTCTCCCGCATAGGGAGGGTGGGTCACGTGGTCCCACCCTTTAGTACGGGGCTGGAGCGTGAGGGGGCTTCGCCCGGACCCAGTATGGTGGCCCTGGTCCGGAGGAGGGGAGCAGCCGCAGCATTTCCGGAGCGGTCTGTAGAAAGACAGGGGGGTTGTGCTTTTGTAGTGGTGGCCAGGGCCGCAGCCACCCGGTGGGGACTGTCAGCACTGAGTCACAGCCTAAGGCCTGGCGAGAAGCGTGCTTCCAGGCTTTCCGAAGCGCTTTTCCGGCACAGGTCTCGTTTCCCCCCCCCTTTTCCTGAAAACCTCTTTTCTGTGACTTACCTTTATTTACGCTTGGACTCATCCCAAGTGGAGGGGGGTCTGACGGCAGCGTCCCAGGCTCGACTCCTGCCCGGCTGGCTGCTAGGCTGCGTCGCCCGCGCAATGCATGCTTGTGGAACTAACTCTGTTCGAAGGGCTCTTTTCTCCTTTGAAAAATGCCCTCGATAAGACGTTTGTAGTAAATGAAAGTTAATTGACATTACACGTTGCTCTAAATTGTAGCTGACCTCGTTATTTCAGTGGCATACAAGAGATCTGCTCATATGGGAGATAATATCGTTATTCTGTGTTTCTTCCAAGTGTTGTCTCAAAATGGGATCCATTTACCCGGTGTGCAATAATCCAGTCTGCACACAGAATCAAGGTATTTCTTTATTCCAGTTCTGCACAGAAAGGGGTGTTAGGTGGTAAATCCACAAAGCTAACACATCTTTCTTGTAACGCAGGGTTTCTTTTATACCCAAGAAAATGCAGTTACCTTATCTCTAAGTATACAGATATCATTCATCTACATGATTGGTTAACTAGTTCTTTGCTTCCACTTAAAGTGGTAGTTCTTTTACTTTTCACTAAGCATAGAACTATTCAGGTTGGAAAAGACCCTTGGGATCACCGAGTCCAACCATCATCCCTACTCTACAAAGTTCTCCCCTAAACTATTATCTACCAACACCACATCCAAACGACTCTTAAACATATCCAGGGATGGTGACTCAACCACCTCCCTGGGCAGCCTATTCCAGTGTCTAACCACTCTTTTTGTAAAAAAAAAATGACCTTTCAGGTAGTTGTAGAGACTGGCGAGGTCTCCCCTCAGCCTCCTCTTCCTCAGACTAAACATTCCCAGCTCCTTCAAGTGTTCTTCATAAGTTTTATTCTCTAGGCCCTTCACCAGCTTCACTGCCCCCCTCTACTCACTCCAGCACCTCGATATCTCTCTTGAATTGAGGTGCCCAAAACTGGATGCAATACTCCAGGTGTGGCCTCACTGGTGCTGAGTACAGGGGGACAATCGCCTCTCTACTTCTGCTGGTCACTGCGTGGTCTGAGGGAGCTGCCGAGATGGCCACTTTTAAATTTTGCCGCAGTTTGCATGCTCAGAGGGTCGGGAGCTTTTGTGAGTAGGGGGTCCTTTCAGCCTGAGGGAAGTTATTTTAGTATGTTAATGAGGTGAGTTCACACTAAGTTTAATTACTCATTGTTTTCTGTGGTCTGTTTGGCTTAGTGCTCAAGACTAAAAGCCTTAGCAGTTGGTGTCTTCCATTCATAGAATCATAGAATCCTAGGGGTTGGAAGGGACCTCGAAAGATCATCTAGTTCAACCCCCCTGCCAGAGCAGGGTCACCTAGAGTACATCACACAGGAAGGCGTCCAGGTGGGTTTTGAATGTCTCCAGTGAAGGAGACTCCACAACCTCTCTGGGCAGCCTGTTCCAGTGCTCTGTCACTCTCACAGTAAAAAAATTTTTTTCTGATATTCACCTTAAACCTCCTATGCTCCAATTTGTATCCATTACTCCTTGTCCTATCACTGGTCATCACTGAAAAAAGCTTAACTCCATCTTCTTGACACTCACCCTTTATGTATTTGTAAACATTGATGAGGTCACCCCTAAGTCTCCTCCAAGCTAAAGAGGCCCAGCTCCCTCAGCCTTTCCTCATAAGGGAGATGTTCCACTCCCTTAATCATCTTTGTGGCTCTGCGCTGGACTTTCAAGCAGTTCCCTGTCCTTCTTGAACTGAGGGGCCCAGAACTGGACACAATACTCCAGATGTGGCCTCACCAAGGCAGAATAGAGGGGGAGGAGAACCTCTCTTGACCTACTAACCACACCCTTTCTAATGCACCCCAGGATGCCATTGGCCTTCTTAGCCACAAGGGCACATTGCTGGCTCATGGTCATCCTCCTGTCTACCAGGACCCCCAGATCCCTTTCACCCACACTGCTCTCCAGCAGGTCAGCCCCCAACCTGTACTGGTGCATGACATTTTTCTTCCCCAAATGCAAAACTCTACACTTGCCCTTGTTGAACTTCATCAGGTTTTTCCCCGCCCAAGTCTCCAGCCTGTCTAAGTCTCTCTGAATGGCAGCACAGCCTTCTGGTGTGTCAGCCACTCCTCCCAGCTTGGTGTCATCAGCAAACTTGCTGAGGGTACATTCTGTCCCCTCATCCAGGTCGTTGATGAAGATGTTGAACAACACCGGTCCCAGTACCGACCCCTGAGGGACTCCACTAGTCACAGGCCTCCAACTAGATTCTGCCCCATTGACTACAACTCTCTGACTTCTTCCTTTCAACCAGTTCTTGATCCACCTCACTGCCTGATCATCAAACCCATACTTGATCAACTTATCTACAAGGATGCTGTGGGAGACGGTGTCAAATGCTTTACTGAAATCAAGATAGACCACATCCACCGCTCTACCATCATCTATCCACCTAGTAATTTCCTCATAGAAGGCTATGAGGTTAGTCAAACATGACTTACCCTTGGTAAAACCATGTTGACTGCTCTTGATGACCCCCATGTCCTTGATATGCCTAGAGATAGTGCCAAGGACAAGTTGTTCCATCACCTTTCCAGGGATGGAGGTGAGGCTGACCGGTCTATAGTTACCCGGGTCCTCCTTCTTGCCCTTCTTGTAGACTGGAGTGACATTTGCTATCCTCCAGTCCTCAGGCACCTCTCCTGTTACCCATGACTTACCGAAGATGATGGAGAGTGGCCTAGCAATGACCTCCGCCAGCTCCCTCAGCACCCTTGGATGCATTTCATCTGGACCCATCGATTTATGGATGTCCAGATTACTCAACTGATCCCTAACCCAATCCTCATCTACCTGGGCAAACTCCTCCTTTATCTTGACTTCTTCTGGGGCTATATGAAACTGGGGCTCATGGGGAAAGCCTGCAGGAGTAAAGACAGAGGCAAAGAAGGCATTCAGCACCTCTGCCTTCTTTAAATCCTCTGTCACCAGGGCACCCGCCTCATTCAGCAGTGGGCCTATATTGCCTCTAGTATTAGTTTTGTTGGCTATGTATTTGAAAAAGCCCTTTCTATTGTCCTTAACCCGACTTGCAAGGTTAAGTTCCAAGGAGGCCTTAGCTTTCCTAGTTGCCTCCCTACATTCTCTGACAACAGTCCTATATTCCTCCCAAGTAACCAGCCCCTCCCTTCAACTCATGGTCACACAAAGATAAGCTCAGTAAACATCCCCTTCCATTGGTTATGCCAACCTGTCTCTTTTGACATAACAAGCAGATGGTGGCCAATGGAACAGGGGAGGAAAAGAAATACTATTTTCCTTAAGGCAGCTGTTGTATTAGGAAGTGAATCACAGATGGTCCCTTTCAAACCATATATATTTTCCCTTATGAAAATTAAATAGGAAAAAGCAGAAAGGGGCAGGAGGAGTCATTGACATCCATACTTCAATTTTAATACAAAGATGACAGAGGAATAATATTTCATATTTAAAAAAAATAGCGAAAATGTTGGTATTTGTCTATTTTTCTGTTACTAGACTATACTTGGTGAGGTTTGAATGAGGACCATTCAGAAAAATTAAATGTGTTTAATGTGTATATAAAGTACAGAAAATAGTCATCCACCAATATAAAGATAAAATAACCTTACCAATTTTAAACGCTCTGTTACAATTATGATGATTTTTGTACAGTTTTCTAGTTTTATACTTTGTACTTGTTCCACAATACAATACACTTAATATGCTTGCTTTCTCCTAAGTTAATATATTTTTTTGTTATAGCTGTTACTCTCATTTTTTAATAAGTTATATAGCAGGTTTTAAGGCAAATAGATATTTTTTGACATGCATATGCAAATAGTTTGTGCCTCTGTATAAAATTTTACCAGTTTGTGTGCACACATAAAATATTAAAATCCAGTACCATAGCAGGGAAATGTCAGTTATAATACAGTAAACATTGGTTCAAAAATATTATTTTAGTTTTCAGATGTGTTGTAGACATATGCATTTCCTTGCCATATAGTTCTGAATATCTGACCTGCCTTTCAAATTATTACCTTGGAAATTTTTTTTTTTTGTATTTAATGCCCTTTTTGTGAAACACTAAAAACATGCTTCCTGTATTATTATATTTTCAGAGAGTTAATAAGTTCAGAAAATAGTGTTTCATTGACAAGTTCACAGGTAGCAAAGGTATCCCAAGCAAAAAGATGCTACAATAGATGTCTGAAACTGGTAAAAATTACTTTCTGCCCCTATTTTTTCCTTATGTATTTAACAATTTAAGGCTTATATTTTTAAAAAAATAATTCACAGAATCATTCTGGTTGGAAAATACCTTTAAGATCATAGAATCCAACCATTAACCTAATTCTACCAAGTCCAGTGCTAAACTATGTCCCTAAGCTTCTATGTCTTTTAAACACCTCCAGGGATGGTGACTCAACCACCTCCCTGGGCAGCCTGTTCCAGTGTTTGATAACCCTTTCAGTAAAGAAGCTCCAGCCCTGATGGGTGCGGGAAGAACTTGGTGCGCCCACCATTACGGTTCAGGCTCGATCCACGGGGCAGGCAGGCAGGATAGCAGGCCCGGCAGAGTCCTGGCACCTGGCTCTGCAGCAGGGCAAGTCCGATGAGCAGCAGGGGGGTGCTCCATGCAAGAAGCGTCCGAGCAGGCCGCTCTCACCTGCAAAACCTGTTGCCTTTTATACCTCAGTCAGTGTCACTGCCGCAATGCATGAGCATACTGATATTCAGAGCCAATTAGCATCCATGAGCCCCAAGTTAGGGCAGTAACTATTAGGGGCAATACGTAACTTGTTGCCCATCCTTCCTGCCTTGTGTGACATCTTTTGTTTTGCTTTCATTTGTCCTTGAGCAGCAGGCCTGTTTTTGGTCCATTAGCTGGGTATAATCAGCAGAAGGCCTTTGCTGACTTAAAAGGCATTTTGTTTAGACTTACGTGGGGAAGAAGAACCCTTTCTCACAGTCCCAAAGTGTTGGAAATCGAACAGACAACTCACATTATGTAATTGTTAAGAGTTATTTACTGACATGCTGCCATACATGTGGTATGTAGGGTATATGATATGTTGCTGCTTGCTTTGTGGTTTACTGATGGTAAACGCTAGGTGAGAGTTGTGGTTGTGATATGGCCTGATGGTCCTGCCACCTTTTTGCAAAAAGTCCTAATTCCTACCTAATTGTTCTCAGGAACTTGCCTGGTACCTAAGCCATCAATAGCCCTTCTTTCTATTAATTAAAAGGAAGCTTGCTTTTACATTAGAGTAAACATCAGACAAAAAGTCATGTCATTCCAGTCTCAACTTTAAAAACATGTATTTAAGTGTCACAGTTTAACTCAGGATTGGTGATTAGATGGATGACAACAATGCTCTCTATCCCCTCCCCCTCCCACATAGGTAGGGAAAGGAGAGAGAGAATAGGGAGAGAGACATCTGGATTGAAAACTAAACTAGACAGCTTTAATTAAATACTAATGATAAGAAAATATATACAAGTATGTGCAGGAATGTGCAAATCCCCTATCGCCTCCCCCCACCCCCAACAACTCCTACTGCACTCTTCTGATCTGCGAGGCAGTCCTGAAAAGTCCCTGACCACTTCCAGAGATAGCAGCAGAGCAGACAGGAGCTGAGGGTAGAGATAGAGCAGTCAGGAACACACAGGCCTAGGGGTTAAAGGAGATGTATAGACGGAGTCCTCCCTGGACACCAGCCATAGCCGGAAGAGAAGGAAGAAGGGAGCTTCACTTCTGTGATCCCTGAAAGCATTTGACACTGTCCCACACAACATTCTTGTCTCTAAAATGGAAAGACATGGATTTTATGGATGGACCCCTCAGTGAATAAGGAATTGGCTGGATGGTTGCACTCAAAGAGTTGCAGTCAATGGCTCAATGTCCAAGTGGAGATCAGTGATGAGTGCTGTTCCTCAGGGGTCAGAGGGCTAGAGTACCTCTCCTATGAAGACAGGCTGAGAGAGTTGGGGTTGTTCAGCCTGGAGAAGAGAAGGCTCCAGGGAGACCTCATAGTGGCCTTCCAGTACCTGAAGGGGGCCTACAGGAAAGCTGGGGAGTGAGAACTGTAGTGAAAGGAGAAGGGGTAATGGATAAAAACTGGAGGAGGGGAGAATTATATTAGACATTAGGAAGAAATTCTACAGTGTGAGAGTGGTGAGACACTGGAACAGGTTGCTGAGGGAAGTTGTGGAAGCCCCCTCCCTGGAGGTGTTCAAGGCTGGATTGGATGGAACTTTGAGCAACCTGATCTATTGGGAGATGTCCCTGGCCATGCAGGGGGGTTGGAACTAGATAATCTTTAAGGTTCCTTCCAACTCGAACAATTTTATGATTGGTTTAAAATCGGTATCAAAAATTTGCTCAGGAAACTTTGACTTAATGAGATTTTTAACCCTTTCATTTTAAGACCTGTATCTTAAAGATGGCTGTAGGTGGCTCAACAACCCCTTTTATTTCATTCCATTATTATTGCCAAATGCCAGAGTGTTTTCATCACCTCTTCTTCCCTGTCCCATAAACAGAACTTTAGTCTTAAGATTAAGGATATTCAGAGAATTTGCCTCTTTTTTTTATTGACAAACTGCTCAGAAATGAAATTAAGGGGTGATTGTAAAATCCTTTCATAAAGTAGGATTTCTATGTTGTTAGAGTTTTGAATTTACTTGAACGTATATTTTCCTTTTTGCTTATATCTTGAGGAAAATAGGGTGACTGAATTGCAGGTTTCTAAATTTACCAAATGAGATCTGGTTTCTTACTGAAACTAAAGACTTAAATATTGTTAAGAAAAATTAAAGGTATATATGAAAATGACTTGGAAAATTATTGTTAGATAGTGTGAAACGGTCAACAAGACCAGAAAATAATAGTGCAGTCACAGCTTTTGTAAGAGAATTAGTTTATGTACTAAGAGTTGTTACTATGTCAGGGATTTAGTGTGGGTTTGCCACTTGTGTGTAGAAGAGGGTGGCTTTATTGGGGCTTTGCTGTCAGCTTCGGTGATATTTTGTCATCCGTCTGAGGAAAAACTCCTGAAGTTTTGAATATCTGTGTATGGTCCTGATTTGGCTAGAGATCTGAATTCCCATGTTGAGAATGGAGAGTTGTTGTTATTGTTTAACAAGTGCTCCTTAGTTTGCCATTTGCAAAACTGTAATGCTTATTGAGTTTCCTCAAGTGGGAATACACAGAGGCCATTAAGGAGGTAGGAGGAGGAGGCAGCCTGCAGGCCTGTGTGTGCAGATCTCTGAGAAACCACACTTGCATGGTGATGCCAGGAATATGAGAAGGTATGCTGTGTTCCCTGCTTTGTAGAATATTCTCTGAAACATCTGTCTCTTTGCTGTGCATTGTGGTTTGGTTTTTATCAGTATAAAGTTACATACACTTAAACTTACAAAATGTGTTGTCCAAGAAATTATTAATTTGGTATCTTTCTGTTGGCTTTTTAAATAGACTTTTGTATGAAGATGAAGTAATGCTTCTTTTTCTCACCGTTCTAAACAAGACTGAAGCCAGTCTTTATAGATCTCTTTCAGTTTGCAGTACAGTTGAAATTTGAAGCTGGTTTGCAGGTCTTTTGCTTTGGATATGTACTCCAGTATGCCAACTACTCATAAAGCTTAGAATTGTTTTTTGGCACACTAGACCAGTGATGTCTGTAATCAGATTCTTAGTCTCAGTCATGCTTTAGCTTGTCACCCAGCTGAATTCTGTGTTTCAGAGAAGCCTGAAAAATTACATTTATAGTGATAAGCCTTCAAATGTAGCTGTAAGATTTTTGAACAGTTAGATATGGAAAAGCTTTTTTGAGTAACAATTGAATTTTTGCAGAATGAGTTGTTTGAAAGCAGGGAGGCACAAACTACATTAGGTGTTGAAAACCCTGCTATAATGCTGTTTGCTTCCAGATGTTCTGGAGTGATCTTTGGAGGCTAGTCCACACCAGTGTTTCTTTGACATTGTTATAACCTGCATTAACTGCAGTATAGGCCTTTGAGATAAAACACAGAGCCTTATTTAAATGTGATCTGCACAGTTATTCAAGAACATCCTATTTTTATAGGTTATTACTTTCTGTTGTTGTCTCCTCTGCTACCACCACCCTTAGAGGGATATGAGAGAGCCTTTGATTTTTCACTGTAGCTTTCTGAATAGGTCATTCTTATGTTTTTGGTTGGTTGTTAAATTGGGAGATTGATGTTACTGTTTCCCTACAAAGGAAAACAAAAAAAATGGCAAAAACATCTGATTACTATTCAGATCTTTATTTCCTTTTTGAGTTTTCTTGCTTTCCTAAAGAAACTGGATTATAGTAACCTTAAATCAGAGATGTAGGACTTGCTTTTTTTGCATCGGTGCTTTGTAATCCTAGGAAGACTATTACTACCTCAATTTGGCCTCAGAAAAAGTTGGCAGAAAAAAACAGAACAAAAGAAATTAAAACAGAATAGGACTTTTCTGTTTTAAGAAAGACTTTTTAGGAAGCCTAGTGGGGAAGTTGAGGAGGTCTGCTTTGTAAAAGGAGAGGACTCAATCACTGTGAAACCTTTTAGAATTTTAGATCTTTTGGAATTTAATAATCTCCCCTGATGTAGATGCAGCATTGATGTGTTTTCAGCAGAGGTGGTCTCCTCATAAGAGAATTTCTCCTCTTCACCACTTCTCCAGTGAACGGCATTATTAGCTTAACCTTCAAGAAACACTTTGTAACAAGACTTATTTTTAGAGCCTTGTTGCAGCAGTGTTCTGATGTTAATATTTTTTAACATAATTTCCAGGTAGATTTTGTGATTGAAATCCAGGAAATACAGGGGGGAAAATATTATAAAAAATACACTTGTCATAGCTGGCTCTATAGATGTTGAAATTTATAAGGATTATTTATGAATCCTGGAACTGCATGTAACAGAATTATTTTTTTGAATTAGCAATGAAAGCAAAAAAGGAAAAAGCCAAGAGATGTTAAAAGTCTGGACCACAGAATCTTTAGTGGAGGTTTCAGCCATTTGGGTTGTAACACTGGCATGTGTATTTAAAAACAAGCAAACCCCAAACAACAACAAACTCAAAACACCCTCCCCCCTCAAACCCCCCCTCCCACTCCTTTCCACCTCATCCCCCAAACCAAAACAAAAAAACCTGTAGCCATTAAAAAAAAAATCTTTGCTGTGAGCAGATTTGGCTTTTCAAAATATGTAAGATTACAAGTTGTATGCAAACATTTATGCTGAGTGCTGAGAAAGTCAGAGCTCTTACTCAGCTCTGATGAAAAGTGTTCTGAACCAAGTTCTTACAGATGGCTCAAAAGCCATTTTATACAATTATTTCCTTTCTGAACATGAAAACTTGAAACTGTGAAAACATTGTCCACTACAGACAAACTGAAGGGACAGAAGAAATGTAGCATTCTTGCAATGTTTTTCTAAATTGTGTAAGATTGACTTTTATATTTATCACACTGAAACAAAAATTTCAGAGCTTCCAAACCCCTGATACATCATAGGATATTCGTTAGTAAATTCAATAGAAATATAGCCTAATAAAAGTTTACTAAAATAATGAATTTGCTATACTAAGAGGGTTGCTTTTAAAACAAGGTGCTTTGTGAAACTATCAGTCAACTATGCCAAGCATCCTGTAGGTTGTGATAACATCAAGTCTTCTAAGACCCTGTGGCTTGTTTGTTGTCATTGGGTCTTGATCTCGGAATCCTTACCCAGCTGCACCTAGCTTCCCACTTCGGTGAGGAGTGTTAGAAAGCAAAGGGGTTTGGAAGCTCCGAAATTTTTGTTTCAGCACCTTATTTTAAAAGCAACCCTTAGTATAGCAAATTCATTATTTTAGTAAACTTTTATTAGGCTATATTTCTATTGAATTTACTAACGAATATCCTATGATGTACCAATCCCCCCTTTTCTTTAAACTTTGTAAATTCCTTTACAAAGATTCTTGGTTCTCATATCTCATTACCTTAGGCAAGGCCCAAATTCTTAGTCAGTTTCTTTATCTTGTACCATAAAAGGCAATTAACGACTGTCAGTATAATCACAAACACCAATAGTATCAAAAGTGGGTGAATTTAAAACATCCCAGGTTCTTTCTGCCGAGAGTGATTATCCTGAGAAGATATCCCACCAATGATGGGCAGTTTCAGATTCAATTTGACTGGACTGTCGAATAAGTTTGACTTTGGCTGTCACATTTTAACGATAGACTCAGCCAAGGTTTTATTCTGCTTCCTCAAATGTTCTCTAAGTTCTTGAGAATATCTCATTACTTTCCCCAGAGATAAGCTCGCATGACTTAGAAGCTTTCATAATGCCAAAACATTGCCACCTGTTCTTCTGTATATGCAAAAAATGAGTATGTTTGTCTGTGCCAGGTTAAATGGGTTATATTTCTGAGACACCCTACAAATGGGATAGTCATTCCATATTCTTCAACTACTGATTGATTGTTAGTTCAATAGGGAGGGCTGGATCCCACCCTAAATGTATTTATCAAATTATTCGTCTTTTCCACTTGCCCACTTTTTAGCAGGTGGTAAGCTGTGTGCAATTTCCAATTCATTTCTAAGAATTTACTGACTTGCTGAACCACTTGTGACACAATGTGTGTTCCCCTGTCAGAGGAGATTACCTCTGGCACTCCAAACCTAGGAATAATTTCTTTCAATAAAATTTTTGTAACTTCTCGGGCCTTGTTGATTCTACAGGTGAAGGCTTCAGGCCATCCTGAAAAGGTATCTGTTAATACTAACAGATACCTATACCCGCCCTTTCTAGGGAGTTCTGAAAAATCTATCTGCCAGTTTTGACCTGGAACATTCCCTTTATCAATACTTTCAAATTTTATTTGATTCTCCACCTTTGGATTATTTTTTAAGCAGGTTTCACATCTATCAACCATACTCTTCACAGTGTGAAACAGATTCCTAGCTACTATTTGTTTTGTGAGAGAATTGTACAAAGCTCCAGTTCCCCAATGTGTCTTGTCATGCTCTGTTTTTACCAGTTTCCATAACACCCTGAAAGGAACCACTATTCTATTATCTCTCAATTTTGCTCAACCTGTTGATTCAGTCTCTGCTTCCAAATCTTTGATTAGTTTAAGATCCCTTTCATAATAATCAACTGAATCAGGTTGTCACCGTTTGACTCAGTTTGACAACAATGCTCTCGATCCCCTCCCCCTCCCACCCAGGTAGGGAAGGAGAGAGAGAAAAAAAGAGAGAGAGACTTGGCTAGATTGAAAACTGAACCGTGCAGCTTAGAATACTAATGTGTAATATGAGAGGATATATATATATATATATGTGATTATACAAAGGTGTGAGTAGAAGCCTCTCGCCTCCCCCCACCCCCAGCAACTCCCACAGCACTTCCCTCAGACGAGACAATTTCGAGGAATCCCGAAGCTGCTCCTGGAGAAAGGCAGAGTTACGAGGGTCAGGAGGGCTTGAGGTCAACGGGTCGACGATGATGGGCAGATGGTGTTTTCCCAGAACGGAAGAGAGAGAAGAAGGAAGGGAGACAGAGAGGCGAAGCGAAGCAGCGAGAGAGCGAAGCAGGAAGGAAGGAAGTTTTCTTCTGTCATCTCCGACCTTCCCCCGAGCCTACGTAGATATATGGGATGGAATATCTCTGGCCAGTTTTGCTGTTCGTCTAACCCAGCCTCCCACGGGGGTGGGGGCCACAGATCCCCCCGCAGTGTCTGAGCCGGCAGAGCAAAGGCACGACCTTGAGGGCCCAGCAATTATAAAAACATTCCAGTGTCTTATCAACCTAGCAGAACACGCAGTTGCTAGTTGAAGAAAGCTCACTGAAAAGAAAAAAAAGGAATCCGCAAAAGAAAAACTGTCTTTATCGTGGCTCAAACCAGGACACAGGTAGTGTCAAGGTTTTCTCAGGAAATCAGACTTAATACCTCACCTTGTTCCGCAACCCTTTTTTTTCATAGTCTGCCAATTTATTTCCCACCTCCTGGGCAGTGTTACCTTTCTGGTGTCCTTTGCAGTGCATAATAGCAATGGCTGAAGGCAATTGTGCAGCCTCCAAAAGTCTCAGAATCATGTCAGCATGCTTCATGTGTTTTCCTAGGGTCGTCAAAAGTCCTCGTTCCTTCCAAATAGCTCCATGAGCGTGAACTACACCAAAGGCATATCTTGAATCTGTCCAGATATTCACTCTTAGACCTTTAGCAAGCTCCAGTGCTCTCACTAGAGCAATTATTTCAGCTTGCTGTGCAGATGTATCCTTAGGGAGGGACTTTGCTTCCACCACTCAATCCATGGTGGTTACGGCATATCCTGCCATGCAAACTCATCTTTTACAAAACTGCTCCCGTTGGTGTACCAAGTGTATTCAGTTCCTCCAGTGGTTCCTCCTTCAAGTCAGATCTGCTTGCATACACTGTCTCAATAGTCTCTATGCAGTCATGTGTGATGGCTTCCATTTCCTGCTTATCACTCAGAAAAGAAGCAGGATTAATGATGGCAGATGTAGTAATTTCAACATCATCTTATTCCATTAGGACTGCTTGGTACTTCAGGAACCTTGATGGTGAGAGCAAATACCCCCCTTTTCGTTCCAGAACAGAGGTTACTGCATGGGAAGTATGCACAACCATCTTTTGTCCCAAAGTGAACTTCCAGGCTTCTTGAATATTCAGAACAACGGCAGCCACTGCCCGAAGGCATCCTGGCCATCCTTTACTAACCCTTTCCAGTTGTTTGGAGATGTATGCTACTGCTCGCTTATAGGGACGGAAACAAAAAAATTCGGAGCTTCCAAACCCCCTTGCTTTCTAACACTCCTCACCAAAGTGGGAGGCTAGGTGCGGCTGGGTAAGGATTCCGAGATCAAGACCCAATAACAACAAACAAGCTGTTATTGAGCAGGCATTCTTTATTGCAGCGCTGGGCAGCACTGGGGATATCTCCACCATGACTGCTCTGACGAGTCAGTGAAACACCCCGACTAATATACACCAAAACAATGCATATTCAGTTCCATGTCAGTGAGTTCCCAGAATTCTTCTACATAGTAATTTTATTTCCTGGAATTGGCTATCTTTGTAATTATGCAGGCTCGAGGGTCTCCTGTGGGGGTCTTTGTTGATTCTAGTCCTTTGTCATCTTTGTCCTGTTTCTCATCCTGGTCCTGTCTCCAGTCTCCCGCTGGTAGATTGCCCAGGTGGGTCAGAATCAACATGTGGGTTGTCTGTAGGTGCCACAGGGTCTTAGGAGACTTGATGTTATCACAACCTACAGGATGCTTGGCATAGTTGACTGATAGTTTCACAAAGCACCTTGTTTTAAAAGCAACCCTCTTAGTATAGCAAATTCATTATTTTAGTAAACTTTTATTAGGCTATATTTCTATTGAATTTACTAACGAATATCCTATGATGTATCAATCCCCCCTTTTCTTTAAACTTTGTAAATTCCTTTACAAAGATTCTAGATCATTATATTTCATTACTTTAGGCAAGGCCCAAATTCTTAAAGTCAGTTTCTTTATCTTATACCATAAAAGGCAATTAACAACCGTCAGTATAATCACAAACACCAATACTATCAAAAGTGGGTGAATTAAAACACCCCAGGTTCTTTCTGCCGAGAGTGATTATCCTGAGAAGATATCCCACCAATGATGGGCAGTTTCAGATTCAATTTGACTAGACAGACCAATAAGTTTGTCTTTGGCTATTACTGTTTTAATGATAGACTTAGCCAAGGTTTTATCCTGCTTCCTTAAATGCTCTCGAAGTTCTTGAGACTGGTTCAATATCTCATTTAATTTCCCCAAAGATAAGCTTGCATGACTTAGGTTCAAGCTTTCATAGTGCCAAAACATTGCCACCTGTCCCTCTGTATATGCAAAAAGAAGTATGTTTGTCCGTGCCAGGTTAAATGGGTTATATTTCTGAGACACCCTACAAACAGGGTAGTCATTCCATATTCTTAAACTACTGATTGTTAGTTCAATAGGGAGGGCTTGATGCCACCCTAAATGTATTTATCAAATGACTAGCCTTTTCCACTTGCCCACTTGTTTGCAGGTGGTAAGCTGTGTACAATTTCCAATTCATTTCTAAGAATTTACTAACTTGATGAACCACTTGTGACACAATGGGTGTTCCTCTATCAGAGATCACCTCTGGCACTCCAAACCTAGGAATAATTTCTTTCAATAAAATTTTTGTAACTTATCAGGCTTTGTTGATTCTACAGGGGAAGGCTTCAGGTCATCCTGAAATGGTATGAATATCCCTGCCCTTTCTAGGGAGTTCTGAAAAAAACTATCTGCCAGTTTTGGCCTGGAACATTCCCTTTATCAATACTTCCAAATTTTATTCGATTCTCCACCTTTGGATTTTTTTTTTTAAGCAGATTTCACATCTATCAACCATACTCTTCACAGTTTGAAACTGATTCCTAGCTACTATTTGTTTTGTGAGAGAATTGTACAAAGCTCCAGTTTCCCAATGTGTCTTGTCATGCTCTGTTTTTACCAGTTTCCATAACACCCTGAAAGGAACCACTATTCTGTTATCTTTCAATTTTGCCCAACCTGTTGATTCAATCTCTGCTTCCAAATCTTTGATTAATTTAAGATCCCTTTCATCATAATTAATTGAATCAGGTAGTGTCAAAGTTTTCTCAGGAAATCAGACTTAATACCTCACCTTGTTCCTCCGCCCTTTTTGCCTCAGTCTGCCAATTTATTTCCCACCTCCTGGGCAGTGTTACCTTTCTGGTGTCCTTTGCAGTGCATAATAGCAACGGCTGAAGGCAATTGTACAGTTTCCAAGTCTCAAAATCATGTCAGCATGCTTGATGTGTTTTCCTAGGGTCATCAAAATTCCTTATTCCTTCCAAATAGCTCTGTGAGCGTGAACTACACCAAAGCCATATCTTGAATCTGTCCAGATACTCACTCTTAGACCTTTAGCAAGCTCCAGTGCTCTCACTAGAGCAATTATTTCAGCTTGCTGTGCAGATGTATCCTTAGGGAGGGACTTTGCTTCCACCACTCGATCCATGGTGGTTACAGCATATCCTGCCATGTGGACTCGTCTTCTACAACACTGCTCCCGTTGGTGTACCAAGTGTATTCAGTTCCTCCAGTGGTTCCTCCTTCAAGTCAGATCTGCTTGCATACACTGTCTCAATAGTCTCTATGCAGTCATGTGTGATGGCTTCCATTAGGACTGCTTGGTACTTAAGGAACCTTGATGGTGAGAGCCAATACCCCCCTTTTTGTTCCAGAACAGAGGTTACTGCATGGGAAGCATGCACAACCATCTCTTGTCCCAAAGTGAACTTCCGGGCTTCTTGAATATTCAGAACAACAGCAGCCACTGTGCGAAGGCATCCTGGCAATCCTTTACTAACTGTGTTCAGTTGTTTGGAGATGTATGCTACTGCTTGCTTATAGGGACCCAGCTTCTGGGCTAGAATTCCCAAAGCCACCCCCTGCTTTTCATATGAGAACAGCAAGAAGGGCTTGGTTATGTCGGGCAGACCCAAAGCTGGTGCCCTCATTAGCTCTTGTTTCAGTTCTTTGAATGTCCTCCTAGCTTCATCAGTCCATATTAATTGTGTCTGGCTATTTTTCACTAACTCATATAGAGGTTTAGCCATTAGTCCATAATTATGAATCCATAGTTGGCACCAACCTGTCATTCCCAGAAAGGTTCGAAGCTCTTTTACCGTAGTTGGTTCTGGAGTCCTGCAAATAGCTTCCTTCTGGTCATTCCCAAGCTGTCTCTGTCCCTTAGAAACCACAAATCCCAAATATTGTACTTCTTTCTTCAAAATCTGGGCTTTCTGTAATGAGACTCGATAACCACTTAGTCCAAGAAAATTCAGTAAACTCACAGTCCATTCTTTACATTCTTTTTTTTTTTCTGTGGCTATTAAAATATCATCAACATACTACAAGAGAGTCCCATTTCCCAGAGGTCTTTCTCAGGCCTCTAACTCCTTAGCCAATTGATTTCCAAAGATTGTAGGACTGTTTTTGAATCCTTGGGGTAACACTGTCCAGGTAAGTTGGGCTTTTCACCTTGAATCAGGGTTTTCCCATTCAAAAGCAAATAAATTGCTGCTTTCAGGGGCCAAGGTGAGGCAAAAGAATGCATCCTTCAGATCCAATACTGTGAACCATTCATTTAAAATTACTCAACAAGGTGTATGGGTTTGCCACTACCGGATGTATATCTTCCGCTATCCTATTTATTGCCTGCAAATCCTGTACCAATCGGTAGGTTTTACCATCAGGCTTTATGACAGGCAAAATAGGAGTGTTATATTCTGAAGAACACTCAATTAGTAGTTCAAATTTCAGAAAGTCTTTTATAATATTTTTCACCCCTTGCCTGTCTTCCAGCTTTAGGGGATACTGTTTTATCCTAACTGGTTGTGCTCCTTCCATGAGTTTGATAGTGCAACGTGGAAAAGCCTCAGGCCAACCTGAGAAGGTATCTACTAATGCAAACAAATACCTGTATCCATTTTGCCGTGGGAAGGCTGAGCAACTGAAGTGGGCCTTCACCCCCTCCACTCCTCAGATCCTTATCGCTGTCTCAATTCTCTCAGGAAGGCCTTTTGGGATGCAAACGAGAGGAGTTACAATAGAGCTTTGACACATATTCCCACCTGAGGGCTGGTTCCTCACACCACCCTATGGCTCAAACACACTGCAGATCCAGCGTTGTGCCAGCCAGCAATGGGGTGGGGGCTGGTGTCAGTGAGGCTCCCCGAGCCCATCATTTTAGCCTCCTGTTCTCACTCCCAAAAGCGGCACCGGGCATTCAGGTTTGTATAGCGAGGTCCATTTTTCCAGCTCTCTCCTGAGGAGTTGGAAAAAGGGCATAACATCTTTTCCCTGTCGCACCAACAGCTGGTATAGAAAACTTTACCTAAAGGTTCCTTGCAAGAATTTAGAACAGCATAACTAGCTCCTGTATTCACCGAAAATTAACCCTGTCCTTCCCAGCTTCATGGTTCTGCTAGGGAATTTAATTCCACCTCCAGCCAGTCTGAGTCCCTATCTTGATCTATTGTCCAGATAGGATCTAATTTAGACCTAGAGGCTTCTGCCAGGATCGGGGACAATTAATTTTCCAATGCTCTTCTTGCTTACAATATACACACTGATATAACCCAACCAGGCTCGATTTCAGCAGTAACTCACAGACGATGATCTCACTCTGGCCTGGCCTCTGTTTTTTGCTTTCTGTTATCCAGGGCAGGCCGACATGTAAACAATATGTAAAACATTTACAGTCAGATTCCGGGTCCCAATATATCAATTTTTTTAGCAGGCTCACATAGCCTCTCAAAAGAGATTGAAAATGCTTTGTCAGACCCCTGTTTAACCTCATGCACAAGTTTGTTCGGTTTGGTTTGTGGGTCCCATCCTGGACCCCATACAAAATTAATTGTTGACATTCCTCTAGTCTGTCCAGGTCCCTCCTGGAGTTAGGATTTCAGTCTGGGTTCTCCCTGGGCAAAAGATGTTTATATTCCATTTCTTTAGCTTTTTCAACTCTTAATAGTTCTCATTACTGAAGAGGATTATTATTGCTATTTTTTGAATATTACATTTTTAAAAATTATCATTATTGCTTTGAGCAGCTCCAACACTTTTCTTCGCATTGGCCCCACAAATTGTTTCCAGTCTAACAGGTCCAGTGCTTTAAGAGGGACATGCATATCAACAAGCTGTCCTTCCACCTTTAATGCTTATCTTAAAGGGGCATGAACAGCAGGACACTGCCCCACTCTCCCAGCCACCTGACTGGAATCTGTATCCTCCAAATGTCCACTCACCCCTGTTTCACTCCCCCTCGTATTACCAAGGTGGAGAGGGAGAGCTGAGGGTTCCATTAACTGATCCTCTATATTCTCATCCCCTTTCATCGACTTACAACAACTTTCCTTACTAAACTCACATTTCATTATCATAAAACCATCCACACGTGGCACATCTCATCCTCCTTCATGCTTGCAAAACCACATTGACTGCACTCCACGAATCTTCAAAAGCCCACTCCCAAACCCACCCCAATCTCCAGAATACATCCTAATGGCGAGCATCTAGCAATGTCACATCCTGCTGAGGATATATTATCGTGTTACAAGACACAAGTGAAACAAAAGGGCAATACCAGATACAAGCTAAACAACACTTTTTAGCAGTTACCAGACAAGTAAGACAACTAAATTTTTCAGAATACCATCTTTAGAGCAGGTCAGAGGGTGGGACCATCCCACAGTCCCTTTGCCACTCCGGATCATTTTGCAGGGAAAAGAACATATCCGCATATGATACTTCAACCCATTTTCCTCTCTCCTGAGAAATAACATAAGTTGAAGGAGGGTATTATAATTTGGGGTCCCATTCATTGGCCACTTTTTCTTCATTTTCTAATCAATATGGCTGCCACCATTGGTTACAATATTTGATGAGTTTTTTGCTAAGTGACTCTCCCAGCCCCCTGTAATATTCTTCCAGTAGGCCCGTATACAGCCCAGGGGACATTTCTTAATAATCATAGAATCCTAGAATCCTAGGGGTTGGAAGGGACCTCGAAAGATCATCTTGTCCAACCCCCCTGCCAGAGCAGGGTCACCTAGAGTACATCACACAGGAAGGCGTCCAGGCGGGTTTTGAATGTCTCCAGTGAAGAAGACTCTACAACCTCTCTGGGCAGCCTGTTCCAGTGCTCTGTCACTCTCACAGTAAAAAATTTTTTTCTGATATTCACCTTAAACCTCCTATGCTCCAATTTGTATCCATTACTCCTTGTCCTATCACTGGTCATCACTGAAAAAAGCTTAACTCCATCTTCTTGACACTCCCCCTTTACGTATTTGTAACCATTGATGAGGTCACCCCTCAGTCTCCTTTTCTCCAAACTAAAGAGACCCAGCTCTCTCAGCCTTTCCTCATAAGGGAGATGTTCCACTCCCTTAATCATCTTTGTGGCTCTGCGCTGGACTCTTTCCAGCACTTCCCTGTCCTTCTTGAACTGAGGGGCCCAGAACTGGACACAGTACTCCAGATTCCACTGTCCTGTGTGTTTCTCATTTTTAACCCAACACAATATACTTCGGTGAGGTTATAAATTCTTCCCAAATATCAACAGGTCAGCCCCACAATTAACAATTCCAATTATACCATTGTCTCTAAAAAAAAAATACATACGTTAGTCACATAAAACAGGGTACTGGGACAAAAACACACATTAAACAATTATCAATCCAGTTATTATCCCTTCGGCAGCTGCTAAGACACTCCAAGTTACTATCAGCCAAACTGTGTTTTGGGGGTTTTCCTTTTTTTTTTTTTTTTTTTTTTACCTTTTGAAACAGAGATCTCTTTTCTTTAACAACCCATGTTACACACTCACACAGCGATCTCTTAACGCTTTCGCTTCATTCATCTCCAGCCGCGCCCCTCGTGGAGCTACGGAACCGCGGATCAGAACTCCACACTCACTCCGTGCTTAATTGCATGTCTCAGCCACACTTCATTCACACACACACACACCGAGATCTCTCATTCACTCTGGGCCATCTTAGAGTAGGAGTGCTCCCGCAGGAGGCATTGCCAGCAGCAACCCTACCGCAAACCCCCTCTTGTACAATCATCGGAAGTATGCACGTCCTGTCCCTCACTCCTGTCACACTCTAACTACGGTGTAGAGCAGTGGTGCTCCGGCAGGAAGCATTGCAGACAGCAACCCTTCCACAAACCCCCTCTTATACAGTTATTGGAAGTATGCACGTCCTCCGTCACACCCCGTTTGTCCCTCTACCCGCATACCGACGGCCCCTACTGGGTACCCTACCTGGGACTACACTGTGTGCCAGACATCTCTGCAAGTCTTACCAGCAGCCCATGCTGCAGCTACTTATAAAAGCACACTCTACTATGCTTTTCGCCACCCTGCGGGGTTCTTACGAGCTGTGACTTATGAGGCAGCCTTCCAACTGACCGGTCCCAAAAACAAACAAACAAAAGAATGCCTTATTCTTACCAGAGGTCCTTGTCTGCTCCCAGGTGGATCCGCCGAATCGGTGAGTCCCTCCAGAGAACTCTCTGGGGCCAGCCTAGGGGGTTGCCGATTCGGAGGTTCCTGCAGCCTAGCAGAGAAAAGGGTCCCATCTGGGTCGCCAACTGAAACAAACATTTTGGAGCTTCCAAACCCCTTTGCTTTCTAACACTCCTCACCGAAGTGGGAAGCTAGGTGCAGCTGGGTAAGGATTCCGAGATCAAGACCCAATAACAACAAACAAGCTGTTATTGAGCAGGCATTCTTTATTGCAGCGCTGGGCAGCACTGGGGATTCTCCACCATGAGTGCTCTGAGGAGTTAGTGAAACACCCCGACTAATATACACCAAAAACATGCATATTCAGTTCCATGTCAATGAGTTCCCAGAATTCTTTTACATAGTAATTTTATTTCCTGGAATTGGCTATCTTTGTAATTATGCATCCTCGAGGGTCTCCTGTGGGGGTCTTTATTGATTCTAGTATTTTGTCTTTGTCCTGGTCTCTCATCCTGGTCCTGTCTCCAGTCTCCTGCTGGTAGATTGCCCAGGTGGGTCAGAATCAACATGTGGGTTGTCTGTAGGTGCCACAGGGTCTTAGAAGACTTGATGTTATCACAACCTACAGGATGCTTGGCATAGTTGACTGATAGTTTCACAAAGCACCTTGTTTTAAAAGCAACCCTCTTAGTATATGTCCTGGTTTGAGCCAGGATTAAGCCAATTTTTCTTTTTACTGATTTTTTTTTCCTTCAGTAAGCTTTCTTGTAACTAGCAACTGTGTGTTCTGCTAGGCTGATAAGACAGTGGAATGTTTTTCTAACTACTGAGGCTTCAAGGTTACACCTTCACTCCGCCGGCTCAGACACTATGGGGAGATCTCTGACCCCCCCCGTGGGAGGCTGAGTTAGACAGACAGCAAAATTGGCCAAAGATATTCCATTCCATATATCTACGTAAGCTCAAAGGAAGGACAGAGATCTTAGAAGACAGCTTCCTTCTTCTTCTCGCCGCTCTCTTCCGTCCATGGCCGGCGTCCGGGGAGGACTCTGTTCATCCATCACCGTCGACCCTTAGGCTCGAGCTCTCCTGACCCTCATAACTCTCCGCTTTCTCCAGCAGCGGCTCCGGGATTTCTCGGGACTCTTCCCAGTTCAGGGGAGTGCTGTGGGAGTTGCTGGGGGTGGGGGGAGGCGAGAGGCTTTTGCCCATATCTGAATATATCTGTATATAATTGTATATATTTTCTTGTGTGATTCATTAGTGTTTTAATTAAAGCTGTGTAGTTTAGTTTTCAATCCAGCCAAGTCTCTCTCCTTTTCTCTCTCTCCTTCCCTGACTGGGTGGGGGGGGGGAGGGGATCGAGAGCATTGTTGTCGGACCTGAGTCAAACGGTGACAACAATTTAATTGGCGCCCAACGTGGGGCTCGATTTTAAGCCCAGATTACACATTTTCATCAATTGGGAGTGTCCAAAATTCCATCTCTGAGGGGAGGAATCCCTCAGATAGCGATGAGCAATAATTCTGCTGAGTGTCCTGACGGATTGAAAACTGAACAGACACTTGCTGCAATGAATCTATTGGATCTTTTTCCAAACCTGCAATTGTACATGTGGTATGTAGCTGAGGGCATTCTGCTCTTTGTAGCTGCTCTTGTGATTCTTTTGTGGTTTATTGACAGAACTGTAGCCATAGTCAACCGTATCATTACCAGCCTAGTGATCCTAGGGATGATGATACTGTTCTCTATGGGGTCACTGTATGTGTACGGTTACACTGCTAGTCCTACTGGTACAACTCCTAAAGTGAATAGAACGGTCCATGTTGGTAACAGCAATAGCTGGTTCAATTTTACCTCTCCATATTCTCTCAAGCTGAATCTCCCAGCTCTTGATGTGAATAGTATGGTTGCAGTGGGGATGTTTTTGCTGAATGTTTATAATATATTGTGGATGCGTAGGGCCAGATGCTGTTCTGCTCACTGCCACTCCCCAACAGGCAATGTTGCTGCCACTGCTGCTGCCAACACCACTGCTGCCAATGCCACCACTCCTGCTGCTACAAAAACAACTGCTTCTACAAAGAAAAAGCCTGATCCATCGCGAATGAAGCTAGTTAACCCTGTGACTAGGAGCAAGGCAAAGACAAAAGCAGCAGAAAGTGAGGGTGAGGAAGAAGAGGATCCTAATACAGTTGATGGAGCAGGTACCTCTCAGACAGAGGCTGACGGTGAGGAAGGGAAGGATTCTAAATCAGATGATGGAGCAGGTACCTCTCAGACAGATAAAAAACCAGACCACTCTCAGACAGATAAAAAACCAGGCCACTCTCAGACAGATAAAAAACCAAGCCACTCTCAAGCAAATAAAAGAACAGCAGGTCCTCCTCAATCGGATGACGACGATGACCTTGCCCACCCTTTCTCTATGAAAGAACTGCGCCTCATGAGAAAGGACCTCACCCGCATTGATGGTGAGGGAATCCTTCCTTGGCTGCTCCGATGCTTTGATAGTGGTGCTGAGACCTACAATGTGGATGAGAGAGAAGCCAAGCAGTTGGGATCCCTGGCCAGAGATGCTGGTATTGACAGAGCACTTAGTAGTAAGACAGGAACTACTACCCTGTGGGACCGACTTCTTTCAGCTGTGAGAGAGAGATACCCCCACAAGGGTGACATCGGATGGCGCCGAAGCAGAACACCCACTCTCGAGAAAGCCATCACCTACTTGAGAGAGATTGCTGTGCGAGAAGTGATCTATAATAACGATGGAATCACAGATCCTGATGATGTTGAGTGTGACACGCAAATGTTCCGGAAGTTTGTTCAGGCTGTACCAGCAGCGCATGCCCATATATTCTCCTTCATGGGATGTTTTGAAGGTTACGAAAGACCAACTGTACGTGAGGTAACTGTCAAAGCACGACAGTATGGAGACATCCTCTCTGATTCCCTTTACTTCCAAACCTCAGCCGTTAAGAAAATGGTTGACAGGAAGTATAAGATGCCAAATGGAAGTAAACTCCAGACTCTTCCTAGAGACAACTGGTCACGTGTTGCAGCCATTAAGAAGAGACGTCCTGCTACGAGACAGCAGCAAGGAAGACAGGACTCACTGCGACGCCACCTGTGGTCTCTCTTGAAAAATCATTTTAGAGAGGACATGAGAGTCTGGGACAAGAAACCCACTGATATGCTCCAGTTACGTGTGCAAGAGCTTCTAAACAGAACAAAGCCAGGAGATGGTTCTTCCAAGAGGAAGGTTGCACCAGTCAACAACCAGGATGGTTCATCGAGCTCTAGTGCTCAACCCTAGGGATGCCCTGCCTCCAGCCAGGAGGAGGAGAGGGACAACCGAGTTTATTGGACTGTGTGGATTCGGTGGCCTGGCACATCAGAACCACAAAGATATAAAGCTTTGGTGGACACTGGTGCACAGTGCACTCTAATGCCATCGAATCATAAAGGGACAGACCCTGTCACTATCTCTGGAGTGACAGGAGGTTCTCAACAACTGACTGTTGTGGAGGCCGGTGTGAGCCTCACTGGTAAGGAGTGGCAAACGCACCCTATAGTGACTGGCCCAGGTGCTCCGTGCATCCTTGGCATAGACTATCTCAGGAAAGGATACTTCCGTGACCCGAAAGGGTACCGGTGGGCCTTTGGTATAGCAGCTGTAGAGACTGAGGACACTGAACAGCTGCGTACTTTGTCTGGCCTTTCAGATGACCCTTCTGTAGTAGGGTTGCTGGAGGTTGAAGACCAACAGGTGCCAATTGCCACTTCAACAGTGCATAGACGACAGTATCGCACCAACAGAGACTCTGTGATCCCCATTCATAAGCTGATTCGGCAATTGGAAAGCCAAGGTGTGATTAGCAGGACTCATTCACCCTTCAACAGTCCTATCTGGCCAGTGCGAAAGCCTGATGGCGAGTGGAGGCTGACAGTGGACTATCGTGGCCTGAATGAAGTGACACCACCACTTAGTGCTGCTGTACCGGACATGCTAGAGCTTCAGTATGAGCTGGAGTCAAAAGCAGCTAGGTGGTATGCCACTATTGACATTGCTCATGCATTCTTCTCTATTCCCATAGCACCAGAGTGCAGGCCACAGTTTGCTTTCACCTGGAGGGGAGTCCAGTACACCTGGAATCGACTGCCCCAGGGGTGGAAACACAGCTCAACCATTTGCCATGGACTGATCCATGCTGCACTGGAGAAGGGTGGAGCTCCAGAACACCTGCAGTACATTGATGACATCATTGTGTGGGGTGACACATCAGAAGAAGTTTTTGAGAAAGGTAAAAAGATCATCCAAATTCTTCTGGATGCTGGTTTTGCTGTAAAAAGAAGCAAGGTCAAGGGACCTTCGCGAGAGATCCAGTTCCTGGGAATCAAGTGGCAAGATGGTCGTCGCCAGATCCCAATGGATGTGATTAACAAAGTAACAGCTATGGCCCCACCATCAACTAAAAAGGACACTCAAACCTTTTTAGGGACTGTTGGTTTCTGGAGAATGCATATTCCATGTTACAGTGAAATTGTGAAACCTCTCTATGAGGTGACCAGAAAGAAGAATGATTTCAAATGGGGTCCTGACCAACAGAAAGCTTTTGAGCAGATCAAGAAGGAGATTGCGCAGGCAATGGCCCTTGGACCAGTTCGAACAGGGCCAGACATCAAGAACGTGCTCTACACTGCAGCCGGACACAATGGTCCCAACTGGAGCCTCTGGCAGAAAGCACCAGGGGAAACTCGAGGTCGACCCCTGGGATTCTGGAGCCGGAGCTACAGAGGTTCCGAGGCCAACTACACAACAACTGAGAAGGAGATACTTGCAGCATATGAAGGAGTTAGAGCCGCTTCAGAAGTGATTGGCACTGAAGCACAGCTCTTTCTGGCGCCCAGGCTACCGGTGCTGAGATTCATGTTCGAGAATAACCTTTCTCCTGTCCATCATGCCACCGATGTGACTTGGAGTAAATGGACTGCTTTGATCACCCAAAGAGCCCGAATAGGGAAACCTAATCGTCCAGGTATTGTGGAAGCAATTACAAACTGGCCAGAAGGCACCCACTTTGGAATGCCACCACAAGAAGTGGTGAGACGAGCTCAAGAAGCTCCACCATATGATCATCTACCAGAGACTGAGAAACAATTTGCTCTTTTCACCGATGGCTCCTGTCGTCTTGTAGGGAACCACCGGAAGTGGAAAGCTGCCGTGTGGAGTCCTACACGACTGGTTGCACAAGCAGCTGAAGGAGAAGGTGAATCAAGTCAGTTTGCAGAGGTCAAAGCCATCCAGCTGGCTTTGGACATTGCTGAGCGAGAGGGGTGGCCGAGACTCTACCTCTACACTGACTCGTGGATGGCAGCAAATGCCTTGTGGGGTTGGCTAAAAGCAGTGGCAGCAGAATAACTGGCAGCGAAAGGGTAAACCTATTTGGGTTGCTGACCTGTGGAAAGACATTGCAGCTCGGATAGAGAAACTGGAGGTAAAAGTGCGTCATGTGGATGCACACGTGCCTCTGAGTCGAGCCACTGAGGAACATCGACACAACCAACGAGCAGATGAGGCTGCCCAAGTGTTCCAAGTAGACTTAGACTGGGAACACAAGGGTGAGCTTTTTCTGGCTCGATGGGCCCATGATGCTTCAGGTCATCAGGGCAGAGATGCAACATACAAATGGGCTCGTGACCGAGGGGTGGACTTAACCATGGACACTATTGCGCAGGTGATCCATGACTGTGAGACATGTGCTGCAATTAAGCAGGCAAAACGGTTGAAACCTTTGTGGTATGAGGGGAGGTGGTCAAAGTACAGGTTTGGAGAGGCCTGGCAAATTGACTACATCACACTTCCTCAGAGCCGCCAGGGTAAGCGCTATGTGCTTACAATGGTGGAAACAAGTACAGGATGGTTGGAGACATATCCTGTGCCTCATGCCACAGCCAGGAATACTATTCTGGGTCTTGAAAAGAAAATTTTGTGGAGACATGGTACTCCAGAGAGAATTGAGTCAGACAATGGGACTCATTTCAAAAACAGTCTTGTTACTGATTGGGCTAAAGAGCATGGTATTGAGTGGATCTACCATATCCCATACTATGCACAGGCCTCAGGGAAAGTTGAAAGGTACAATGGTCTGTTGAAGGCTACCCTAAAGGCAATGGGTGGTGGAACTTTCAAAAACTGGGATAAAAATTTGGCAAAGGCCACCTGGTTAGTTAATACCAGGGGATCCATCAATCGGGCTGGTCCTGCCCAGTCAGACCTTTTGCATACTACAGATGGGGATAAAGTCCCTGTGGTATGTGAAAGGAACCTGCTGGGTAAAAGTGTTTGGGTCTATCCTGCTTCAGGCAAAGGTAAACCTGTCAGGGGTATTGCTTTTGCTCAGGGACCTGGACATACCTGGTGTGTGATGATGGAGGATGGTGAAGTACAATATGTACCTCAAGGTAATCTGACTTTGGGAGAGAATCCTTAATTTGACAGCTGTTAAAGTATAGAGCCTGTACGTAATATATGGTATGGAATAAGGGGTGGAATGTCCTGGTTTGAGCCAGGATTAAGCCAATTTTTCTTTTTACTGATTTTTTTTTCCTTCAGTAAGCTTTCTTGTAACTAGCAACTGTGTGTTCTGCTAAGCTGATAAGACAGTGGAATGTTTTTCTAACTACTGAGGCTTCAAGGTTACACCTTCACTCCGCCGGCTCAGACACTATGGGGAGATCTCTGACCCCCCCCCGTGGGAGGCTGAGTTAGACAGACAGCAAAATTGGCCAAAGATATTCCATTCCATATATCTACGTAAGCTCAAAGGAAGGACAGAGATCTTAGAAGACAGCTTCCTTCTTCTTCTCGCCGCTCTCTTCCGTCCATGGCCGGCGTCCGGGGAGGACTCTGTTCATCCATCACCGTCGACCCTTAGGCTCGAGCTCTCCTGACCCTCATAACTCTCCGCTTTCTCCAGCAGCGGCTCCGGGATTTCTCGGGACTCTTCCCAGTTCAGGGGAGTGCTGTGGGAGTTGCTGGGGGTGGGGGGAGGCGAGAGGCTTTTGCCCATATCTGAATATATCTGTATATAATTGTATATATTTTTCTTGTGTGATTCATTAGTGTTTTAATTAAAGCTGTGTAGTTTAGTTTTCAATCCAGCCAAGTCTCTCTCCTGTTCTCTCTCTCCTTCCCTGACTGGGTGGGGGGGGGGAGGGGATCGAGAGCATTGTTGTCGGACCTGAGTCAAACGGTGACAGTATAGCAGATTCATTATTTCAGTAAACTTTTATTAGGCTATATTTCTATTGAATTTACTAACGAATATCCTATGATGTATCAACACTCTTTGTTTATTTTTTTTTCCTCAGGATCTCTCTTTTCACAGAATTTTCCATCATAAATGTTTCTGATTGCCATTCTGAAGTTAGCTGGCTCTCTAGATGTTTTATGTAGATGTTACCTTTCTGGTAACCAGAAATGTACCCATCTGTCTGCCTCAGACTAAGTTCATTTATGCAATTAATATGATGAAATAGTGTGTCTAAAAACTTCTGAGTTTGTATTTAAATACTAAAGCTGAATTAATTCCATACAACAACAACTTTGGTAGTATCTGCTTGGAATTTGAGGGACTACAATATGGATTGAGCCAAACTTGAACTGCTTTCTCGTACTTCCAGAAAGTTGACAAGTGTTTCTGTTTCAGTTGATGGAGGGTCAGGATTAAACAGTTCATGCAGTGTATTTTCTGTGTTTTACTACTTTGCTAGAAGACAATTTTTTTTTCCAAATGGAACTTGTTGATGTTCCAGCAATATCCTATTGTATTCTGTCTTTGAAGGCTTCACCTGTACTTCATATGAAGAAATAAACTGCTTGTATAAAAAGGATAACCCTTGACTAGGTTTATACATTTTTAAAGCATACTTCTTTGGTTTTTGATCAAGATTACAAAATTTACGTATTGTGTTTTCTAACGTCTTTGTTGGTGTATTTTCTAACAGAAAAGCAAATTACCCAACATACATATGTGGGAAACTGTTCTTTTATTCCCCACAGAAGTCTAAACAGCCCCCCAGTACCGGCTTGCGACAACATATTTTTAATTTTCGTTCTTATTCTAGCCTAATAGTGAATTCCTCCTACCTCCTCCAGCGTTATCCTGTACTACACTATGCCAAACTAAGGCAGAGGATAAAAAAAAAGTAAAACAAAAATGATAAAAAAAGGTTTTTTATTATGTTAGTGAGCTAAGACCTAATATTTGAAAGAACTCTCAAGAACTGCTTTTATCTTAATTTGAATTAACAAAACTTTTGTGGCGGCCTAAGAAAGAGTATCAGTTAATATGAGCTAAAATCTGAAGGACCCACTAAAAATGACTGGACATATTGTTTGTCTTTCTTAAACAGGGATTATTTGGAGGATAAAAGATAAACTATAAATTATTTACTCAACAAATGTGTTGAGTAAATATGCTACTTCCAATAGTAATTGGAAAGTACTGATGAGTATTGTTTAGCAAGATTTGTAAAGAAAATCAGCCTTGTTAATTTGGGATTTTGGCTTCTATAAGTTTCCATTAAAAAAGGAGAGACTATGCTATGCTTTTTTTAGTGACCATTGTAAGTAGGCAAATTAGTAAATTTTTATACTGTTGTCTTTTGGGTAACTTATCCAGGAAGTCGAAAACGTTTTTTTTTAAAGTTAAAAATAGATGCATGCAATAATTTATTATGTCTAATTTATTTTTTTTTTTTTATCTTGCAGCAACACACCTCTTGCTTTTTCCTCCAAAGTATGTTATATTAAGTTTCGTGAAGCATCAAGTGTTGGTGTGGCCCAGCATCTAACAAACACGGTTTTTATTGACAGAGCTTTGATAGTTGTGCCCTGTGCAGAAGGTTGGTATTTGAGACATTCTTCTGTAATGTTGGCCATTGTCCTGTCTACTAATTGTTTTAAGCTTTCTATGGAAGGAGGCGGTGTTCCATTGTTATTCTATTTTATTGCTTTTTAAGAAAAAGTCTTGAAACAAAATTGAAAATTAAATTAAGGAAACAAATTATATAGATAAAATATTACTTTGTGTGCAATAAAAAGGTTTTCTTATGCATACTGGTACTCCTTTTTTATTTTAGATTTCTCTTTAAAAATGTATAGCTGTACAGAATGCTTCTGCTTAAAATATTTTTATAACTCTTAATAAAATAAAATAAAATAAAATGCTTGGTGAATACTAAATTTAGAAATGTTCCTTTAACTGGCTTTGAGGTAGTGCTTTTACAGATGTGTAGAATACAAGTTAGTTCGTATTGTTAGTATACTGTCTCAGATCTGAATACAGTTCTATGAAGCATGGCTCTACTGGAGGCGGATTGCTGGAGTTAGGCAGAGCCCCATTGACTTCACTGTGAATTGGGCATCTGCCCATTTGGAACTGGACATTTTGCCTCTTTGGAGTGGAAACGTTTCCCTTGGAGAAGTGAAGCTAACTTCACTTTGGACGTGGTAGCTGTTTTGCTACGAACAATGATATTTAGAATGATTGATCCATAAACTGCAGCAAGTCCAGAAATATCTCCTATTAACATGACTTGTCTAATTGCAGGAGTCAGGTTTTGGTTCAAAAAATATTGTTGACTTCTTGGAGTCCTAACAGTGGTCTCAGAGTGCTGTTTGTCATGGTTTGACTCAGGATGGGCAATTAAATCATAGACAACAATGCTCTTGATTCCCTCCCACCCAGGTAGTGTTTGCCACATCATGATTTGGTTAATATGAGATTAGTGCTGCTATAATAATGGTTTGGGGTGTTCCTAGCAAACAAAAAACAATCTCCAAAATTCCTTAGACTCTAAAATGGCCTACAATATATGATCTGTTCTTGTAGCCTTGTTCATATGAGCATATTAACAAGTCTTTGAGAAGCCTAAATTTTTAATAGCTTTTATGCTTTGTTTTGGGGGCTTTTTGGTTTTATTTTTTGAACTTGGCTTAAAAGCACAAGGAGGATATTGCTGTATCCCCTTGAAGCTTTGTTGGTTTGTTTTTTTTTGCTTTGTACTGCTACAAAAAAAGCTGCTTCTGCAAAGATTAAGTCCCCTCCCATTTGAATCAAACTAGTTAATCCTGTGACCAGGAGCAAAGCAAACACATGACCTTGGAGTCCCAGCAGTTAAAAAAACATTCCAGCATTTGTTATCAGTCCAAGCTGGAACACTTTGCTACTAGTTAAAAGAAAGCTTACTGAAGGAAAAAAAAAGTCAGTAAAATTGGCTTCATCCTGGCTCAAACCAGGACATTCCACCCCTTATTCCATACCATATATTACATATAGGCTCTATATTTTACCAGCTGTCAAATTAAGGATTCTCCCCCAGAGTCAGATTACCTTGAGGTACATATTGTACTTCACCATCCGACATCATCACATACCAGTATGTCCAGGTCCTTGAGCAAAAGCAACACCTGGGACAAGTTTACCTTTGCCTGAAGCAGGATAAACCCAAACACCCAGCACATTTCTTTCACATGCCACAGGGACTTTATCCCCATCTGCATTATGTAAAAGGTCTGACTGAGCAGGACCAGCCCGATTGATGGATCCCTTGGTATTAACTAACCAGGTGGCCTTTGCCAAATTTTTGTCCCAGTTTTTGAAAGTTCCACCACCCATTGCCTTCAGGGTAGCTTTTAACAGACCATTGTACCTTTCAACTTTCCCTGAGGCTTGTGCATAGTGCGGGATATGGTATATCCACTCAATACCATGCTCTTTAACCCAGTCAGTCACAAGACTGTTTTTGAAATGAGTCCCATTGTCTGACTCAATTCTCTCTGGAGTACCATGTCTCCACAAGATTTGCTTCTCAAGGCCCGGGATAGTATTCCTGGCTGTGGCATGAGGCACAGGATATGCCTCCAACCATCCTGTACTTGTTTCCACCATTGTAAGCACATAGGGCTTTCCCTGGCGGCTCTGAGGCAGTGTGATATAGTCAATTTGCCGAGCCTCTCCATACCTGTACTTTGACCACCTCCCCTCATACCACAAAGGTTTCAACTGTTTTGCCTGCTTAATTGCAGCACATGTCTCACAGTCATGGATAACCTGCGTAATAGCTTCCATGGTTAAGTCCACCCCTTGGTCACAAGCCCATCTGTATGTTGCATCTCTGCCCTGATGACCTGAAGCGTCATGGGCCAATCAAGCCAGAAAGAGTTCACCCTTATGTTCCCAGTCTAAGTCAATTTGGAACACTTGGGCAGCCTCATCTGCTCGTTGGTTGTGTCGATGTTCCTCAGTGGCTCGACTCAGAGGCACGTGTGCATCCACATGACGCACTTTTACCACCAGTTTCTCTATCCGAGCTGCAATATCTTTCCACAGATCTGCAACTCATATAAGTTTATCTTTTTGCTGCCAGTTGTTCTGCTGCCACTGCTTTAGCCAACCACACAAGGCATTTGCTGCCACCCATGAGTCCGTGTAGACACAGAGTCTTGGCCACCCCTCTCGCTCAGCAATGTCCAAAGCCAGCTGGATGGCTTTTACCTCTGCAAACATATTTGATTCACCTTCTCTTCCAGCTGCTTGTGCAACTAGTTGTGTAGGACTACACACAGCAGCTTTCCTCTTTCAGTGGTTCCCTACAAGACGACAGGAGCCATTGGTGAAAAGAGCAAATTGTTTCTCTCTCTCTGGTAGATAATCATATGGTGGAGCTTCTTGAGCCCATCTCACCACTTCTTGTGGTGGCATTCCAAGGTGTGTGCCTTCTGGCCAATTTGTAATTGCTTCTACAATACCTGGACAATTAGGCCTTCCTATTCTAGCTCCCTGGGTGATTAAAGCAGTCCATTTACTCCAAGTCGCAACAGTGGCATGATGTATTGGAGAAAGGTTACTCTGGAACATGAAGCTCAGCACTGGTAATCTGGGCGCCAGGAGCTGTGATTCAGTGCCAATCACTTCCGAAGCGGCTCTACCTCCTTCATATGCTTCAAGTATCTCCTTTTCAGTTGCTGTTTAGCTGGCCTCAGAACCTCTGTGGCTCCGGCTCCAGAATCCCAAGTGTAGACCTTGAGTCTCCCCTGGTGCTTTCTGCCCGAGGCTCCAGTTAGGACCATTGTGTCTGGCTGCGGTGTAGAGCACATTTTTGATGTCTGGCCCTGTTCAAACTGGTCCAGGGGCCATTGCCTGCACAATCTCCTTTTTAATCTGCTCAAAAGCTTTCTGTTGGTCAGGGCCCCATTTAAAGTCACTCTTCTTTCAGGTCACCTCATAGAGAGGTGTTCACAATTTCACTGTAACCTTGAATATGCATTCTCCAGAAACCAACAGTTCCTAAAAAGGTTTGAGTGTCCTTTTTGTTAGTTGGTGGGGCCATAGTTGTTATTTTGTTAATCACAACCATTGAGATCTGGTGGCATCTATCTTGCCACCTGATTTCCCGGAACTGGATCTCTTGTATGTCCCTTGACCTTGCTTCTTTTCACAGCAACACCAGCATCCAGAAGAATTTGGATGATCTTTTTACCTTTCTCGAAGACTTCTTCTGGCGTGTCAGCCCACACAATGATGCCATCGATGTACTGCAGGTGTTCTGGAGCTCCACCCTTCTCCAGTGCAGCATGGATCAGTCCATGGCAAATGGTTGAGCTGTGTTTCCACCAAGGGGCAGTCGATTCCAGGCATACTGGACTCCCCTCGATGTGAAAGCAAACTGTGGCCTGCATTCTGGTGCTAGAAGAATAGACAAAAAGGCATGAGCAATGTCAATACTGGCATACCACCTGGCTGCCTTCAATTCCAGCTCATACTGAAGTTCTAGCATGTCCGGCACAGCAGCACTGAGCAGTGGTGTAACCTCATTCAGGCCATGATAGTCCACTGTCAGCCTCCACTCTCCGTCAGGCTTCCGCACTGGCCAGATAGGACTGTTGAAGGGTGCGTGAGTCCTGCTGATCACTCCTTGGCTCTCCAGTTGCCCAATCAGCTTATGAATGGGGATCACAGAGTCTCTGTTGGTGTGGTATTGTCATCTATGCACCATTGAAGTGGCAATTGGCACCTGTTGGTCTTTGACCTCCAGCAACCCCAGTAGAGAAGGGTCATCTGAAAGGCCAGGCAAAGTATGCAGCTGTTCAGTGCCCTCAGTCTCTACAGCTGCTATATCAAAGGCCCACCGGTACCCTTTCGGGTTACGGAAATATCCTTTTTTGCGATAGTCTATGCCAAGGATGCACGGAGCATCTGAGCCCATCACTACAGGGTGCATTTTCCGCTCCTTACCAGTGAGGCTCACATCGGCCTCTACAAAAGTCAGTTGTTGAGAACCTCCTGTCACTCCAGAAATACTGACAGAGTTTGTCCCTTTATGATTCAATGGCATTAAGTTGCAGTGTGCACCAGTGTCCACCAAAGCTTTATACCTTTGTGGTTCTAATGTGCCAGGCCACCAAATCCACACAGCCAGTAAAATCGGTTGTCCCTCTCCTCCCCCTGGCTGGAGGCAGGGTGTCCTGGTTTGAGCCAGGATGAAGCCGCTTTTACTGATTTTTGTTTTCCTTCAGTAAGCTTTTTTTTAACTAGTAGCTAAGTGTTCCAGCTTGGACCGATAGCAGCTAGAATGTTTTTGTAACTGCTGGGACTCCAAGGTCATGTCTTTGCTCTAGCGGCTCAGGCAATATGGGAAGATCATTGACCCTCCCCTCCCCATAGGAGGCTGAGTTAGACAGACAGCAAAACTGGTCAGAGATTTTCCATTCCATATATCTACGTAAGCTCAGAGGAAGGTCAGAGATCACAGAAGACAACTTCCTTCCTGCTTCTTCCCTTCTCTTCTGTCTATGGCCAGCATCCAGAGAGGACTCCATCCATCACTGTCAACCCCTCGGATCAAGCTCTCCTGACCCCCATAATTTTGCACTCTCTCTGGCAGCAGTCCAGGACTTTTCGGGAGTGTTCGCAGCTAAGGAGAGTGCTATGGGAGTTGGTCGTGGTGGGGGATGGCAATAGGGGTTTGCACACTACCTGAACAACTTTATATATAATTGTATATATTTTTTTATCATTATTGTTTAATTAAAGCTGTATAGTTTAGTTTTCAATCCAGAGTGTCTCCTCATTCCGTCTCTCCTTCCCTACCTGGGTGGAAGGGGGAGAGGATCGAGAGCATTTTTGTCAATCCTTAATCAAACAGTGACAACAATTTATTGGTGCCAAATTGGTGCTCGATATTAAGCCAAGATCATAAATTTTCACAAATTGGGAGTGTTCAAAATTCCATCTCTGATGGAAGACATCTGTCAGATAGCAATGGGCAACACTTCTGTGGAATTTAATGACGGATTGAAAATTGGACACTTTCTGCAATGCCTCTGCTGGACCTTTTTCCCAACATGTGGTATGCAGGCGAGAGCCTGCTGCTTTGTGTAGCTGCTCTTGTCATTGTTTTATGGTTTATCGACAGAACTGTAACCGTAATCAATGCCGGCCATGGATGGAAGAGTAGAGAAGGAGAAGCATGAAGGATGTTGTCTTCTGTTATCTCTGACCTTCCTCTGAGCTTATGTAGATATATGGAATGGAATATCTCTTGCCAATTTTGCTGTCTGTCTAATTCAGCCTCCTACGTGGCGGGGGGTCATAGATCTCCCAGTAGTGCCTTAGACAGCAGGGCAAAGACATGACCTTGGAGTCCCAGCAGTTACAAAAACATTCCAGCGTGTATTATCATTCCAAGCTGGAACACTTAGCTACTAGTTAAAAGAAAGCTTACTGAAGGAAAAAAATAATCAGTAAAAGTGGCTTCATCCTGGCTCAAACCAAGGACAATTCTTTAGACTCTAAAATGGCCTACAATATATGATCTGTTCTTGTAGTCTTGTTCATGTGAGCATATTAACAAGTCTTGGCAAAGCCTAGATGTTTAATTGCTTTTATGCTTTGTTTTGGGGGCTTTTTGGTTTTATTTTTTGAACTTTTTCTTAAACCACAAAGAGGATATTGCTGTATCCACTTGAAGCTTTGTTGTGTTTTTTTTCTTTTGCTAGGCAAAATGTATTGAAAAATTGCTATTAAATAATTGAGTACAAATTCTTCAGGATCTTAGTTTTAAATTTAATTGAAAATACCTTAATACTGGTTCAGTACTGCCAGAGAGGAAAGATTGCTGCCTAATGAATGAACAATTCTTGGGGTTTTTCTTGTTATGAGATCACTGTGTGATGTGATATGGCAACAAGCAGGTAAAGCTACATTTTCCTGTCTCTTGATGCCAAACAATGAGTGGAAGGAGAATAAAATAGAAGTTTTGAGAAAACTTGTTCCAAACCTGTTTGTAGCTGATTTATTAGGCATGTCTGAGGGAAAAATTGTCACTGGTCCAGATAATTCTGGACCCCACAGAGATTTATGTATAATTAGGTGAAGAAATGGTTGGATTGTGAGATCAATTTTTTTTTCAAGTCAGAATGCTGTTTCCATGTAGCTTTCCAACAGAATCACTAATTTTAATTTGTAAAGATGTGAATTCATATAGGTTTAACTTTATGAGGAGTTTATTCTGTGGAATAAGCATGGCTTTGGAGACCACAGTGCAACATTTTTGGTTCACTATGTATCATTGTAAAGTCAGTGGAGTGTATCATGGGCTTTAAAAGTAGCAACGGTTATGTTCTACTGAAATTATAACCGTGGCCAACAGTGCCAGTAATAAAACATTTCATGTGCCAAATCAAACATAAAGGAGAGGTAAAACAGAACTCTGAAAACTTAGTTTTAAAAACCAGAATAAAATTTGAAATTTAAAGTGTATTTAAACAGTGGTAAATCAAGGGAGTATGAGGGAATCCCTACACAATTAAAACTATTAATTTTGTGACATTTAATAAACAGTTTAACAAAAATGTAATTGTAAATGAACTAACATTATTGAGTTGTCACAATATGACTTTCTTTTGTGTGTATCAGTAGGTTTTTCTTTAAGTGTTATAATTTGAGAATGCAAAGGCTGAGAGATAAACAAAGATGCTAGTCTAATAATTCTAAATTTTTTTGTTCACATTGTCTAGTAGATGGATTTTGACTATTAATTTGGTTTTGTATGTTTTCTCTGTGTGATATTTGTGCATTATTAGATGACTAGACTGGCTAAGGCAGACCTGTTACACTTGCCTGAGTTAGGCATTGTTTGCCATGCCACTAAACCTGCTGCCAGTTGAAACCTTCATGGGGAAAATGAATTGAAGTCTGGCCTGCTGAAGATGGATGCCCTGTCTCTGTTTTTATTTTATTTTGCTTTCCTTTGTTTCTTTTATTTTTCCCTTTTTTTTTGTTTTGGTTTGGAATGCATTTAAGCATCTAAATTCAACAGATGAGCACATTGCGTCAGACTGAAATAGTGAAAAATATATCAGTTTTAAGATGCATTATTTTGTATGTTATGCTTCTGATATTGAACTCTCATGAATACCAAATGTAATGAAAGATGTTTGTTTCTGATGAAACCTTGCTCCAGTGAAGTCAGTGGCAGTAAGATTTCATCCTTTTGTTTTTTTAATTTTTAGAAAAATCTGTTTACCACTCATAAGTAAAAATGCAGCCTGAGATTTTGGTTGGAATGTGTTACATTGTCTTTTAACACTGTTATTTGTGGGAAGACTGAAAAGTTCTGTGTGTGTGTATGTATGTCTATTGCACTTTTACATGTTCCAGTGGCGATTACTTCAAAAAGTGTTTTAAGAAAAAAAAAAAGTGTCATCTCACAGTCTTAGAAGCCCTGGTAGTTCATGCTGGAGTGATTGAGAAGGTTCTCATCCCTAAATGATGTTTCTTCTTTCTTGTGAAACTGAAGCCCTGAAACAGAAGTACTGGACCGGGTGGTGTGTCTAGTCCTCAGGAATTGCCCTTCCCAGCCAGCTGCATTGGGACCAATTGATTTCATTGGTAATGCACCAGGCTGTGAACTGCAGCTAGAAAGAGCTTTGCTTCATGACCTGTGTTGGATTTAGTTGTACCAGCTGAGGTAATTACCAGTAGCTGTAACTCTTTAATCTCTGCTGCTAAATCCAATAAGAATCATGAATCGGATCACACAGAAATTATTTTAAGTGTGCATTTTCCATTGATTTAAAATAGTAGGAAAATAACAATTCCTTTAATTATCTTTTGAGTAGATGTGAACAGAAAGTATTTTTAAAACAAACGTACTTATCACTGAAGCAGGTTTGGGGGGAGGGGAGGATTAACCATGTCCATGGTATGGACTAGGTTGACTAGGGTTCTTAAGCACTTTGATGATACAAAAAAGTAACAATCATAACTGATATTTCTGAAGAAGCATTAGGTATCTCTAGGCAATGCAGAGTGAGTCTATATTTGCTTCCAGATTCCTTTGCAAAGCAAAGAATAGATAAATAATCTTAGAATCTGTAATTTACAAAACACTCATAAGCTTCTAAGACATAAGGATGTGATATAGATGTGGCATATTTTCTTTGTTTCCCTTATTAGAAAATAAATATCTATCCCACACAACATCCTTGTCTCTAAATTGGAAAGACATGGATTTGATGGATGGACCACTCAGTGGATAAGGAATTGGCTGGATGGTCGCACTCAAAGAATTGCAGCCAATGGCTCAATGTCCAAGTGGAGATCAATGACAAGTGGTGTTCCTCAGGGGTTGGTACTGGAACTGAGGCTGTTTAACATCTTTGTCAGTGACATGGACAGTGGGATTGAGTGCACCCTCAGCAAGTTTGCTGATGACGCCAAGCTGTGTGGTGAGGTTGACACGCTGGAGGGGAAGGATGCCATCCAGAGGGGCCTTGACAGGCTTGAGAGGTGGGCCCATGCCAACCACATGAAGTTCAACAAGGCCAAGTGCGAGGTTCTGTACCTGGGTCAGGGCAATCCCAAGCACAAATACAGGCTGGGGGAGAATGGATTGAAAACAGTCTGGAGAAGGACTTGGGGGTGATGGTTGATTAAAAGCTCGACATGAATATGGAGATAACCCTCCATACCATTTCTGCCACTGCATTTACTTTGTCCTGTCCTGTAAAACCTGTATGAGTATCCAGTTAAGTGCAAGATGCTGGTTGTTCAAGGATAAGGTCTGGTTCATCAATCATTAGAAAACACCTAAATATTTTGATTTCCAGAAGAACTGGTATATAATTATATATCTAATTTGCACTTACAGTTGCTGGAACTGTATATTTGGAAGCGTGTTAGCTACGTAGTAGGCAGGATGTGCAGCAAAGTTCCTGATTCTCATGAGCAGTCAGGACAATTAGGTATACCTCTCATTGCATGTCTGACTTCAAAAGGAGAGCTGTAAAGAGTGCTGATCATTGAGACTATGACTCATTCATGCATGTTTTTTAAAAAGCCCTGGAAGACATAATTGCACAGTTAATTCTTAATTGATAATTTCCTATTTTCCTCCTTTAGATAGCAAAATCAGGTGGTTTGTTACATGTTAAGGAGCAAGGTGCCTCAAAACAACATAAATAAATGAAATTTAAATAGGAGTCATGTGGGAAAAAAAGAGTACTGTTATTTTGTCTTTTTAGATTTGTTTTGTCCTTTGGTCATGTCCAACTGTAATCCAGTTCTTGTTGCCGATCTGTAGAATAGGATTGCAACAGGTTCCTTTTCCTGTGGGGTCCATTGGAATTCATACATCTAAAATTGCATAGTGTTTTGAAACTTACCTCATATTTTGTTTTTTTGATAACAATATTTATATATTAATGTTTAAATCTTGAAGTTAGGGATTTTATAGTTGAAACCTACACAGTTTGAGCCACAGTAATAAAAGCCACTAGCACAACATTTGTATATACCCTAACTTTTAAAACAATGTTTAAATAAAAGCATTTACTTTAATTAAGTGCATGGGGTAATACCAAAGGACAACATATATACAGTTACACCAGTAATTTTTAATAGATCATGTATACCTAGTATTATTAGAGCTTCCTTTCTGTAGTTTTTCAGTTCAGTGTTTAATGTTTATACCAGTTTAAATCCCTTTGTATTTCAAATTTAATACATACATTTAATTGTATTTATAATTAACTGTTACCTTTTTTGATTTTTTAAGATTTTGGGGGTTCATTTAGCAGTCTAATTGTAACTAACTTTGAATGAAACCTGCATTTAGGTCAGATTAGATATTATTTAAACTTTTAGCATGATGGGGAATATAATATGTTTGAAATAGTAAGAAATATATATTTTAGGAAAATAGAGCTTGCTTAGCTGATCTGTTATGATATTTTCATTTCTCAGTAAATTTAAAGCTAATTTATCGAAGTTTCAGATAAACTGAGGTGACCTAGAATGTAAGACAGTACAAATCTGAATTTTTCTGCCCTCCCCTTCTCCACTCCCAAATACACTTGTAGTATGTCTTGTGTGGAGTCACAGTAGTTTTTATTTTTTTTTTACATGAAAAGTAGGTAACACCAGAGGGGGGAAAAGCGCACTAATTTCATTTAGAGGTTTGTTGTTTTTTCTTTACTGATTTGGTTATTTGCCATTTCTGGGGATTAAACTTTAAAACATGTTCTTCTTTTCTGTATCTAATGTTCTCTGTGCTATTAGTGATGCAGCCAACACAAATGGTTGTCATGTGTAAAACAACATTTGATCACTGTGAAAACAGCACCCTGGTAAAGCGTCCATGCTTGATAAAGTTTGGTTCATGAACATTAAGTTTCCAGTACAGGTGACCCATAGCTCAAAGTGTTAAATAATTGTGTACATTATTCAGTTTTTAAAATAATAATCCATTAATGAGATTGCTAGTCTTTGAAGTTTTGCTCACTTTTGTTTTTCCTGTTAGAGTAGGGTAAGAGGAAATACTTAAGTTCATATTTGTTTCTTTGTAAGGATCTGGTAAATAGATTCATTCTTATTAACTTTTTTAATGCAAGGGTAGTTGTAAAATCATAGAAAGAATTAACATCTGTGTAGTGTTTCAACTCTGTGTAACACTTTCATTGGCTTCTTCAGGTAAAATCCCAGATGAAGCCAAAGCCCTTTCTCTATTGGCGCCTGCTCCTATTATGACAAGCCTGATGCCTGGTGCAGGATTGCTTCCTATACCTACACCAAACCCTTTGACTACAGTAAGTAAAATTCAGTCCCTGTTTAATTTTTTTATTTCCTCTATAGTCAGTAGCCTTTCTGTATTTAGTCAACAAGAAATATCTAACCTGTGGATATTGTCCTCTTATATGATAAATCTGTGAGGATTTAGCTGCGATGCCTCATTTGAGGGTAGATGACAACATGTCCATGGACTACCTTTGCAGGTGGTTCTTTCAGATTTTTGTTTTGAAAATAGCTGGTAAATACAGGCTTTGTGTCTGTTTTAATTGTTGTCCTTCCATAGACCCATTAATTTAATCCAGGGGCAATGCTATCCACCTCCTAAAAAATCCTTAAAATTAATAGTTATATTAACACATTCCTTCAGAATATTAAAATACTGTATTAGGGTGCTTTTACTTCTCTATGACCCTTCCCTCCCTCCCTTCCTTCCTTCCTTCCTTCCTTCCTTCCTTCCTTCCTTCCTTCCTTCCTTCCTTCCTTCCTTCCTTCCTTCCTTCCTTCCTTCCTTCCTTCCTTCCTTCCTTCCTTCCTTCCTTCCTTCCTTCCTTCCTTCCTTCCTTCCTTCCTTCTTCAGACTTAATAACCCCAGTTCCCTCAGCCATTCCTCAGAAGACTTGTTCTCCAGACCTTTCACCAGCTTCATTGCTCTTTGGACTCGCTGCAGCCTCTCAGTGTCCTTCTTGTATCATAGAATCATAGAATCCTAGGGGTTGGAAGGGACCTCGAAAGATCATCTAGTCCAACCCCCCCTGCCAGAGCAGGGTCACCTAGAGTACATCACATAGGAACGCATCCAGGTGGGTTTTGAATGTCTCCAGTGAAGGAGATTCCACAACCTCCCTGGGCAGCCTGTTCCAGTGCTCTGTCACTCTTACAGTAAAAAAATTTTTTCGGATATTCACCTTGAACCTCCTATGCTCCAATTTACACCCATTACCCCTTGTCCTATCACTGGTCATCACTGAGAAGAGCCTAACTCCATCTCCCTGACACTCACCCCTTACATATTTGTAAACATTGATGAGGTCACCCCTCAATCTCCTCTTCTCCAAGCTAAAGAGACCCAGCTCCCTCAACCTTTCCTCATAAGGGAGATGTTCCACTCCCTTAATCATCTTAGTAGCTCTGCGCTGGACTCTTTCCAGCAGTTGCCTGTCCTTCTTGAACTGAGGGGCCCAGAACTGGACACAATACTCCAGATGCGGCCTCACCAATGCAGAATAGAGGGGGAGGAGAACCTCTCTTGACCTACTAACCACACCCTTTCTAATGCACCCCAGGATGCCATTGGCCTTCTTGGCCACAAGGGCACATTGCTGGCTCATGGTCATCCTCCTGTCTACCAGGACCCCCAGGTCTCTTTCACCTACACTACTCTCCAGCAGGTCAGCCCCCAACCTATACTGGGACATCGTGTTGTTCTTCCCCAAATGCAAAACTCTACACTTCCCCTTGTTGAATTTCATCATGTTTCTCCCCGCCCAACTCTCCAGCCTGTCTAAGTCTCTCTGAATGGCAGCACAGCCTTCTGGTGTGTCAGCCACATGATTTCTGATATAATCCAGGATGCCTTTGGCCTTCTTGGCCACCTGCTGTCTCATATTCAGCCAGCTGTTGAACAAAACCCCCCGGTCCTTTTCTAACAGGCAGCTTTCCAGCCACTTTTCCCCAAGCCTATATCGATGCATGGGGTTGTTGTGGCCCAAGTGCAGGACCCAGGACTTGGCCTTGTTGAACCTCATACAATTTGCCTTGGTCCATTGATCCAGCCTGTCCAGATCTCTCTGCAGAGCCTTCTTACCCTCATATTCTGTTTTTGTGTTTTCCAGCTCAGTGTTTCACTTGGCACTTTGGGGGCTGTACCAACAGCAACATTGGACTCTACCATTACGGCTCTGGGAGAAATACCACAACCACCAATTATGGGGAACGTGGACCCATCCAAAATTGATGAAATCAGAAGAACAGTCTATGTTGGAAACTTGAATTCACAGGTAGTTTTTCTTTTTATCAGCAGTGCTAATGGAAGATGTAGAATTGTAATTTATGAATTATAATCTTACATGTTAAGATGCCTATAAGCATTTAAATAAAAAAAAAAAAGTCAAACTCTTCTTGGTCACTAGTGATATTTCAAATTCTGATTGCTCCTTTGTCAGATCAGACCAGACTGTGTAATTCATTCTAGCAGGATACCAGAGAAATCACACTGTAGCTGAATTCAAAAAGCATGAATGTGTGTGTTGATCAAATATCCAACTTGGTATTGTTAGCTGAACACTTCCTCAGAAGTTGTGAGATCATGTCTCCCACTGTGCAGTTGCATAAGTACAGTAAGAAGGAATGATTTGTCCTAGTGGAAGTTGCAAAATTTGCATAAATACCTTTGAATTTTCCAACAGGAAAGTTAGGTCTGTCAGAAATTTGTTTTTTCAGCAGTTGATTGAATTAATTGCAAAACAATTTGCTTTTGACTGTTGCCATTATAAGTATTTGATTTGGGTTTTTTTGACTGCCAAAGTGGCTACTAGAGTGTAAAAGTACTATCGATCACAATAAAAAAACAACTGGAAGCTATTAGAAAAACAGATAAAAGCCAAGTCTTGTAATAGTCTTTGGATTTTTCTTTTTTTTTAATTGATTAAAATTCACAATCAATAGCTTGGATAAGGAAATTTCTCATCATTTATTTCAAATTAGTTGCCTGAAAAGTGCAAAATCCTATGCAAGACTTCAGGGTTTGAGGTTGCACTATTTTAAATTGTAATATATTCTTTGGATTAAGGGAAGAAACAATACCATTCTCTCTTAAAGTGTAACATTACTAAATTCATGTCACCTGTTAAGTAATGGTGAGATCTCTTTCCAAAATCTGTAGCTCTTACATTACCTGATATATTGGATAAGTAGTTTTCATTATATATTTTACTTCAGCTGAGCTCTTTGACTCTTTCTAGACTACAACAGCAGATCAGCTGCTTGAATTCTTTAAACAAGTTGGAGAAGTCAAATTTGTGCGAATGGCAGGTGATGAGACACAACCAACACGATTTGCTTTTGTGGAATTTGCAGACCAAAACTCTGTACCTCGAGCTCTTGCCTTTAACGGAGTTATGTTTGGAGACAGGCCACTGAAGTAAGAAATTAATTATCCATATGAATATTGACCGAGAGATTTGATTTATTAGTATCATTATACATTTATGACTCTGATGTGCAGGAAGCTGCTGTGATTAATATTTTTTCAATATAAGGACCTCTTTTTAGTAAAATGGAACACTTTTACAAACTCCAATATCGAGTTTGGACATAACTTTCTACAAGAATAATATGGATGGCACTGAGTAAAATATTTCTACATCTAATCTTCACGGAATTGTCAGAGTTGAAAGGAACCTCTAGAGATCATCTAGTCCAACTCCCCCACTAAAGCAGAATTGCCTAGAACACATTACTCAGGACTGTATCCAGGTGGGTCTTGAGTATCTCCAAAGAAGGAGACTCCACAACCTCCTTGGACAGCCTGTTCCAGTGCTCACCATTAAGAAGCTTTTCCTTATATTTAAGTGGAACTTCCTATGTTCCAGCTTCTGTCCATTGCCCCTCGTCCTGTCACTGGGAACTACTGAAAAGAGTCTGACTCCATCCTCCTTGCACCCACCCTTTAGATATTTATAGGCATTAATAAGGTCTCCCTTCAGCCTTCTCTTCTCCAGGCTAAAGAGTTCCAGCTCTTTCAGCCTTTCCTCATAAGGGAGATGCTCCAATATCCCAGTCATCTTTGTTGCCTTCCTCTGGACACTCTCTAGTAGTTCCCTGTCTCTTGAACTGGGAACCCCAGAACTGGACGCAATATTCCAGATGTGGCCTCACCAGGGCAGAGTAGACAGGGAGAATGACCTCCCTCGACCTACTGGCCACACTGCCTTATGCAACCCAGGATTCCATTTGCCTTCTTGGCGGCAAGGGCACGTCGCTGGCTCATTATTAACTTATTGTCTACCAGGACTTCCAAATCCTTCTCCTCGGAACTGCTCTCCAGCAGATCTACCCCTAACCTATATTGGTGCCTGGCATTCTTCCTCCCCAGGTGCAGGACCCTACACTTGTCCTTGTTGAACCTCATTAGGTTCTTCTCTGCCCGGCTCTCCAGCCTGTCCAGGTCACGCTGGATGGCAACACAGCCCTCTGGAGTGTCAGCTACCCCTCCCAGTTTGATATCATCAGCAAACTTGCTGAGGATACACTGTCCCCTCGTCCAGGTCATGGATGAATATGTTGAACAAGACTGGACTGAGTATTGACCCTTGGGGGACACCACTAGTTACAGGCCTCCAACTTGACCCTGCTCCATTGATCACCACCCTCTGAGTTCTGTCACACAGCCAGCTTTCAATCCACCTCACTGTCCACTCATCTAGCCCACAGTCCCTCATTTTCTTAATGAGGGTGTTATGGGAGACAGTGTCAAAAGCCTTGCTGAAGTCAAGGTAGATGACATCTGCTGCTCTCCCCTCATCCAGACAACCAGTTATGTCACCATAGAAGGCTACCAGATTGATCAAACATGATTTACCCTTGGTAAATCCATGTTGACCACTCCCAATAGCTTCCTGTTCATCAATGTGTTCAGAGATGACATCCAGAATTAGTCTCTCCATCACCTTCCCAGGGACAGAAGTGAGACTAACCGGCCTGTAGTTCCCTGGGTCCCCCTTCTTGCTCTTTTTGAAGACTGGAGTGATATTTGCCTTCCTCCAGTCCTCAGGCATCTCTCCTATTCTCCATGACCTTTCAAAGATGATGGAGAGTGGCCCAGCAATAACATCTGCCAGCTCTCTCAGAACTCATGGATGCATCCCATCAGGACCCATGGACTTATGGATGTCCAGTTTGGCCAAGTGGTCTCTAACCTGTTTGTCCTCAACTGAGTAAAAGTCTTCCTCTCTCCAGACCTTTCCCTTTGCCTCCAGGGTCTGGGATTCATGAGGGGCAGCTTTAGCAGTGAAGACTAAAGCAAAGAAGGCATTCAGTAACTCCGCCTTCTCTGTGTATTCCACCACTGGGGAGCCCACCTCATTCATCAGTGGGCCTACATTTTCCCTAGTCTTCCTTTTTCTATTGATGTATTGGTAAAACCTCTTCTTGTTATCTTTAACCGCAACAGCCAAGTTGAGTTTTGCTTGAGCTTTGGCCCTTCTAGTTTTCCCCTTGCATAGCTTCACTACATCTTGGTATTCCTCATAGGTTGCCAACCTCCTTTTCCAAAGGCCAATCTTGAATTAGTGAATGCCATAACAGTGAGAGTATCTGCAAAGTTCTTGGTATTAATTAAGCTTCATATATGATGTTTATGTAATTAGTAGGCCTTAATTTGATCTTAGAGATTTGATCTGAAATAGAGAAATTTCTAGATTTCTACTAAAAATATTTTAGCACAGAAATATCGTGTCACATTTATTTAAAAGTGGTAAGATTTGAAAGCAATAAAATACAGATGTTTCAGATATATAGAACAGATAAGTTTTTTGAAAAATCAGTAGTTTTGCTGAACCTTAAAGTTTTTAGTCATCTGTGGAAGTTGAGTTGTTTTTCATTTTCCCTTTTCAAGTGTTTTGGAGTTAAACTTTTTATTTTTCCTTAATTTAGAATAAATCATTCCAATAATGCAATAGTGAAGCCTCCTGAAATGACACCACAAGCTGCTGCCAAGGAACTGGAAGAAGTGATGAAGAGAGTAAGGGAAGCCCAGTCTTTTATATCTGCTGCTATTGAGCCAGGTAGGTATGTTATCTTCATTACCTAACAGACATGTTCTGTATGTACCTTGACACATGCTTTTAAGAGCACTTTCAAAGACAGGAAAAGAGAAGAGTACTCAAAGGTGAACAACGTGTGTGGTCAAAAATAAAATAAAATAATCAAAATTGTCTTCATACAACAAAGCAGTGGAATTAAACTGACTTTTTATTTCATAGAATCATATCTTATTTTCAGATACATGTTCACCAAATGTTTTAAAAAATACCAAGCTGATGCTTTTAAAGTTCAAAGTAATTGCAAAATTGAAAAAAATTGCTTTAAATTTTGTTTTGTTCTCTAGCATCCATTAATGCCACAGTTTCATGATCAGAGGGAGCTAGCATGCTGCTTTCCTTCAGTAGATTAATTTTGTCACTGTGCTATGCTCTTTTTCATGCTGGTTCAAGACTATGTGCATTGCCATAGCAAATGGGATCAGAGAATCAATCTGGAATAAAACTTAACATATTGTAATGGACTTTTTTTCATCCAGATTTGTTCCCTGATCCCTGTTAACACTGAAATGCCAGGTCAAGGAGGAAGGTGTTGGTGGGTTGAGTGGTTAGACAGACATTTAAGTGCTGACTGCTGATTGCAAAACAACAGCATAAAAATTCTCAACTTATTAAACTTACAGTTGAAATCCTCGTTTTTCTTTTAATCAGCAAGATTTTGTTATTCTTCTTACTAAGAAACCCAGACATTGACTTAAGTAGGTTCGATAGTGGAGGGTCTTGAGGGCTTGTTTTTTTTTGTTTTTTTATAGTGTTTTTGTTTTGGTGTCGTTTGTTTTGGGGGGGGCGGTATTTTCTGTTTTGTTTTGTTTTGTTAGGATTGGGAGAAAAATAGTTCTAACATTTCATCAGTGTTAAGTAGCAGAATAACAGTCTTTTAGAGTCTGAACCAAAGTCTGCTAAGGTCACTGGTAAGCTTTCTGTTGACTTTCTGGCATTTGGATCAAACTATTCATCACCTTCTCTCCATCCCTTTCTCCCCTAAAGCAGTATTTGAGAAATAGAACTTCAATATTTGTACAGTGGTTGTAATATCTAAAAGTATAGAAAGAATTAATATTTACATTTTAGGCTTGTTTTCAAATTTATGCTCTCCGCATTTACTCTATTGTTCTGAGGTTATTTAAAAAAATAAAAATAGTTATATTACATAATATACCAGAGGAGAGCATGTTGTAATCTTGTGCATTGTGGCAGCAACATAAATCCCACTCCTAACAGATCTAGCTGTTTATAATTATCTGGTTTATGTGTACTGCTGCAGGATGGCTGCACTCAACGAGTATATGCAATGACTTTCTTGGATGTTTCTGAAGGATATTTGCAAAGAAGGAAGATGTGCAAAGCATAGGCCCCTTGCACTATATGTGTGGTACATTCCACTTGTGCCAGATTGTTAACTGGGATCTTTAAATGTTCTGAGCTCACACTGCAAAGTGGTTTTTTCCTCTCAGAGTCTGGAAAGAGCAGTGAAAGAAAAGGCGGTCTATCTCGTTCCCATTCTCGTTCAGAATCCAGGTCTAGCTCAAAATCCCGATCTAGAAGGAAAAGATCACACTCAAAACACAGGTGGGTATGTTTTTTTTTTATTTTGGACTAAGAGAACTGTTTGTTGTTTGTTTTGGGGTTTGTTTTTTTGTGAGGATGGTTGCTAAGATTTCTTACTGAGTTATGAGAAGTATCCCTGTAGAAAAGATTAGTAACTTACGCTGACCAGATCAGAGTAACTATGAACTTTGTCTCTGAAGAGATTCTTTTTCCCTCTAAATGCTAAATGTTTTCAGGATTACTTTCAGGTAAAACTCACTAAAAGGTACTTTTTTTGAAATGTAGCATAATTTCATTTTGTTATATCTGTATTTTACAAATAAATAATTATCTGTGTTTTGTAGATGGAACGTTTAGTTTACTGTTAACACTCTGAACAGATAGGCTGGCTGGTTTTGCTAGTAGAAAGTTCCTCCTGAACTTCTAAACATCCAGTTAACAAATGCAGTATTTTTATTTACTGTATTTTAAATGTAAAGTTATATTTTCTAAAAGCCAGAAGAAAAAGGCTTTAGAGACAGTTTTTCATTCTTCAGGGTTTGTTTGTTGCATTCTTTCATCTATTGTCTTTTAACAGGGCAACTAGAATTCTTTTACATACAGAAAAGCTGGCCAGAGGGACATACCACATCAGATATACTACCAAACAAATACTATATAAGTGCAGGCTTCACTTTTGTAATGGTGTTACACAGTACGTGTTATCTAATGGCATTAAAATATTGGGTACCTTTTTAATGCAAGAAGAATTAATTTGTTCATTTCAATATTGCTTGCTTCTCTTCTGTTTCTCTAACTTAGGACATAACTGAAAAACGGTCTTTGTTTTGTGTAACACTGCAATAATCTCAGTGCTTTTTTGTACTGACACAAACCAAATAGATTTTTAGAAGATAAATTTGCATTTTTTTACTTGCAGAAAATCTGTGCTTTAAACAACCATTGATAGTTTTATATATTATTTATATATATATATACACATTATTTTACCACTATTACTGTCAGTTTTTGAGAGCATGCTGAAAAAAGACCAGTCTGATCTGTTGAGGCAACTTAATCCCTAAGAATAAACTGTCCTTACCACTTTCCAGTTTTACTGTTTAATAAAACCCCGAAATTGCTTTCATCTCTGCAATATGAAATTTATTCAAGGTATTATTTGGACTAAATTGTAATTAATTTTCCCTGTAATTAGTTTGTATTTCTACACCAATATGTGGAGCAAAGCTGTAGGTAAAAAATGATTGCCTCTCCTCTCTTGGTTTATCTTACTCCATGTGTCTTGAGCTGCAGAAGACAGGTGGAGCTGGTAATTTTTCTATCTCCCTGTTCTTCAGGATTTATTGAGTAATATACATGAATTTCTGTTTTTGGTAAGTTTAACTTAATCATACCTTAAACTGTCAGGCAAAGTATCCAATGATGTGTTCTTTTGAAACTTAATGTTAAAATTCAGCTGTTTATTTTTCTAGGGAATATGATCTTCCAAATATAGGAAATATTTTGGTAAAAAAGTGTATAGCAATTTTTAAAAGTTTTGATTTCTTCATCAAATCTGAGACTATGCTATATATGTTTATTAGAAGACTTTGATTTCTATTGGAGTATCTGCACATTATTTGCAGTCTTTATTTATTGTGTAGTAAATGCTTATTCCTTTTCTTGAGAACTCATAATTCAAAACTGTGCTAACATATCCTTTCAACTAAAAAGGTAACTTGACTAAATGCTGAACCACAGATAGTGTTTTTTTTTAAAAAAAACATTAAATTAAATTGTAAGGCTGGAGAACAAAGAGGCCAGTTAAAGCCATCTTTCTTCATTGACCAAGACTGCAATAATTGCCTTGGAAAAGAAGAAAAACATAACTAATTATTTTTACAAGCTGCTAGAAATTGTCTGTAGTAGATTTATGCACTAGATTTACTAAGGATGGCTATCCTAATATGATATGAATTTATATTTTCCAGAATATTTATGGAAGTTATTACAAAACATGAGTATTACTTTAATGGTGCATTGTGTACCTGGTTAAGCTTAAAGTATCCATATTTACAAAAATGTTGGTGAGCAGTATATTACTGAATTGTAACTCTATATAATTTTATGTAGTGAGACAAGATTTATGTGGGTTTTTTCCCTTCTTGGTTGACCTAATTTTTATGAAGTTTCAATATAAAAGTATTTTTCTTCTGGCATTTTTCATATAGAAATAGATCTGGCAACAGATCGCTCTCAAGGCACAAGGACAGACACAGATCCAGAAGTCCCCTGAAAAAACAGTCTAGATCTAGGGAAAGGTGGAAATCAAGAAGTCGCTCTCATTCTTGGTGAGTTCCATTCCTAAAAATGATACAGTTCTTAGTACACAGTACAAAGTTTTTGAAAAAATCTAACAAACCTTTTAGATTTCTGAAGGAAGCACTTTTGTGGGAAAGAGAACTGCAGATCTGTGGACCTCAGTGGGAACAGTTAGGAGTAGGCTACATAGCTGGGCTTCATTGATGGATCCTTTTGACTCTGTTGCTGTTGTCTGGAGCATCTTGAGATATTTGCTCACTGGAAGGGGCAAGTCCAATGAAATCTCTGTGATAGATAACTGGCAGGCACTTCTTGGTTCATTTTGAGACCTCTTACTATTGCAGGGATTGTGTGCTGTTTCATCTTTATGATCTTACATTCCTTTGTGAGACATCTAAAGAGGTTATTGCCAAAACCTGATGGGAACCAAAGTCTTCAGGTCACAAACCATGAAACAAGCCTACTATTTACTAGTAGCCAAACACTTGTTCCAATGAAGAAAGGTGGGGACTGTGCATTGGGCCTTTCATGTCTGAAGGAGTCTCTGAGAATCTTTAAAAATCCCAGAATAGGTACCAATATCAATAGACAGAGTAACTTCTGTCAGTCTGGTTCTCCTGGACATGAAAAGGCCTGCTGATCAACTTCTCTTGTGCTTTCTCCTGTTTCTCTGTCTGGTTGTCTTGGTTGAGTGTTGACCTTACATTTGCCTTTTGAGGGAATTTGGTAAAATTTTATCCCTGTTTTTTTTGTTTCTCTGTATTAATTGATGTTGGACTTCAAAGCAGTTCCAGGATATTTATGTGAGAGAACACTGTAGAATAAAGACTTCTATCCAGTCAACTGTCATTATTTATGTGGGGGTAGTTAGTCTACAGTCCATTTTACATGGGCACACTTTTACTAAAGAATGGATTTACAAATTGTTGAGTTTGTCTCACTCCTGACAAAATGTAGAAAATTTATTTATGTATAATAATGTAGTTGTTAGGTGAAAAGACGTAATATTTCAAAGTGTAATAACACGTTGAAGATCACAGTTTAATTTTATTTTAGTCCTCCCCTTCCCCAATTTGATTTCCAAATTTTTCCTACCTACATATAGCCTCTCTCTCATGGTGAACAGGGGAGGAAAATTAAAATTTTGAATAATCACTATTTTTCAACAGAAACACAGTTTCTTTTGAATAATTAATGTATGCTAAAGAGCTAGTTGTAATTTTTATTGGAAAGTTCAAAGATAAATTCATGATTTGTGTTTGGCTTTTCACAGGGACAAGAAAAGAGACAAAGAAAAGGTCAAGGAAAAAGAAAAGGCCAAAGAAAATGAGAGAGACCGAGACAAAGAGAAGGAGAGAGACCAGGACAGAGACAAAGAAAGGGAAAGAGAGCAAGATAAAGAGAGAAACAGGGATAAGGAGAAGGACCAGGAGAGAGAGAGAGAGCAAAACAAAAATCAAGAGAGAATCAGAGACAAAGATAGGGATAGGGACAGGAACAAGAATAAGGCCAAAGATAGGGACAGGGAAAAAGACAAAGATAAGGAAAAAGACAGGGAAGAGGTAGAGCAGAACAAGGAAAAAGATGATGTTGAGAAAGAGGGGGAGAAGGACAGGGGGAAGATTAAGAACAAGGAGGGAGATAAGGACAAAGGAGAGGACAAAGAAAAGGAAAAAGATGAGGATAAGGAGGAGCAAGAAAGAGAAAAAGAGAGAGATGATAAAAAGAAGAAAGATAAGAGATCCAGAACACCCCCAAGAAGCTATAGCTCTTCAAGAAGATCTCGTAGCTCCAGCAGGTTTGTTTATAATTTTTTCATGCTTTTTTTGACTTGTTAGTACAGTGATGCACCATGAAAAATGCACATCCTAATTTTTATGTATCGATATCACCACATCATTTGTCAATTAATATTCTTTCTGTTTTGTAGATTTCCCTATAAAGTAAAGTCTATTACAGAGATGTATGTATGATGCTTGATAGGAAATAGTTTATTTTTGGGCAGCTGGTGCTTACCTTTCACATAACTGTATAGTATAGTCATTTAGAACAGTAAATAGAGGGTTCTTATGCCATTTCTCTGTGTTGGAGCCATCCAAAAGTTATGATAGAGAGACATCAAACATCATCTTTGTCCTGATGAAAGTTTGAGTCAGTGTTACATATTTCCTTGGTTACTTGTATACTGTACAGTGATGGTCTGTAGAGCAATTTGTTTGGCTTACTAACATAGTATTTTCCACTTGGCCACCTTAAGGATGGTGAGCAATTCATTTTCTTGGCTGGATGGCTGAACAGCAGGAAGCAAGCATGTCACTTGGCTGGCTAGCTATTCAGAAAGTGAATGTATCTCAGTTGGAAGATAAGGATGTCCAGATACAAGTAAAAATTACGTTCCTTAAAAATGCTGATAGTAAACAAGAAAGCAGTCAAGGTTAATCTAGCTGTTGTTTTTGCCTTTGAGGGAGGGTACACTGAGTGGAAGTCTGAATAAATTCAGTACAGCAAAAGGAGGCTGTGAGGTTGATTATAAGCTCTGTAAGTGGACTAACCCATATTCTAAGAGCATTGCAACTAACTTAAGTTCAGAAGCTTTAGTGGAAGAAGTCCTTTCTGAATACCTCAGCAATCGCAGAGTTCAATAATATCATATGTCAAATTTAGATGCCAAATTTTATCTGTTACCTTGACAGAATGAAATGCTGGATAAATTTGGAAAAGTTCTACGTATTACAGTCACTTCCCTGGACCAAAGCAAAATTTCCATAGCCCTCAAAATTCGTGGTTCATATAATGCAGAAAAGGCTGTAATGGTTTCTGAACATTCTGTTTGGGTTATATGAAATGGCCATGTTATTTTGGAGGTTTATGGGCAAAATACTGTGACTTGTTTAAGCATATGCAGCTTCCTATTTTAATGCACTGTTAACATTATTTCATGGGTTAAATACCTGCACAGAGTAGAGATAGTTCTGTGAGCTTTGATAACAGCATTTTCTTCCTGTATGCCTCAGGAGTATTTAATTAGATAAGTAATTGTGGTGAGTTGACCTTGGCTGAATGCCAGGTACCCACCAAGCTGCTTTATGACTCCCCCTTCTCAGTTGGACAGGAGAAGGAAAATATGACAACAGGTTTATGGGTTGAGATAAGGACAGGGAGAGATCACTCACCAGTTACTGTCACAGGCAAAACAGACTCACCTCAGGGAAATTAATTTAATTTATTGCTAATCAAATCAGGGTAGGGTAATGAGAAACAAACCCAAATTTTAAAACACCTTCCCCCTGCCCCTCTCTTCTTCCCTGGCTCAACTTCACTCCTTATTTCACTACCTCCTCCTCCTGAGCAGCACACAGGGACGAGGAATAGGGGTTGTGGTCAGTTCATCACATGTTGTCTCTGCTGCTCCTTCCACCTCATGCTCTTTCCCTGCTCCAGCATGAGGTCTCACCCATGGGAGACAGTCCTCCATTAACTTCTCCAGCATGGGTCCTTTCCAAGGGGTGCAGTACTTCAATAACAGATTGCTCCAGTGTGACTCCCCCACAGGGTCACAAGTCCTGCCAGCAAACCTGCTCCAGCACAGGCTCCTCTCTCCATGGAGTCACAGCTTCCTTTAGGTACATCCACCTGCTCCAGTGTGTGGTCCTCCACGGGCTTCAGGTGGATATCTGCTCCACTGTTAAACTCTATGGGCTGCAGGGGAACAGCCTGCCTCACCACTGTCTTCACCACGGGCTGCAGGGAAATCTCTGCTCCATTGCCTGGGGCACCTCCTTCTTCACGGACTTTGGTGTCTGCACATATTCCCACTCCTCTCTTCTGGCTGCTGTTGTGCAGCATTTCTTTCCCCTTCTTAAATAGGTTGTCCCAGGGGTGCTACCACTGTTGCTGATTGGCTCGGCTTTGATCAGCGGCAGGTCCATCTTGGAGCCGGCTGGCACTGGCTCTATTGGACATAGGAGAACTTTTGAGCAGCTTCTCACAGAAGCCATGTCTGTAGCCCCCGCTACCAAAACCTTGCCATGCAAAGCCAATACAGTGATGCGTAGCTTCTATAAGAGTCTTAGTGAAAGACCCAGTTCCTAATGTCAAATAGCAAGTGTAGTTAGCTGGAGGTTACAAAAACTTCATATTCTAATTTGCAACAGTTATGCTCCCCTTTAAGCATCCCTCTATTTAAGAAAGTGTCACGGAAGTCTCAGCTGTTGTGTGCTTGGGCAGAGAATTCTAGTGATATTTAGTGCATCTCCTCTAATGGACTCACAGTACAAAGTCCTATTTTGACATTAATTAATTTTTTTGTATGGATGCTATTTAACAGGGACCATGTTCTTCATGGAGGATGAGGGAAATACAGTGTATTCATCATACAAGGAGAGGCCAAGAGGGCTGGGATTGTTTAGCCTGGAGAAGAGAAGGCTGAGGCGGTATCTTATCAGAGCATTTTAAACACTTGATGGGAGAGGGTAAAGATGATAGCGCCCAACTCTTCTCAGTGATAACCAGTGACAGGGCAAGAGGCAGTGGCCATATATTGAAGAATAGGAAATAAACTTTTTTTCTAATGTTTAAATTATGTTTTTTCTGGGCAAACTGGAACTATTTGCCCAAAGAGATTGTGTCATCTGCATTCTTGGAGATATTAAAAACCTGACTGGACATGGCCCTGAGTAACCTGCTGTAGTTGATCCTATTTTGGGAATGTTGAGGTCTGGACTAGGTGTTCTTCAGGGGGCTATTCCAAAATCAGTAATTCTGAAAAGTATTTGTCAATAGGTGTCCTGGTTTGAGCCAGGATGAAACCAATTTTTTTTTACTGATTTTATTTTTCAGTGATGTCACGGTTTGACTCAGGATCGGCAATTGAACCAGCAATAATAATGCTCTCGATCCCCTCCCCCTCCCACCCAGGTAGGGAAGGAGAGAGAAAATTAGGAGACTTTCTGGACTGAAAACTAAGCTAGACAGCTTTAATTAAATACTAATGATGAAAGAAAATATGTACAATTATATACAAATGTGTACAAGATTGTGCAAAACCCTATTGCCTCCCCCCACCCCCAGCAACTCCCATGACACTCTCCTTAGCTGTGAACAGTTCTGAAATGTCCCGGACCACTGCTGGAGAGAGCAGCAGAGCAGACAGGAGCTGAGGGTAGGGTTATGAGGGTCAGTAAAAGGAAAATTGGCTTCATCCTGGCTTAAACCAGGACAATTATCTGCATATTATTTCAGTCAAGCATCCAGTTCACCCATTGTTGGTGCCTTAGCATCATAGAATCATAGGGGTTGGAAGGGACCTCTTAAGATAATCAAGTCCAATCCCCCTGCTGAAACAGGAACACCTAGGGCAGATCACATGGAAATGTGTCCAGATGGGTCTTGAAAGTCTCCAGAGAAGGAGACTCCACAACCTCCCTGGGCAGCCTGTTCCAGTGCTCCGTCACCCTCACAGTAAAGAAGTTTTTCCTCACGTTGAGGTGGAACTTCCTCTGTTGCAACTTGGTGCCGTCTCCCCTTGTCCTATTACAGGGCACCACTTAAAAGAGACTGGCCCATTCTTGACATCCACCCTTCAGATATCTGTAGACATTAATAAGGTCCCCTCTCAGTCTTCTCAAGACTAAACTGCCCCGGGTCTCTTAGCCTTTCCTCATATGACATATGTTCCAGTTCCATAATCATCCTTGTAGCTCCCCATTGGATTCTTTCCAGCCTATCCCTGCCCCTCTTGAACTGCTGGCCACACTGTTCTTAATGCATCCCAAGATACTATTGGCTGTCTTGGCCACAAGGGCACATTGCTGTCCCATGGATAACTTGTTGTCCACCAGGACCCCAAGGTTCTTCTCCATGGGGCTGCTTTCTAGCAGGTCAACCGCTAATCTGTATCGGTGCATGGCATTTTTTCTCCTGAAGTGCAGGATTCTACTCTTATTCTTGTTGAACCTCATTAGGTTCATCTTTGCCCAGCTCTCCAGTCTGTCTAGATCTCGCTGAATGGCTGCACAGCCTTCAGGTGTATCAGCCAATCCTCCCAGCTTCATATCATCAGCAAACTTGTGAGGATACACTCTGTCCCCTCATCCAGATCACTGATGAAGATGTTGAATAAGACTGGGCCCAGTACTGACCCCTGGGGAGCACCACTAGTCACAGGTCTCCAACTGGACTCTGCACCATTGATCACAACCCTCTGGGCTCTATTGTTTAGCCAGTTCTCAATCCATCTCACTGTCCGCTCTTCTAACTCACACTTCCTGAGCTTATCCACAAGGACGTTATGGGAGACAGTGTCAAAAGCCTTGCTAAACTAGAGGAAGACAACATCCACTGTTCTCCCTGCATCTATCCATTCTGTCACACCATCATAGAAGGCTATCAGATTAGTCAGACATGATTTCCCCTTGGTGAATCCATGCTGGCTACTCCTGATAACCTTCTTTTCTTCCACGTGCTTAGAGATGACCCCCAGAATGAGCTGCTCCATCATCTTTCCAGGGATGGAGGTGAGGCTGATCCATCCGTAGTTATCCAGGTCCTGTTTCTTGCCCTTCTTGAAGACTGGAGTGACATTAGCTTTCCTCCAGTCCTCAGGCACCTCTCTCGTTTTCCAGGACTTTTCAAAGACAATGGAGAGTGGTCTAGTGATGACTTCTGTCAGCTCCCTCAGCACACATGGGTGCATCCCATCAGGGCCCACGGATTTGTAGATGTCCAGTTCCTTAATTGATCTTTAGCCCAATCTACTTCAATCAAGGTGAAGTCTTCCTCACTCTTGGCTTCTTCTGTGGTCTGGAAAGTTTGGGAATCCTGAGGGTCAGCCTTAGCAGTAAAGACCAAGGCAAAGAAGGCATTAAGTAACTCTGCCTTCTCCATATCCTCTATATCAACATCCCCATCCTGATTAGGTAGCCTGTAATAAACACCCACAACCGTGCCCCTCATATTAGCCTGCCCCTTAATCTTTACCTCCAGGCTCTCAATTCGCTCTTCATCAGCTCCCAAGGACATCTCAATACATTCCAGTTGCTCTCTCACATAAAGAGCAATTCCACCACCTCGCCTTGCTGGCCTATCTTCCTAAAAAGGATGTAACCATCCATGACAGCATTCCAGTCATGTGAGCTATCCCACCATGTCTCAGTGATTGCAATGAGATCATGGCTGTGCGACTGCACACAGATCTTTAGTTCTTCCTGTTTATTCCCCATGCTGCGTGCATTAGTGTATAAGCATTCCAGAGAGGAAAAAATACTTGCATGGTGCCCCACTTGGGCTGAGCCACAACACCCAGGCACCTCTCTAGCAAGCCCAGTTATATCCCCATCCACCTTCAAATCTGGTTTAAAGGTCTCTGGATGAGCCCCGGTAACTCTTGTCGCCCCCAAGCTCATTTCCAGTGGGCCTGGTTTTATCCCCTATCCCATTCAAACCTAGTTTAAAGCCCTCTCAATGAGCCCTGCTAACTCCAAGTTAACAAAAATTAGTTCCCCTGCTGAGCGCAGTTTTCAGATACTGTGAATGCAAATGATAAATCATCCATGCGTTAACAATATGACTGTTCATGAGGACAAGCAATCCTATGTGAAAACAAAAAGTGGAATACCTTGGTCTTTCCAAGTTAACCTGATATTATTGCGAGTACAAGTAAGGTGAAGGTAAAATGAAATAATTTATTTACTGAATCTAAGTGCCACAATCCAAGTATTAAAAGTATAAAAACAGGTGAACAAAACTTAAGCCCCCACATGTATTAATCCAGCACTTGGATCACAGCTAAAGTTTTCTGTTGGCCTACAGCATACTGTAAGAAGATGTTAAGGCAGGTCTGTTAACTGCTGATTAGAGACAGAGTGATGTTAGGGCACAGTTTGTATATTGATTCCCCTCCTGCATGTCTACCCATTATATATTTTTTTTCCTCAATAGCTGTTTTTTATTAAAGGAGAGGGAGTGGCTCTTAAATACTTTTAAATTTTGAACAGTTTGGCTAAAACAAATTGCTTGTTTCTAGCATTTTAATGGCACCGTGTGTGAACCAAGACATTTGGGATTGTTTCTATTTTTGAAATCCAAATTAAGTTTTTTTCATATTCTTTTCCAAGCTAATTTTGTTCTGTGGTAGGGACTGACAAATATAAAATTTAAACAGTGTTTTGCTTCTGTTTTGTTTTTGGGAAGGAGACCAGTAGCTCAGAATTTCATATTTTCTATTGAAGGCTTTACCTGACGTCCTGGTTTGAGCCAGGATGAAGACACTTTTCCTTTTACTATTTTTTTTTTCCTTCAGTAAGCTTTCTTTTAACTACTAGCTAAGTGTTCCAGCTTGGAATGATAACAGCTGGAATGTTTTTGTAACTGCTGGAACTCCAAGGTCGTGCCTTTGCCCTGCCGGCTCAGGCATCACTGGGAGATCTATGACCCCGCCATAGGAGGCTGAATTAGACAGACAGCAAAATTGGCCAGAGATATTCCATTCCATATATCTATGTAAGCACAGAGGAAGGTCAGAGATCACAGAAGACAAATTCCTTCCTTCGTATTCTTCCTCTCTCTTCCGTCCATGGCTGGTATCCAGGGAGGACTCCGTCCATCCATCACCGTCGACCCCTAGGCACGAGCTTTCCTGACCCTCATAACTCTCTCTCTCCCTGGGAGCAGTCTGGGACTTTTCGGGACTGTTCGCAGCTAAGGAGAGTGCTGTGGGAGTTTCTGGGAGTGGGAGGAGGCAATAGGGGTTTGCACATTTGTATATAATTGTATATATATTTTTTTAGTATTAGCATTTAATTAAAGCTGTATAGTTTAGTTTTCAATCCAGAGCGTCTCTCTCCTCATTCCGTCTCTCCTTCCCTACCTGGGTGGGAGGGGATCGAGAGCATTGTTGTCAATCCTGAGTCAAACAGTGACAACAATTTATTGGCATGCAACGTGGGGCTCGATTTTAAGCCCAGATAAGAAATGTTCATTAATTGGGAGTATTCAAAATTCCATCTCTGATGGGAGGAATCCCTCAGATAGCAATGGGCAACAGTTCTGCTGAATTTCATGACGGATTGAAAACTGGACAGATGCCTTCTGCAACCTATCTGCTGGACATGAGCCTAGGGATCAATGGTGATAGATAGATAGATAGATAGATAGATAGATAGATAGATAGATAGATAGATAGATAGATAGATAGATAGATAGATAGATAGAGTCCTCCCCGGATGCTGACCATGGATGGAAGAGCAGGGAAGAAGCAGAAGGAAGGAAGATGACTTCCGTGGTCTCTGACCTTACACCGAGCTTATGTATATATATGGATGGAGTACTTTGGTCAATTTTGCTGTCCATCTAATCCACTCCTCCCTATAAGAGGGCTGCAGATATGACTCCTCTCCTCCCTGTAGCAGAAGAGGCTGCAGTTTCTAAAAGTACAGCGAAGTGAGCTTCAATCCTGGCAATAACATAAACATTCCAGTGTTATCAGTCCACTAGCTGTAAAACTTGCTGCTAGTTAAAAGAGAGCTTACTGAAGGAAAAAAAAAATCAGGAAAAATTGGCTTCATCCTGGCTCAAACCAGGACATTCACAGAATCACAGAATCTTAGGGGCTGGACTGGACCTCGAAAGATCATGTAGTCCAAACCCCCTGACAGAGCAGGATTATTTAGAGTACATCACACAGGAACGCATCCAGACGGGTTTTGAATGTCTCAAGTGAAGGAGACTCCACAACCTCTCTGGGCAGCCTGTTCCAGTGCTCTGTCACTCTCACAGTAAAGAAGTTTTTTCTGATGTTTATGTGGAACCTCCTATGTTCCAGTTTGCACCCATTGCCCCTTGTCCTATCACTAGACTTCACTGAAAAGAGCCTGGCTCCGTCCTCCACTCGCCCTTAACATATTTGTGAACATTGATGAGGTCGCCCCTGAGTCTCCTCTTCTCCAAGCTAAAGAGGCCCAGCTCCCTCAGCCTTTCCTCATAAGGATGTTCCACTCCCTTAATCATCTTTGTGGCTCTGTGCTGGACTCTTTCAAGCAGTTCCCTGTCCTTCTTGAACTGTGGGGCCCAGAACTGGGCACAGTATTCCAGATGCGGCCTCACCAAGGCAGAATAGAGGGGGACTCTACACTTGGCCTTATTGAGTTTCATCAAGTTTCTCCCCGCCCAACTCTCCAGCCTATCTAGGTCTCGCTGAATGGCAGCACAGCCTTCTGGTGTCCCAGTTTAGTGTCATCAGCAAACTTGCTGAGGGCAAATTCTGTACCCTCATGCAGGTCATTGATGAAAATAGTGAATATTACTGGTCCCAGTACTGACCCCTGAGGGACTTCACTAGTCACAGACCCCTTATTCCATACCATATATTACACTTAGGCTCTATATTCTACCAAATGTCAAATTAAGGATTCTCCCCCAGAGTCAGATTACCTTGAGGTACATATTGTACTTCACCACCTCCATCATCACACACCAGGTATATCCAGGTCCCTGAGCAAAAACAACACCCCGGACAAGTTTACCTTCACCTGAAGAAGGATAGACCCAAACACTTTTCCTCAACAGATTCCTTTCACACAACACAGGGATTTTATCCCCATCTACTGTATGTATAAGGTCTGACTGAGCAGGACCAACCCAATTGATGGATCCCCTGGTATTAACTAACCAGGTGGCCTTTACCATATTTTGGTCCCAATTTTTGAAAGTTCCACCACCCATTGCCTTCAGGGTAGCTTTTAACAGACCATTGTACCTTTCAACTTTCCCTGAGGCTTGTGCATAGTATGGGATATGGTATATCCACTCAATACCATGCTCTTTAGCCCAGTCAGTGACAAGACTATTTTTGAAATGAGTCCCATTGTCTGATTCAATTCTCTCTGGAGTACTGTGTCTCCACAAGATTTGCTTCTCAAGGCCCGGGATAGTATTCCGGGCTGTGATATGAGGCACAGGATATGTTTCCAGCCATCCTGTACTTGTTTCCACCATTGTAAGCACATAGCGCTTACCCTGGCAGGTCTGAGGCAGTGTGACAGTCAATTTGCCAAGCCTCTCCATACCTGTGCTTTGACCACCCCCCCTCATACCACAAAGGTTTCAAGTGTTTCACCTGCTTAATTGCGGCACACATTTCACACTCATGGATAACCTGTGCAATAGTGTCCATGGTTAAGTCCTCCCCTTGATCACAAGCCCATCTGTATGTTGCATCTCTGCCCTGATGACCTGAAGTGTCATGGGCCCATCGAGCCAAAAAGAGTTCACCCTTATGTTCCCAGTCTAAGTCTATTTGGAACACTTGGGCAGCCTCATCTGCTCATTGGTTGTGTTGCTGTTCCTCAATGGCTCTACTCAGAAGCACGTGTGCATCTACATGACATGCCTTTACAACCAGTTTCTCTATCCCAGCTGCAATGTCTTTCCACACGTCAGCAACCCAAATAGGTTTACCCTTTCACTGCCAGTTGTTCTGCTGCCACTGTTTTAGCCAACCCCACAAGGCATTTGCAGCCATCCATGAGTCAGTGTTGACAGTCTCGGCCACCCCTCTTGCTTGACAGTGTCCAAAGCCAGCTGGATGGCTTTTACCTCTGCAAGATGACTCGATTCACCTTCTCCTCCAGCTGCTTGTGCAACTAGTCATGTAGGACTCCACAGAGCAGCTTTCCAGTTCCGGCAGTTCCCTACAAGATGACAGGAGCCATCAGTGAACAGAGCCAATCGTTGCTCGGTCTCTGGTAGATAATCATATGGTGGAGCTTCTTGAGCCCGTCTCACCACTTCTTGTGGTGGCATTCCAAAGTGTGTGCCTTCTGGCCAGTTTGTAATTGCTTCTACAATACCTAGACAATCAGGCCTTCCTATTTGAGATTGCTGGGTGATTAAAGCAGTCCATTTACTCCAAGTCGTATCAGTGGCATGATGGATAGGAGAAAGGTTACTCTAGAACATCCAGCCCAGTACTGGCAGATGGAGCGCTAGGAGGAGCTGCGCTTCAGTGCCAATTGCTTCCAAAGTGGCTCTAACTCCTCCATATGGTACAAGTATCTCCTTTTCAGTCAACGTATAGATAGCCTTGTGTTGTGGACCATTCCCCACACCTTGGAATCTCTGTACCTCCAGCTCCAGAACCCAGGGGTTGACTTCAAGTTTCCCCTGGTGCTTTCTACCAGAGGCTCCAGGTAGGACCGTTGTACTGCAGTGTAGAGCACATTTTTGATGTCTGGTCCTGTTTGAACTGGTCCAAGGACCATTGCCTGCACAATCTCCTTTTTAATGTGCTCAAAAGCTTTCTGTTGGTCAGGACCCCATTTAAAGTCAGTCTTCTTTCAGGTCACCTCATAGAGAGGTTTCACAATTTCACTGTAACCAGGAATATGCATCCTTCATAACCTAACAGACCCTAAAAAGGTTTGAGTGTCCTTTTTGTTAGTTGGTGGGGCCATATCTGTTATTTTGTTAATCACGTCTGTTCTGGTTTGGTTTGGTGAGTTTTTTGGTAGCAGGGTGCCAGGAATGGCTCCGGTAAGAAGCTGAGAAGCTCCCCCTGCTCCAAAACCCAGCCAAAGTGCCATTAGAGGGATAATAGATGCGCCTCAGCGATTAACATACAAAAGAACTGCTATAATACCAGAGCAGAGAAGGATTGGGTAGAGAAGAGCTGTGCTGTGGAAGGAGAGCGGTGCTGGTGGTTGGTGAGGAAGAAGGGGAAGAAGGTGCCCTAGCAGAAATTTCCCTGCAACCCATGGCAAGATGGCAGGCTGTCTCCCTGCACTCATAGAGGAACATGGTGGAACATTCCCCGAAGGTGCCAGAAGGGGTGAACTTGGCCAGTGAACTTGGATTTTTGTGGCCAGTGGATTTGCTGCCAGTGGACTCTGATCATGTAGCTTTGGAATACCCTGGCACCAGGGTAGTTGGCTGTTCCCGAAGGAGCCCGTGACACTGTGAGAAGCCCACACTGGAGCAGCTTGCTCTGGACCTCGTGGGAAGGACTCATGGAAGAGAGGTTCGTGGAGGACTCTCTCCCATGGGAGGGACCCTGTGGGGAAGCAGGGGAGGACTGTGAGGAATCCTTCCTGAGGAGGATGGTGTGGCAAGAACCACCAGCCTGTGAACTGACTCTCAACTCCATCCCAATCCCCCTGTGCCACTGGGGGGAAGGAGGTAGAGAAACCGGGAAAAGAGTAATTTGGGCCCGGGAAGAAGGGAGGGGTGGGGTGATATATGCAAGCACTGCTCTGTGTGTTGTCTGTGTCCTTTCTGTGTTTTATTAGTGTGAAATTAAATTATTATTTTTTCCCCAAGTTGAATCTGTTTTGCCTGGACCTTAATTGGTGAAAATCCTCCTTGTCCTTTGTCTTAAACCATGAGCTTTTTCCTCCTCATCCCAGAGTGTGTGTGTGTGGGGGGGGAAGTTGAGTGAGTGGCCATGTGGCTGATTCTTTGTTGTCATGTTGGGCCCAAACTACGACATTACTGGTGAGCCAGGCAGGAGAGAGAGAAAAGAACCACGACAACATCCATTGGGATCTGGCTGCGTCCATCTTGCCATCTAATTTCCAGGAACTGGACCTTTCCTGTAGGTCCCTTGACCTTCCTTTTTTTCACAGCAAAACCAGCATCCGGAAGAATTTGGATAATCTTTTTACCTTTCTCAAAGACTTCTTCTGGCGTGTCATCCCACACAATGATGTTGTAGATGTACTGCAGTTGTTCTGGAGCTCCACCCTTCTCCAGTGCAGCATGGATCAGTCCATGGCAAATGGTTGAGCTGTGTTTCCACCCCTGGGGCAGTTGATTCCAGGTGTACTGGACGCCCCTCCAGGTGAAAGCAAACTGTGACCTGCACTCTGGTGCTAGAGTGAATAGAGAAAAAGGCATGAGCAATGTCAGTAGTGGCATACCACCTAGCTGCTTTCGACTCCAGCTCATACTGAAGTTCTAGCATGTCCGGCACAGCAGCGCTGAGCGGTGGTGTAACCGCATTCAGGCCACAATAGTCCACTGTCAGCCTCCACTCTCCATCAGGCTTTCGCACTGGCTATGTGGGAGTGTTTTGAAGGTTGAGTGAGTCCTGCTGATCACTCCTTGGCTTTCCAATTGCCGAATCAGCTTATGAATGGGGATCACAGAGTCTCTGTTGGTGCGATACTGTCGTCTATGCACCGTTGAAGTGGCAGTTGGCACCTGCTTGTATTCAACCTTCAGCAACCCCACTAGAGAAGGGTCATCTGAAAGGCCAGACAAGGTATGCAGTTTTTCAGTGTCCTCAGTCTCTACAGCTGTCCTTGTTAAAAGCAAGATGAAGCCAGTTTTCCTTTTAGACTAGCTGTAAAACTTGCTGCTAATTAAAAGAGAGCTTACTGAAGGAAAAAAAAAATCAGTAAAAGGAAAATTTGCTTCACCCTGGCTCAGACCAGGACAAGTGAACTCTCTTTTAAGCAGCACACTTGCTGAAACTAGCAGCAAGTTTTCTAGGTAGTAGACTGATAGTGCTCAAATGTTTATACTTAGTGCTGAGAGACTGAGGCCACTTGTTTAATCTGCTGTTTCAGATGCTAAAGGAGCAGAAGACTCATATCTACAGCCCTTCCATAGGGAGAAGCGGACTAGACACACAGCAAAATTGGCCAAAGAGATTATTCCATCCCATATATACGTAAATCTCAGTATAAATTCAGGGATCACAAAAGTCAGTCCTTTCTTCCTTCTCTTCTGTACATGGCCAGCGTCCAGGGAGGACACCATCTGTCCATCTCCTTTGATCTGTAGGCTCGTTCATTCCTGACCCTCATAACTCTCCCCTCAGCTCCTGTCTGCTCTGCCGCTATCTCCGGCAGTGGTCCAGGACTTTTCAGGACTGCTCACGGCTCAGGAGAGTGCCGTGGGAGTTGCTGGAGGTGGGGGAAGCGACTGGGGGTTTTGCATATTCCTGCACATACTTGTATATATTTGTACATATTGTCTTTTATCACTAGTATTCCATTAAAGCTGTGTTGTTTAGTTTTCAATCCAGAAGCCTCTGTCCTTATTTTCTCTCTCCTTCTCTACCTGGGGGAGGGGATAGAGAGCATTAGTGTCATTTGTTTAATTGCCAATCCTGAGTTAAACAGTGACAATAGTTAATTGGTGCCCAGTGTGGGGCTCAGTCTTAAGCCCCGGGCTATAAATTCTGACTAATTGGCTGAATGTTTTGAATTCCATCTCTGATGGGAGGAATCTCTCAGGTAACTCTGGGCAACGCTTCTGCTGAATATACTGATGGGTTGAAAACTGAACAGACACTTTCTGCAATGTTTCTGCTGGACCATTTTCCCAACATGCAATCATACATGTGGCATGCAGCCAGGATAATACTGCTCTGTGTATCTGCTCTGGTTATTGTTCTATGGTTTATCAACAGGACTATAGCAAAAGCCATAATCAACCATGTAATAAACTATTTAGTGACAACAGGGGTTTTGATACTGATCTATAGGGTGGCACTGTATAGCAAGGATTTTTATATGAATAGAAAGGTCTGTGTTGGTAATGGCAGGGTCAGTTAAACCTTGCAATAGGTTGGACTATCAAGTTCCAGTTAGCTTATATTTAGGGGTGTCTGTTTACTTTGGCAATTGAGTTTGCCTAGTTGAAATGGTTACAAACCATTCAGGAGAAGTTTATCCAACAACCTCGCATTTCAGCTGTCTGGATTTACACTGCAGCATTGAGTTGGGACCATTTTTTAAGATGCAGATCCTTTTTCTGAAGAGAGTAAAATATTGGACGGTCTTCCAATTTTTTGGAGAAGAGATTGAATAGAACATAGAGGACCTTCTAAGAACTAGGTGGCAGCTCACCTTGCTTTACAACAACATGCAAGTACTAGAAATCAGATGGGCATTTTTGATTCCTAGAAGAAGGAAGAGTGACAGACCAGAGGAAGAGGAGAATCAGGCTCCTTTTCCAAGAAACATCTAAAGGCTAGCAAAGGAGATAGGTAGTGACTTTGTCCAAAGAGAAGACTTCTTGATGACTAAAGCGGTATCTTCATTCATAACCCAGTAATCACCTAACCCGAAGGTGGTAGTTTCAAGTCCAGTCTGTCTTACTCATTAAGTATTGTCTGTCTGGGATTTTTGCTTTTTTTTTTACCTTAAAGAGGACAGAGGGACCCCATATATTTCACTGGCGCAATTTCTGCTGGCATTAGCAGATTCCATTAGAGTCAAAACCAAAATTTTTACCTTAGTTAGGGGCAAACAGAATATGAAGATGCTGAAAGCTTTCTCTCTTTCCAGGAAGTTAGTTCACACTGCCACCATTCTCCTAGGTACTGCTAGTTGGAGACAGATGTTGAGAAATCTCTCTGCCCCAAAGCTTCTGTCTGTCTCAGAATTAAAAGATCCTAGCAATGCTAAACCTGGTGTTGGTCAAAGGTAAATCTCAGAGCCATTCCTAGTTAACTTTATTTAAATCAGCAGGAAGTTGCTTCCAGTCATAAGCTTGTGGTATTTTTCCTTTGAGAAAAGAAAGTTCTGATTTAGAGACATGTGATCACTATCAAAGTTTTCAAAGTCTTTTTTCTTAAATTTTGCTCTATTAGCATTGTTTAAGAGTGTTAATAAAAACAGGTGCACAAAAACCTTTGTATTGACAAATGTAACAGATAGGAACACTGTCAGACAGCTGTAGTTCTTCAACTTGAAATATGGAAAGCAGAAACTGAATATTAGGTTTCATGAATAAACAGTTTCTAGTTTGAACACAATTGTTAGGGCATTTACTTGGTTGCTCACAGATATGTATGCAGGAAAGCAAAATGAAGTGGGGATGTGTTCAATGTAAGCCAAGTGGGAGCACTGTTAGAATAATATATTCATTTCCAATATCTTCATTTGAAAAAAGGTTATGATAAATGTCAGGATGTTCAAAATGAGGTGCATGTTAACCAGTGAATAGCTGATCAATGATTGTGGGTGTTTTCCATGATTTTGAGGCTACTTTATTTTTTTGTTTACCAAAGATTGAATCAAACTTAAGAACTTGCTGAACAAAATAGTTATAAACTTTTGTCCTGTGCAGCTTCCGACTAGATTATATTGTCAGCGTATGATACTAGGTATAACTTAATATATAATTTTGTAATTTATCCAATAACTGTTGTTTTCTTGGCCTTTCTAAATATTAAAGATATTAGGTGTGAGTTACAAAAGCTGGTATGCATAAGTGTAGCTTTTGTGCTGTATCTTAAAGTACCCTGTCAATTGTTTTTTACTTCCCTGTTTTTCTTTGATGGTTCTTCCTGTCTGCTTTTCCTGCTCTATGAAGAGGTGATAGAACAGAGTCATCTTACTTTGACAGAGATATGTTCTACATTTACACTGAATGAAGCTTTACTTGTTTAGTTTTTACTTTAACATGTGCCTCAGTATGTTTGCAACCAGTTATTTAACGTTCTGTTCTATTTGAGATCAGACTCCATAACAGCAACTTCAGCAAATTCCATACATCTGTGTAAAACAGCTGTTTTGTAAAATACTAAGAGCTCTTCAGTGCGTTATAGAAGGATACATAGGTTTGCTGAGCATGGACTGCTGGGAAAACAATAGATATTAAAATCAAAATTAATAAGTTGACAACTGCTTGAGCTTCATTTTGCACTGTTTGCTTCTAAGCCAATAGGAATGATAGCTCGTGTTCAGGAATTAAACTTCTGTCACGCTGAACTGAAATTGCGGTTATCTTAAGCTTGTAATGTTAAGTTTTGAAGTTTGTATTGCTCAAGTTATGTCTTTTGTCTTAATGTGGCTTTTCATTCACTTGGATTCTTTTCCTAACTGAAGAAACAGGATTGGTGAATTCAGTGTGTTTCCGTTGTTATCAGGTATAAGTAAAAGCATGTGAGGATAAGCATAAAACTAAAATCTGAAAGGGCACAACTTTTTTTTTCCTGCTTCACATTTCTATTCTCCCCTTTCCTGTCAAACTGAAACCTATAATTTATAATATATTTTTTTTTTGCTTTGTACAGTTCATTTATACTATTTGTGATATATAATGTTAAATTAGAGGTTATTTACTTAGTTGTGTCAGACAAATGTAAGTTTTCTGGTTTTATGCATTTCCTGAGTTAATTGTTTTTGTTCTTGGTGATCTTTAATTTCTTGGTCCTCCAGGGAAAGGCATAAAAGGAAGAATAGAAGTCCCTCCAAGTCTCCTAAAACATCTAAAACAACAAATAGAAAGTCTTCACAAACTCCTTCTCCAAGAAGGTCAGTTTGATGTAAACATAAACGTTAATGAGCAGTAAAGGAGGAAAAAGTATTTTTGTTAAATTGAAATGTGATCAGTGTTATGAAAGGAGCTAACTCAATTTGTGTTCTAGATATTTTTTTTTATTATGCAAGAAGCTCTTTAATAATAATTGTCTTTTCTAAGGAGGTTTGTTTTTCAAGAAACAGAATACTAGAAGGTGGATGCAGATACATATAATGAAAACAATTTGGAAAGTATTTTCATTGATTTACTGCCTTTTCACTAGTCATCTCAGATAATTTAAATTGGTCAGTATGATTCAGTTCTAATTTAAAACCAAATCTGTGTAAATCTGTTAATTATGAAAATTTGCTTCAAATCAATAAAAGCCCTTAATCGAATACAGATTAATTTGGTTTTCTCTGCGAATACCATGTATACTGAACATTTAGCTCTCTCCAGTAAAAAACTCCCATTGTATTTATGAAGGGGGTTTTGTTATGTTATCGGGTTTTGGGGTTGTTGTTTTGGTTTGGTTTGTTCTTTTTAAATCCCCCAGATGAGAGTTTAGTTTGCAGTTCAATTGTGTGAAGGTGACTGAACCTTTCTGAAGGAAAGCAAACTAGGATACCAATATTCTTAGTTAGTGTACTGTGCAATTTACTGTATAGTACATTTAGTGTATGGCATTGATAGTACATTTGCTGCTGTTGGATCAAATTCTGATTTGAGTAAAAATTTTCTTAAACAGAAACAAGAAAGAAAAAAAAAGAGAGAAGGATACAAATAATGAAATAAGAGAAAGGGAACACTCCACATCCAAGAAAAAAAGTAGTAAAGAAAAAGAGGAAAATGAGAAATCTGACAAAAGCACCACTACTTTGAAGGTAAGCTGTGTGACCAAGTGATAAGCAGAGTGAAGTGCTGCAAGTGGAATGATTATTGGAATTCCCTTCGTTCTTTTTATTTATTTTCTTCTTTGTTTAAACTTTACTGGGCCTATAGCACAATGTGTAAATAGGTTATGGAAACACTTTATTTGTTTCACTCTTTTTTTTGTTCTGTGCCATATGTTAGGAGTTGGCTGGCTGCCTATCTGTACCAGCAAGCAGGAAGCAGATTGTGCAACTAAGCAGCAGGGTTCAGAGTTAGTTTGGCTGTGTTGTGGTTTAACCCCAGCCAGCAACTAATCACCACAGAGCTGCTCACTCACTCCCCCCAGGTGGGATGGGGGAAAGAAATGGTAGAGTAAAAGTGAGAACACTCATGGGTTGAGATAAAAACAGTTTAATAGGTGAAGTAAAAGCCACATGCACAAACAAAGCAAAACAAGGAATTAATTCAATTCTTCCCATCAGCAGGCAGGTGTTTAGCCATCTCCAGGAAAGCAGGGCTTCATCACACTAGACAGTTGCTTGGGAAGGAAAACATCATAATTCCAAATGTCCCCCCTTCTTTTTCCCTGTTGTGGTTTGGGACTAACATGACAACAAAGAACCAGCCACGTGGCCACTCACTCAACTCTCCCCCCCACACACACAGAGATGGGGAGGACAAAGGCCAACTAGAGGCTCATGGGTCTAGACAAAGGGCAGGGAGTGTTCCACCAATTAAGGTCCCAGGCAAAACAGATTCAACTTGGGGAAAAAATAATAATTTAATTTCACACTAATCAAATGCACACAGGACACAGAAAACACAAAGAGCAGTGCTTACATATGTTACCCCCCCCCTCCCTTCTTCCCAGGCCCAAATTACTTTGTTCCCAATTTCTCTGCCTCCATCCCCCCAGTGGCAATGGGGGATGGGTTTAGAGTGAGTCCACAGTTTGTTGTTTCCTGCTGCTCCTTCCTCTTCAGGAAGGATTCCTTACAGTCCTCCCCTGCTTCCCCACGGGGTCCCTCCCATGGAAGAGAGTCCTCCACAAACCTTTCCTTTGTGAGTTGTTTCCACGAGGTCTGGAGCAAGCTGCTCCAGTGTGGGCTTCCCATCTCTATTCTGAAAATTACTGAGTCAAGATAGGTGTGTAAAAATTGAGGCAATCAAAATACCAAGAGTTGGTAAGAGCTCATATCCTGTAATGCTAAGAGTATGATTTATTTATTTATTTATTGTAAAATAATTTTATCTTTGGTAGGACAAAGATCACACTAAAGAGGATCCAAATTCAGAAACTGACAAGGAAGTAGGCAGAGATACAAAAAGGACAGATGAAGTCGAACTACAACAGAATGGAAACTGTCAACCAAATGATGAAAACCTCTTAATTAAAATGGAAGAGGTTTAAAGCGAAGAACGGGCCTATGACTCAACTAAGGAATGAAATGGAAAGCTTTTTCTTTTTCAGAATGAAGAAGAAAATGTCAAAGCAATCAACCTGAACTAGTAGCTCTTCCAATTATTGTGATAGCTTTGTTGATTTCTTGCTGTAAAGCAAGAGAGCAAGGACCAGTATTTATACAATGAAAAGGCAGATGCCATCAGAACTATTAATCTTTGAAAATCCATGTATTTCCATGATGGCTATACTTATTTGTAAAATTATTTATGTTAAGTTTTGCCGTAAGCTGTTACAAATAAGTAGAAACAGAAAGATGTAAACCTGTACTATCCAAACAAAGATGAAGATATGCGTTGAAGGTTGTTTAAAAGATGTTGATGAATTTTGTATTGTTTTACTTTGTGGGTTAAAAGATCCACAAAAACTTCAGTGTGTACTGTTTGATGTGCTTGGAAATGGTGCATAAATATACATGATTTCTTTTGCTTTAAATGAAAACTATAGAAAAAGGGTTTTTAAACATAAACACAGTTTTATGGTTCTTATGCTAAATGCCCACTGACTAGTTTGTTTTTCATTTGCTCACTGCTTGAGATTCTTATGTTTTTTTTAAAATAATTTCTTACTAATATCCCTTAAATGAATATTTTTTTTAAAGTATTTGAACAATGCATGATATTTTCTGTTCCTAAAAGGAACATTGCCATATTATAGATAATAGGTTAGCTTACTGGTTTATTTTTGGGTTGCTTTAGTTTGTTGTCTTTTTTTTGTCTTTCCAGAAAGTGAGCACATCTGTATATTATTAGAACTTACAGCTTTGATTTGAGCCATACTGCATTGTGTCTGTACAGCTACAAATAGTACAGGTGTCATTATCAAAATATTTTTTCTTATTTGTTTAAAAAAATATGAGAGCACAAGCAGAAGCTTTTGTGCCTTCCAAAAACAATGTGGAATTTTCTAGAAATGTATATGTGCTTTTACTCATTTTCAGCTAAATCTTACATGATCTCTATTGATATTTTGCTACTACTATACTGTAGACAAGAATGCAAGTGATTTGTCAGAATGATTGATTCACTTGTTAAAATACTAAAGCTCCATTTTTACTTTTTTTTAATGTTTAGAAGAGATTTATAGGTAAAAGCAAAGATGCATTTTGGGGAATACAAAGCATTTTCTGATCACCTGCATCAAAGACAGCCCTTTAAACATTTAATCTGTGTTTGGATGGCCTTAAATGTTACCTCTCTATCATAATCTCTCATACTTGTTGGATGATATAAAAGGAATTGTATGCAAAGCTGAGGGGATAAATAATTTAGGAAAAAAACTCTTAATTTACATAGGAGTTATATGGTAGAAATTATTTTTTCATTCTTTAAAGAGAGAGCATGTAAAGAAGAGAATGACAAAGCAAGTATTTTTGTCAAGGTAAAACATGGCTTGTGCTCTCTGAACTAATTTAATCAGTTTCATCATTGTGAGATTTCTTAGGAGTCATACCTTTAAAATGTATACCTAAAATCAATTAGTTTATTTTTAATACAACTTAATGCAATCAAAGTACTTAATTGCCTTACCTCATGGGAAGAGTTATTTCTTTCAGTTAAAAGAACCTTGAATAGCGTATCAACTATTTGTTTTCAATTTGTTTTTCTTTTCCTTTGCATAGTTAATTCTTACCAAAAAAAAAGCATATTACACAGAATGAAAAATTTGCCCAATTCCTAAGGTAATGAAACTCAATTTGATTGTGAAGCTGCTTAATCACTCTTCATTTTTTAAATGGAATTTTATGTTCTTGCCACTGTCTACATTTAAGACTATAGAAAATACTTTACTGTGTAAAGTATAGACAGTCATTTTTGTGATGTTTAAGCCACCTGCTGTTGGCTGGTAAACAGCTTATTCTGTTAAAATAATGACAAATCTGCATGCTTATAGAAAGACTGTGAAGGATTGTGTTTTGCAACAACAGCTGTCTTATTTATGATGTGTAAGTAGCATAGAGCAAAGAGATTCTTTGTATACTCGTTATCTTGGGTACCATTTCACTAATAAAATTAAGTATTTTAGAGGGAAGTTTGTGCCGATACATACTTTTAGTTGATCTGATCTTATTCAGGCAGCTTCTTTGATTTGAAATGTGGATACAAGTTAAAATAATCGTATTATTTATAATATCTTTGAAAAGCTACATTTCTACTTTGGGAGAAATTATAATTCTTGCAGTATATCACATTTCAGCTGAGATTAGTTTGATATCCTGATTTTTGTTATCCTGAATTTGCATAGCAGTTACATTTATTTACTTTCTATGTAAAGGATTGTGTACAGTTAGCTAAGAAACATACCTTTGAAAATTAATAGTTAAGGATGGCTGACTTACTAGCTAAATTATCATGTGTGTAAGTCCACATGCAGCACATTGTTATATTGTATGTAAATGAATGGTTCCCTCACAATTATTTTTTTTTAAGGCAAACAAACAAAAGAAAATCCACCAAACACATTAATTCCCCCCAGTCATATTTTCTTACAAATGTTATATATTCTGGTTTTGCTTTGTAAATACTGTGCAGATCTGTGAAGTAGTTAAGTTACATCTATTCATATTAGGTGTTTTATGGTTCCCCTCTTATTATAAAGCCACCACTAGAGAACTATTATTCTGTAAAATTCCTATCTCTGCAGAGGGTGGCTCATTTTTAAACCAGTAGCACAGCACAGTAATGAAGTTCCTGCTTGCTCCGCTGGGATTGTGTGCATGATCCATTAAATGTGTACATCTTCCACTGTAAGTTCATTGCCTTCATCGTTAATAGTTTGCATGCTGCACTGCCAGGTCAAGTTGTTTGGTTTTGCATTTTTTTAAATGAGATTAAATTGAGTGGAGGTTTTGAAAACAGTGTAGTTCATTATAGCTGTATTGTTTTAAATATAATGTAATTTGAATCAGCCTTTATTTGAAAACATTGTGACTCATAATTACTCAGATAAGTGATTATATGGTATAAAGCGCTTATGTGGAAGCTTCCATTAGTGATGACAAGTTATTTCATAACAGTGTTTCTGGAAAACAGATAGGATTTTTCTTTGGATTTTAAAAAAGGAAGGTAGCAAAAGACAACTGCTGGTGAATGAAGCAGGATTCCAAGCTCAAAATAGAGGTGGCTGTGACTTAAATACTTAATACTTAAATTGAAGTAAATGATAAACCCAGATGTGAGAGATGAAATTTTGTTTGCAAACAGTTAGTAGTAGGGTATGTGAAAAATCTTGGTTTTCAGAATTAGAACTAAGGGGGGGAAAAAAAGCACTTAGTTTGGAAACTAGAAACATCTGAACAGTGCCTAAGAAATTGGTGAGGTGTGGGTTCTATCTACTCATTAGTTGCCTGCTAATTTCTTTGCAATTTCAGATAGATACGTCTGAACCAGCTTTAAATCAGCTGGCTAACAGTGGCAACCTACACACAGCTTGGATTCTGAAATGAACTGACCATTTGAGTGCATTTACTCTGCTGCTAAGAAGGTAAATTCTGCAGTCTGAAGCATGCTTGTCATTGCTTGCTAGTGTTGTAGTAACTGCATTTCCAGTTACATCTAAGGCAATACCTGAAATGAATTTGAAACTCTGCAAATCTATTTGTTACATGGTTGCTTATCTGTGTTGCCCTTAGCTTGAACTGGTATTTTGTAATAGCTTTTAGATTTAGGGATTTCTGTGATTTTTCATTTGGTCTAAGGAAGAGGTAATTAGTAAAAGCTGCCTTTGTATGATACAAATTCTTTTATACTGCATACTTGTCCTCATTACTGTGACCAGTTATTTCTTTCATTCATGTGTATGACTGTTGCAAGCAGTAATGCCATAGTGATGTGTATATCTTCTACTTTTAGGTCTGGAGCATCTCTGCATCACTGTCTTTTTGTTAGTTTGTAATGAAATATTTTTTCTTAGTTTGAAAATTACATTATAATTGTAAACCAAATAATTTTAAATACGTGAATTCTGAACAACGAAGTATTGTAAATTGGGGCATATTACGGGTCCCATCTGCCACTTGGTAATACTTTCAGTTTTATAGCAATGGATTATTTTGCCTTTGGTGTTGTCAGAATTTTAAAAGTGAGAATTGGACTTAGTGACACAAATGCTGAGATCTGTAAATGGCTAAAATAGTGTAAATTAGTAGGTGCTCAGTTCAGAGAGATGTAGTTTTCTCACAAGAGAATGGACTGCGGACAGATGAAATTTGCAAATATTGTTAGTGTTATTACCTAAAGAGAATCTAAGACTTAATTTTGTTTGCTAATATGTAAACAGAAAAAAAAAAAAGTTTTCAGCCTGTACCTGTCACAGTCTGACTCAGGATCTACAACAATGCTCTCGATCCCCTTCCCCTCACCCAGATAGGGAAGGAGAGAGATAATGAGGAGAGAGATGCTCTGTATTGAAAACTAAACTACACAGCTTTAATTAAACACTAATGATAAAAGAAAATATGTACAATTATATACAAATGTGTTCAGGAAATGTGCAAAACCCCTATTGCCTCCCCCCACCCCCAGCAACTCCCACAGCACTCTCCTTAGCTGCAAACAGTCTTGAAAAGTCCCAGACTGCTGCTGGAGAGAGCACAGAGTTATGAGGGTCAGGAGAGCTCGAGCCTAGGGGTCGACGGTGATGGATGGACGGAGTCCTCCCTGGACGCCAGTCATGGACGGAAGAGAAGGGAAGAAGAAGCAGGAAGGAAGTTGTCATCTGTGATCTCTGACCTTCCTCTGAGCTTACATAGATATATGGAATGGAATATCTCTGGCCAGTTTTGCTGTCTGTCTAATTCAGCCTTCTATGGGGGTGGGTCATAGATCTCCCAGTAGTGCCTGATCTGGCAGGGCAAAGACGTGACCTTGAAGTCCCAGCAGTTAGAAAAACATTCCAGCATTTGTTATCATTCCAAGCTGGAACACTTTGCTACTAGTTAAAAGAAAGCTTACTGAAGGAAAAAAAATCAGTAAAAGGAGAAGTGGTTTCTTCCTGGCTCAAACAAGGACAGTACCTTAGGTTTATTTTTATATGTTAAAAAGTGTAATTAAATTAATAGTGAAAACTAAAAGCACTGTATAAAAGAGATTTTTTTTTAATGTAAGAAAAATACCCTTAATTTTAAACTTCTCAGAAATGTCTCTGTATACAGTATTGATTTTTATTTCAAATTAAAGAATGCTTCATTTGTAGGTAAGTCCTGTTGCAGGATCTGAGCATGTTAGAATGGGGTTTTCTTCTGTCTTTTCTAATATAAAACAGCTTAATAAACTTGTTTCACAATATCTAGAGGCATCTGTTTTCCCCCTACTTTGCAGAGGCAGAGCTCTAACTTCAGTTCATAGAATCATAGAATCATTTATGTTGGAAAAGACCTTTAAGATCAAGTCCAACCTTTATCCCTACTCCACCATGTTCACCCCTAAACCATATCCCCAAGCACCACATCTAGGCAGCTTTTAAACACATCCAGGGATGGTGGCTCAACCACCTCTCTGGGCAGCCTGTTCCAATGCCTGACAACCTTTTCAGAGAAAAGTTTTTTCCTCATGTCCAGCCTAAACCTCCTCTGGTGTATCTTTAGGATATTCCCTCTTGTCCTATCACTATATTTATTTGTGAGAAGAGACCAGCACCTACCTCTAGCTGTAGCTAGCTTGAATTCTAGTTGGGCTTTACCTCTCCTAATTTTCTCCCTGCATAGCCTCAGTACATCTTTTGTAGTCCTCATGAGAGGCCTTCTTCTCCTTTTGTTCCTGACTTCCAGCCAAAGCTCCATTCAGCCAAGCTGGTCTTCCTCGCCAACTTGTCTTTCAGCACATGGGGACAGGCCTCTCCTGCACCTTTAAGACTTCTTTTTTGATGTATGTCCAGCCTTCCTGGACTCCTTTACCCTTCAGGACTGCCTCCCAAGGGGTTTTGTTGACCAGTTCCTTCAATAGACCTAAGTCTGCCCTGTGGAAGTCCATGGTGGCAGTTTTACTGACTCCCCTCCTTACTTCCCCAAGAATTGAAAACACTATCATTTCATGGTCACTATGCCCTAGACAGCCTCCAACCGTTACTTTTCCCACAACTTCTCTGTTCACAAGGAGCAGGTCCAGGAGGGCACCTTCCCTGGTCAGTTCCCTCATGAGTTGCATCAGGAAGTTACCTTCCACATACTCCAGGAACCTCTGGGACTGTTCTCTCTCTGCTGTATTGTATTTCCAGCAGACACCTGTGAAGTTGAAGTCCCCCATGAGAACAAGGGGTAGCGATCGTGAAACCTCTCCTAACTGCTTATAAAATATTACATCCTGGTTGGGTGGTTGTCGCGAGCTGGTACCGGGGGGCTACCGGCTCGCGACAAGTGGTGTCAGAAGTGGGATAACGGGGGTCGTTAGAAGCCCCCCATGCTCTGAAATTGCTTAACTAGTAAAAAAAAAAAAATAAAATAAAAATTAATTATATAAAAGAAAATGGCTACCAAGGGGGATATAGGTGATGCAGATGCTGTAAGTGCTGGTGCAGAAAATGTAGAAAATGAAATTAGTGAGGAAAGCACTGAAGTTCAGGAGGCGCCATTTTCATCTCCCTCTAGTTTTGAGGAGGAATTGCAGAAATGTGCATTTGTGCGTCCCTTCTGGGAGCACCTTAAGAGGCACGGGTACGCTATACAGAGGGAGCAGTACAAAGTGATTTATGATGCCTACATGGGGGGAGACCTCAGTAGACTCGAAATTACATCATGACTTTGGAAGATGATACTCCTCTGTCTAAAGAGCTTAAAAAGGAGATTAAGAAACACGGGCTTGATTTCATCAATGCCCAAAATGTCTTTGTCCTGGCCATGGTTGTGCAGCAAGCAAAGGAGGGATTACAGCAAAGAATTGAAGGGTTACAGGGAGAGAATAAAGAGTTGCAGCAAAAGATTGAATGGTTACAGCAAAAAACCGAAGAGTTGCAGCAAGAGATTGAATGGTTGCAGCAAGAGATTGAAGAGTTGCAGTGAGAGAATAAAAAGTTGCAGCAAAGAATTGAAGGGTTGCAGCGCGAAATTGAAGGGTTAAGAAAGCAGGGAAAGGAGAGAATTGGTGCCACCCTGTCTTACTTAGGTGATAAATGTGGGGAACTTGCTAATTGCGAGGATTCCTCAGGTTCTGGTAGTCAGGATACTGAGGTCTTGGATGACTTTAACACACTAAAGAAATGTAAGCCCGTAAACTCTGAGCAATCAGATAGGAAAAGTGTGAGTTTTCATTTCGGGATGGAAAAGCAGCACCCGATTTTGGAATCAAAGCCACAGCCGCAAGAACAGCAAGCCCCCGCGCAGCTGCAGCCCCCCGTCTCCAAGGAGCAGGAGGAGGGACTAAGGGCAGATTTTAGGATATTACACAAGGCAGTTAAGGAATTCATGACACATAATACTCAAAGAATTAGCAATTTGGAGATAAATGTCCATAAAGTTTCCACGATTATGGACAATAGGTTTAGCAATTTGGAGATGGATATTCACAATAGCATTCGAAGGATTGGCGAATTGGAAGAATATGTCCACCGACTTTCCACAAATAGGGACAAAGTCCCAACTAATTTACCTTCTCCCTATACCGGTTCTGAGGATGAGGAGGAGGAGAGAATAGAGCATAAACAACTGCGCCCGGTTATGAGAACTTCTTTTTCTCTTGATGAAGATACTGGTAGGAAGAAAGATAAGGTAGTCAAGGAAGTATCTTATACACCATTAGAATTGGCACAAATTAGAAAACAATACAGCAGGCTCCCATCTGAGACGGAAGCTGAATATGTAATGAGAGTGTCCCTCACAGGAGGAGACGAGATCATGTTAAGTGAACAAGAAGTTAGAGGCTTCTGGGGATCCAGAATTATTCTAACGACTGGAGATAGGGGACACCACTGGTCCCTAACCCAGCGAGCAGCTTTCTTTGTTGGCTCGACTGATCCCCTTAGCAGAGGAGAGCCGAGGACCCTGCGGGGGGGGCTATTCTAACCTTTTGGACAATGTCCAAAAGGCTGCTGCAATTCAAATGATTTATGACCATGATTTAGTACCAGATCAAGAAAGTCCTATGAATCTTCGAGTGAAACCAGACAGAATGAAGGCCTTAATCAGGGGGCTCCCTCTGTTACTTAAAGAGGCAGCCGTGAAAATCAAACTTAAAATTGAAAACGGAGATCTGCGAGGATTTACATGGTCTGATTTGGCCAAAGAATTGGTAAAATACGGCAAGGAATATGAGGATACATCTGATTCTGAAGATGTTCCCAAGCCTTCTGCAGCCAGACAAAAGACTTGACCCTCCTATGCTGATGTGGCTGCCAGGTCACCCCAGGATCCTCCTAAGCAGCGGGAGAAATCACGGGGTGACTGGACAGTCATGGATAGATCTAAAAACAACAGAAAGCCAAACAGCACCCATAAAAGCCAGTACCCTGAAAACAAAAGTGTTTCATCTCGAGGTGATGACAAAGGGCCCTACGCTAAGCTTAAGGAGGAAGCCAAGCGTATAGGTGTCCCATCGAAGCTTTTGTCTCGAGATCTTTCTTACCAGCTTCTGAAAGACCTAGTAGAAAGTTGGGCTACACGGCCCAGCTCAAGGTCTAATTCAAGAGAGAGATCCAGGGAAAAACCCAACAAGTCGGGAAACTAAATAGCCCTCCTTCTGCCAAGAAAAAGAAATCAAAAAGAAAGACAAAGAGACGGGGGGGGAGAGGAAAACCAAAATTTTGACACAGGAACTGAAAATGATCAACAGGAAAATGACAATCAGGCCCTAAAGCTTCCAACCCTCCAAAAGATTGGCAGAATGTACTACGATTAGTTCAAAACAAAAATGGGGACTTGGAGCTTACTTGTGCTGTTGGCCCAAGACGCTATCCTGTAACATTTGTGGTGGACACAGGAGCACAGATTTCCACGCTAAAAGCTGATGTAGCTGAACAATGTGGTATTAAACCAGCTAAAAAGCCAATATATGTAAGTGGAGCATTTGGTAACTCTGCTTTACAAAAAACAGCTAAAGTCACTTTAAATCTACCAGGAGAGGAAAAACCGATTCGGACTGAAATGATTGTGGGTGACATTCCTTACAATTTGTTAGGAATGGATGTTATCTTGGGCCAAGCGTGGAGAGATGAGAACAGTCGCTACTGGAATTTTGGCACACCCACACTAAAGCTGAGGTTGCTACAACGTGCTCCCCATCTGCCACAAAGCAGGATCACAAATATTAAACAGTATTCCATTCCTGTTGCTGCTAAGGAAGGCATCAAAGAAGTCATTTCTGATCTAAAACAAAAGGGCATTATTGTGCCCTGTCATTCACTATTTAACTCCCCAATTTGGCCTGTAAGAAAACCCAATGGTAAATGGAGAATGACAGTCGACTACAGGAAATTGAATGCCAATACAGATGCACTCACCGCTGCTGTACCTAACATTGCTGATCTGGTGTTAGAGATCCAGGAAGCAGTACACCCAGTGCTGGCCTCCCTGGACATAAAGGATATGTTCTTCCAAATCCCTATTGATCCTGAGGACCAGAAGTATTTTGCCTTCACTTGGGATGGGGTGCAGTACACTTTCACAAGGTTGCCCCAGGGATATAAACACTCGCCCACACTAGCTCATCACGCGCTTGCGTGTGAACTGGAAAACATTCCAGAAATCAGAAATAATTCCAAGGTAAAAGTCTATCAATACATAGATGATGTGCTGGTAGGGGGCCAGAGTGAGGGGGAGGTAAAAGCAGTTTATGATGCTATCATGAAGCATCTCACCGATATGCAAATAGAAATCCCTGAAGAGAAAAAGCAACCCCCATCCCAAGAGGCAAAATTTCTGGGAATAAGATGGAAAGGGGGGACCTGGAATATTCCTTCCGATACTTTATCTTACTTAGGAGAGATAAAAGCACCCACCAATAAGAAAGAACTACAAGGAATACTAGGAACCTTCCAGTATTGGAGAAAGCATATCCCAGACCTATCCATCATAGCACGTCCTCTTTTTGATCTATTAAAGAAAAATCGTCACTGGGAATGGGATCAATCTCATGATGAGGCCCTTGAACTGTTATTATTGGAGGCGCAGACATACCAAACTCTGGGGCCCCTTCACCCGGAGGATCCAATAATAATAGAGTGGGGGTTTTCAGCCAGTGCCCTATCATATCATTTTTGGCAACAGGGACCTACTGGGAGTACTCGACCAATTGGCTTTTACTCTGTCATTGAAAGATTCAGAAAAACGGTATTCTATTCTGGAAAAGGGATTGCTAACAGTGTGTACAGCACTAAAAGAAATCATCAAGATCATTAAAAAACAAAAAGTAATTCTTCGAGGCCCTTTCAAGGTAGTTAACCAAGTACTGTCTGGAAAGGCCCCTCCAGAAGGAATATCCCAAAAGGGTACAATCAGAAAATGGTATAGTCAAATTGAGTACTATTCTGGACTGTTCCAACTTGAAGAAGGCCCAGATAAACAATTGAAAATCCAGGAACAAATTGAATCTACAAATGAAAAGGATTTGATAATGAAAGTTCCCAGTCCTATCAAAGAAGCCCCAGAATATAGAAGTGAACTGGTTAATGCTTGGTTCACAGATGCTTCATCCCGAAGAGAAGGGAAAACTTGGTTGTTCAAATCTGCTGCAGTTAAACCTGCCACAGGCGAACAAATCATAAACCAAGATAAGGGCAGTGCCCAGGTGGGAGAATTGGACGCTGTTCTTAATGTTTTCCTAAAAGAAAAAGCCTCCAAGGACGCTGTGTACATTTACACAGACTCCTTTGCGGTTTTTAAAGGCTGTGTGGAATGGATTACTTTCTGGGAAAGGAACAATTGGGAAATTAACGGGGTGCCTGTCTGGCATAAAGAGAAGTGGCAACAAATTCTGAAAATTGCCAAAAAGAATCCTAATTTTCATGTAGGATGGGTACCTTCACACCAAGCTGCTCTAAAAGATGAAGCCAGTAAGTGGAATAACTATGTTGATGAGCTAGCTAGGATTGATGTGAAGGAAATCCGATCAGCTATCACAGAAGGAGAAAATCAGGAATGGAAAAGATTGCTCGAATGGCTTCACTGTAAGAGGGGCCATTCAGGCATCCTTGATCTATACAAAGAGGCACAAGCTCGTGGGTGGCCTGTCACCCGTGAGCAATGCAAAACAGTCATCTCCTCATGTGATCTTTGCAAAATTAGACTTGGGGAACATCCCCTAACAACTGACACTCTGCATATCAGGGAAGGAAAACCCTTGTGGTCCACATGGCAGGTGGACTACATCGGTCCCTTCCAAAGATCAGGAAACAAACAATATGTCATTGTGATTGTGGAAGTGGTGTCAGGATTGACCTGTGCCGAAGCTGTTTCTAAGGCAAATGGTGAAAACACGGTTTGCTTCTTAGAAAAGGTCTTTGGAATTCTACCTAAACCCACAAATATCCAATCTGACAATGGAACTCTCTTCACCTCACACCTTGTACAACAGTGGGCTAAGAGGGAAGGTATTAAATGGACATTTCATGTCCCATACTACCCACAAGCTAATGGAATAGTGGAACGCACTAATGGGTTAATTAAAAGCCTTATTCGCCCACAGGACCCGAAATGGGATGAAAGGTTAAGGTATGCAGTCACTACTATAAATAATAGGTGGGGGGTGAATGGGTGCCCCTGCCTGAATGCCTTTTTCCCTGAGTTACCCACTCAAGATCACAGAAAAAATAAAAGGTCTTTTAAGCAATCTAAAACTCCTCTCCATCCTGGACAAATTGTCCTGGCAAATTTGCCACACATTGGTAAGGTCAAGCTCACCTTACAAACACTGGTGAATTCAAATACATGGGTTGCATCTGATTTAAATGACAAGCAACACAAAATCAGTACAAAATGGATAATTCATGTTGAGTCAATCGGTGTTTCAGTTTTGTATGTATGTTTGTATCTCTGTGTATTTATGTCTAATGATGTTAATCAATATATTGCAAAGCATGACAGCTTAAAGAGCCAGAGACATCCTGGTGACAGTACCAGGCCTGATCAACCTGCTACTGGACTCCAGAGGAGTTAATTTGTGACCGCTGTGGGACTGATCACCCCATGGCCTAAACAAGGTGCTCTGTATCATTGTCTCCTTCTATACTTGCCTTTGAGTTGTTGTTTGCAATATATTATCTTGGATGGAAATAATTCAGAACATTATTACAAAACTCACTGAAGTGACAAGAACTTGATTCAAATTTGGGAATTCCCTAAATAATCTATTTTTCTTTTATTTTTTCCAATAGAATTGAAAATTGAGTTTGTGTTATAATAACTGCAATTATTCTATTCCTAGTCTTGTACCCATGTGTAGCCAGCGTTATGTCCTTCCTGAATGAACTGTGCTCGAGCAAGACGACTTCACTCAAGATTCCCAGTGATCGAGTCTGATACTGCAGCTGGGATTCAAGGGTGAATGATAATATAAACGCTCTCTTCTGGTTCAAGAATAACAATTGAACCATCTAATGACTGTCAAAAATAACAAGAGTCTGACATGTTGGTAAGAATGTGGTTTAGACTAGATGATTGGTGAATCTGTTTACAATGTTTTATTAATACTGTGTATAACTTATTTGTTAAAACCAGTAATAATTAGTGATCATAGAGCTTTTGAAGATATGTTAGATTGTTAGACATGTGATTGTATATACTTATACTATATGGGAATTGTTCCCTTGTTCATACATATATATATTCCAGCCAACACCCATGGAGGGTAAGGATCAAATGCGGAGGAGAAGGATTTGGGCAGGAATCCGGATATAATATACATTTATGCACATAATACTTAACTTTACACCTTGCTGCCTTAAAAGCCACGGGGTGAGATGTGGGAAACTGTTCTTTTCTTCCCCACATCAGTCTAAACAAAATGTCTTTTAAGCCAGCGAAGGCCTCTCCTGATTGTGCCCAGCTAACGAACTAACAGACTTGCTTCTCAAGGACAACTGAACCCAAAACAACAGATGTGGTCCGGGACAGAAAGGATGGGCGACAAGCCATCCTGTGCCCCTGGCAGTCACCGCCCTAACGTGGGGCTCATGGACACTCATTGGCCCCAGACAGTGACACTGACTGGACCGGTGGGTCAGGGGGTATAAAAGGTGGTGAGGGCAGCAGGTGGGCCCTTCCCTCCTCCCTGAGACTCGTTCGGACGCTTTCTGTGTGGGACACCCCCCTGCTGCGGACACTGGTGCTGGGACCCTGCCTGCCTGCCTGCCCCGGGTCCAACCTGAGCCTCAGCGCCGAGCGTGCCGGGGTCCCGAGCCCTGGGGTCGGGGCCGGAGCCCCCTCCCCGTGTTGCTGCCGCTGGAGAGGAAACCAACGGGCGCTGCACCCGCTGCCGAGAGGCTGCCCCTCCGACACCACGGACCTGCTGTCCTGCCTTCCGGCCACCGACCGACGCTGGACAAGCCGCCGGAGGGTAACATCACCTCACACACACACACACATTCCTTTCCTCATACTTGCACACACAGCGCGACCTCTTAAGGAGGACCGGTGTCGGGTTTCCTTCCCTCCTCCCCTCCTCCCTTTGGTCCTTCATCCTCTCCCTTAAAAGCACCTTTGCATTGCCTCCCTAAAGGACACTTGCTCACCACATACATATTGATATCCCTGGTAGCCATTCATATTTGCATTGTCCCTAAACATCATCCCTCGGTTTGTGTTAACCCTTAATAAACCTATTAGTTTGTGGAGTAAATCTTGGCTTTAGAGGCAATTTCTGAGCGTGGTGGAGTGGGGGGTGCTTTCTAACTACCACCCTGAAATACGGTCCCACGGTGGCCGTTCCTCCGTGAGAAGCAGCGCCGCATGTGACCCTCGGGCTCATTCACAATCCACATCGAGAGGAGGAGTCGCAAAAGTATCCTGACAGCCGGTAGCCCCCCGATACCGGCTCACAACAGTGGTCTATAACAGACCCACCAAGATTTCAGCCTTGTTGGCCTTCCCCTTGATTCTATCATCACCTTCATTAATTTGCAGGCATTCATATGTCTTCTTAATATAGAGGGCCACCCCATCGCGTCTTCTTCCTTGTCTTTCCCTTCTGAAGAGTTGGTATCATTGATTGCAGCACACCAGTTGTGAGAGTCATTCCACCAGGTTTCTGTGATAGCAGCTATATTGTAGTTTTCCCGCCACACAACAGCCTCCAGCTCCTCCTGTTTATTGTCCATGCTGCATGCATTGCTGTAGATGCACTTTAGCTGGGCTAATGATCCTGCCAGTTATTAACCTGTCAATGACCCTTGTATTTTTTGCTGCTGCATATATCAATGTCCCCCACCTCCACTGAGATGGCAGATTGAAAGGCCTTACCAACACACCGTCCCACAAGCACCAGCATGCCACACATGGGCTCCTCTCTGGTCAGCCCAGTCCCATCCCCTTTCCCCTTTGAGTCTAGTTTAAAGACTTTTCTGTGAGCCCCGCCAAATCATGTGCAAGGATCCTTTTTCATAGAATCACCAAGGCTGGAAAAGACCTTTAAGATAATCAAGTCCAGCCCATTACCTAAGACCACCACATCGGCTAGACCATGGCACTAAGCGCCACATCCAGCCTTTCCTTGAACACATCGAGGGACAGTGCCTCTACCACTACCCTGGGCAGTCCATTCCAATGTCAAATCACCCTCTCCATGAGGAAGTGCTTCCTAATATCCAACCTAAACCTCCCCTGGTGCAGCTTCACAGAATCACAGAATCACAGAACCTTAGTTATTGGAAGGGACCTCGAAAGATCATCTAACTTCAGGCCATGTGCTCTCATCTTGTTGCTAGTTGCCTGGGAGAAGAGCCCAGCCCCCACCTGACTACAACCTCCCTTCAGGTAATTGTAGAGAGTGATAAGGTCCCCCCTGAGTGTCCTCCAGGCTAAACAACCCCAGCTCGCTCAGCCTATCCCTATAAGACTTTCCCTCTAGTCCCTTCACCAGCCTCATTGCTTGCGTCTGGACCTGCTCCAGCACCTCAATATCCTTCTTGAAGTGAGGGGCCCAGAACTGTACACAGTACTCGAGGTGAGGGCTCACCAGTGCTGTGTACAGGGGGAAAATTACATCCCTACTTCTGCTGGCCACACTATTCCTGATACAAGCCAGGATGGCATTGGCCTTCCAGGCCACCTGGGCACACTGCTGGCTTATGTTCAACCAATTGTCAACCAGTACTCCCAGGTCCCTCTCTGCCGGGCTGCTCTCCAGCCACTCTTCCCCCAGTCTGTAGCGTTGCATGGGGTTACTGTGGCCAAAGTGCAGGACCCTGCACTTGGTCTTGTTGAATTTCATGCCATTGGCTTCAGCCGATCGACCCAGCCTGTCCAGGTCCCCCTGCAGCTTCTTCCTACCCTCCTGCAGATCAACACTCCCCCCACCCCCACAACTTGGTGTCATCTGCGAACTTACTGAGGGTGGACTCAATCCCCAAATCCAGATCATCAATAAAGATGTTGAATAGGACTGGGCCCAGTACTGATCCCTGGGGGACATCACTGCTCACCAGACGCCAACTGGATGCAGCACCATTCACCATCACTCTCTGGGCCTGGTCATCCAACCACTTTTTAACCCAGTGAAGGGTGCACCTGTCCAAGCGTTGGATTGCTAGCTTCTCCAGGAGGATGCTGTGGGAAACTGTGTCAAAGGCCTTGCTGAAGTCAAGGTAGACCACATCCACAGCCTTCCCCTCATCCACTAGGTGGGTCACCCAGTCATAGAAGGAGATGAGATGGGTCAGACAGGACCTTCCTTTCCTAAACTCATGTTGGCTGGACTTGATCCCCTGGTTGTCTTCTACATGCTGCTTGATGGCACTCAGGATGATCTGTTCCATAATCTTGCTAGGCACCGAGGTCAGGCTGACAGGCCTATATTTCCCCGGATCTTCTTTCCGGCCCTTCTTTTGGATGGGCATCACATTGGCCAACCTCCAGTCATTTGGGACCTCCCCGGTCAGCCAGGACTGATAATAAATGATTGAGAGCAGCTTAGCCAGTTCTTCCGCCAGCTCCCTCAGCACCCTAGGATGAATCCCATATGGATCCATGGACTTGTTGGGATCTAAGTGGCACAGCAGGTCCCTAACTACTTCCTCCTGGATTACAGGAGGGGGATTCTGCTCTACCAACTCAGGAGCCCAGCTGTCTTGAGGGTAGCTAGTCTTTTTGTTAAAGACTGAGGCAAAGAAGCTGTTAAGTACCTCCACCTTTTCCTTGTCCTCCGTTACTAAGTTCCCCCCCTCATCCAATAAGGAATGAAGGTTATTTTGTTATTAATGCATTTATAAAAGCATTTTTTATTATTCTTTACAGAGATGGCTAAATTAAGTTCTATCTGAGCTTTTGCTTCTCTAATTCTTTCTACCTGCCCTTACAATATCCTTAAATGCTTCTTGATTCACCTGCCCCTATTTTCAAAGTTGATACACTCTTTTTTTATTTCTGAGTTTTTGTGATAGTTCCCCACTCAACCAGGCCGGTCTTCTTCCCTGTCGGCTCCTTTTTCGGCACATAGGGACAGCCTGCCCCTGTGCCTTTCTTAATTTCATTATTAAAGTAAGCCCAGCCTTCCTGGGCTCCTTTGTTTTTGAGGGCTACTTCCCGAGGGACTGTCTAAACCAGCATCCTGAAGAGACCAAAGTCAGCCCTCCAGAAGTCCAAGGTAGAGGTTTTGCTGACGACCCTCCTAATTTCACCACATATTGAAAATTCTATCATATCATGGTCACTGTGCCCAAGACAACCTCCAACCACTCTATCCACCAGGCCTTCCCTGTTCACAGAATCACAGAATGTTAGGGGTTGGAAGGGAACTCCGAGGATCATCGAGTCCAACCACCCTGCCAGAGAAGGAGCAAAAACTAGGGCAGATCACTCAGTTAGGCATCTAGACAGGTCTAGAAAGTCTCCAGAGAAGGAGACTCCACAACCTCTCTGGGGAGCCTGTTCCAATGCTCCGTAATCCTCACATGTTGAGGTGGAACTTCCTGTGCTCGAGTTTGAATCTATTGCCCCTTGTCCTATCATAGGGCACAAGTGAAAAGAGCTTGTCTCTGCCTTCTTGACACCCAGCCCTCATGTATTTATAGACATTAATTAGGTCCCCCCTCAGTCTTCTCCTCTCTAGACTGAAAAGCCCCAGGTCTCTTAGCCTTTCCTTTTAAGGCAGGTGTTTCAGTCCCTTAATCATCCTCGTAGCCCTCTTTTGGACTTTCTCATGTAGTCCCTGTCCCTCTTGAACTGGGGAGCCCAGAACTGGACACAATATTCCAAGTGAGGTCTCACCAGGGCCGAGTAGAGGGGGAGAAGAATCTCCCTCAATCTGCTGGAGACACTCCTCTGTCCTGGTTTGAGCCAGGATTAAGCCAATTTTTCTTTTCACTGATTTTTTTTCCTTCAGTAAGCTTTCTTTTAACTAGCAACTGTGTGTTCTGCTAGGCTGATAAGACAGTGGAATGTTTTTCTAACTACTGAGGTTTCAAGGTTACACCTTCACTCCGCCGGCTCAGACACTATGGGGAGATCTCTGACCCCCCCGTGGGAGGCTGAGTTAGACAGACAGCAAAATTGGCCAAAGATATTCCATTCCATATATCTACGTAAGCTCAAAGGAAGGACAGAGATCTGAGAAGACAGTTTCCTCCTTCTTCTTCGCCTCTCTTCCGTCCATGGCCGGCGTCCGGGGAGGACTCTGCTCATCCATCACCATCGACCCTTAGGCTCGAGCTCTCCTGACCCTCATAACTCTCCGCTTTCTCCAGCAGCAGCTCCGGGATTCCTCGGGACTCTTCCCAGTTCAGGGGAGTGCTGTGGGAGTTGCTGGGGGTGGGGGGAGGCGAGAGGCTTTTGCCCATATCTGAATATATCTGTATATAATTGTATATATTTTCTTGTATGATTCATTAGTGTTTTAATTAAAGCTGTGTAGTTTAGTTTTCAATCCAGCTAAGTCTCTCTCTTTTTCTCTCTCTCCTTCCCTGCCTGGGTGGGGGGGGGGAGGGGATCGGGAGCATTGTTGTCGGACCTGAGTCAAACGGTGACAACAATTAATTGGCGCCCAACGTGGGGCTTGATTTTAAGCCCAGATTACACATTTTCATCAATTGGGAGTGTCCAAAATTCCATCTCTGAAGGGAGGAATCCCTCAGAGAGCAATGAGCAATAATTCTGCTGAGTGTCCTGATGGATTGAAAACTGAACAGACACTTGCTGCAATGAATCTATTGGATCTTTTTCCAAACCTGCAATTGTACATGTGGTATGTAGCTGAGGGCATTCTGCTCTTTGTAGCTGCTCTTGTGATTCTTTTGTGGTTTATTGACAGAACTGTAGCCATAATCAACTGTATCATTACCAGCCTAGTGATCCTAGGGATGATGATACTGTTCTCTATGGGGACACTGTATGTGTACAGTTACACTGCTAGTCCTACTGGTACAACTCCTAAAGTGAATAGAACGGTCCATGTTGGTAACAGCAATAGCTGGTTCAATTTTACCTCTCCATATTCTCTCAAGCTGAATCTCCCAGCTCTTGATGTGAATAGCATGGTTGCAGTGGGGATGTTTTTGCTGAATGTTTATAATATATTGTGGATGCGTAGGGCCAGATGCTGTTCTGCTCACTGCCATTCATTCCCCCACAGGCAATGTTGCTGCCACTGCTGCTGCCAACACCACTGCTGCCAATACCACCACTCCTGCTGCTACAAAAACAACTGCTTCTACAAAGATAAAGTCCAATTCCTCGCAAGTCAAGCTAGTTGACCCTGTGACTAGGAGCAAGGCAAAGGAAAAGCGCTCCACCCTTTTCACCCGCTCTCGTCTGAGACATCCAGAGTTCCTTAAAGCAGCAGAAGATGAGGGTGAGGAGGAAGAGGATTCTAATACAGTTGATGGAGCAGGTGCCTCTCAGACAGAGCATGACGGTGAGGAAGGGAAGGATTGTAAATCAGATGATGGAGCGGGTGCCTCTCAGACAGATAAAAAACCAGGCCACTCTCAAGCAGATAAAAGAACAGCAGGCCCTCCTCAATCAGATGACGATGGTGACCTCGCCCAGCCTTTCTCTATGAAAGAACTGCGCCTCATGAGAAAGGACTTCACCCGCATTGATGGTGAGGGAATCCTTTCTTGGCTGCTCTGATGCTTTGATAGTGGTGCTGAGACCTACAATGTGGATGAGAGAGAAGCCAAGCAGTTGGGATCCCTGGCCAGAGATGCTGGTATTGACAGAGCACTTAGTAGTAAGACAGGAACTACTACCCTGTGGGACCGACTTCTTTCAGCTGTGAGAGAGAGATATCCCCACAAGGGTGACATCGGATGGCGCCAAAGCAGAACGCCCAGTCTCGAGAAAGCCATCACCTACTTGAGAGAGATTGCTGTGCGAGAAGTGATCTATAATAACGATGGAATCACAGATCCTGATGATGTTGAGTGTGACACACAAATGTTCCGGAAGTTTGTTCAGGCTGTACCAGCAGCGCATGCCCATATATTCTCCTTCATGGGATGTTTTGAAGGTTACGAAATACCAACTGTACGTGAGGTAACTATTAAAGCACGACAGTATGGAGACATCCTCTCTGATTCCCTTTACTTCCACACCTCAGCCATTAAAAAAATGACTGACAGGAAGAATAAGATGCCAAATGGATGGGGAAGTAAACTCCAGATTCTTCCTAGAGACAACTGGTCACGTGTTGCAGCCATTAAGAAGAGACGTCCTGCTACGAGAGAGCAGCAAGGAAGACAGGACTCGCTGCGACGCCACCTGTGGTCTCTCTTGAAAAATCATTTTAAAGAGGACATGAGAGTCTGGGACAAGAAACCCACTGATGTTCTCCAGTTACGTGTGCAAGAGCTTCTAAACAGAACAAAGGCAGGAGATGGTTCTTCCAAGAAGAAGGTTGCACCAGTCAACAACCAGGATGGTTCATCGAGCTCTAGTGCTCAACCCTAGGGATGCCCTGCCTCCAGCCAGGAGGAGGAGAGGGACAACCGAGTTTATTGGACTGTGTGGATTCGGTGGCCTGGCACATTAGAACCACAAAGATATAAAGCTTTGGTGGACACTGGTGCACAGTGCACTCTAATGCCATCGAATCATAAAGGGACAGACTCTGTCACTATCTCTGGAGTGACAGGAGGTTCTCAACAACTGACTGTTGTGGAGGCCGGTGTGAGCCTCACTGGTAAGGAGTGGCAAATGCACCCTATAGTGACTGGCCCAGGTGCTCCGTGCATCCTTGGCATAGACTATCTCAGGAAAGGATACTTCCGTGACCCAAAAGGGTACCGGTGGGCCTTTGGTATAGCAGCTGTAGAGATTGAGGACACTGAACAGCTGCGTACTTTGTCTGGCCTTTCAGATGACCCTTCTGTAGTAGGGTTGCTGAAGGTTGAAGACCAACAGGTGCCAATTGCCACTTCAACAGTGCATAGATGACAGTATCGCACCAACAGAGACTCTGTGATCCCCATTCATAAGCTGATTCGGCAATTGGAAAGCCAAGGTGTGATTAGCAGGACTCATTCACCCTTCAACAGTCCTATCTGGCCAGTGCGAAAGCCTGATGGCGAGTGGAGGCTGACAGTGGACTATCGTGGCCTGAATGAGGTGACACCACCACTTAGTGCTGCTGTACCGGACATGCTAGAGCTTCAGTATGAGTTGGAGTCAAAAGCAGCTAGGTGGTATGCCACTATTGACATTGCTCATGCATTCTTCTCTATTCCCATAGCACCAGAGTGCAGGCCACAGTTTGCTTTCACCTGGAGGGGAGTCCAGTACACCTGGAATCGACTGCCCCAGGGGTGGAAACACAGCTCAACCATTTGCCATGGACTGATCCATGCTGCACTGGAGAAGGGTGGAGCTCCAGAACACCTGCAGTACATTGATGACATCATTGTGTGGGGTGACACATCAGAAGAAGTTTTTGAGAAAGGTAAAAAGATTATCCAAATTCTTCTGGATGCTGGTTTTGCTGTAAAAAGAAGCAAGGTCAAGGGACCTTCAAGAGAGATCCAGTTCCTGGGGATCAAGTGGCAAGATGGTCGTCGCCAGATCCCAATGGATGTGATTAACAAAGTAACGGCTATGGCCCCACCTTCAACTAAAAAGGACACTCAAACCTTTTTAGGGACTGTTGGTTTCTGGAGAATGCATATTCCTTGTTACAGTGAAATTGTGAAACCTCTCTATGAGGTGACCAGAAAGAAGAATGATTTCAAATGGGGTCCTGACCAACAGAAAGCTTTTGAGCAGATTAAAAAGGAGATTGTGCAGGCAATGGCCCTTGGACCGGTTCGAACAGGGCCAGACATCAAGAACGTGCTCTACACTGCAGCCGGACACAATGGTCCCAACTGGAGCCTCTGGCAGAAAGCACCAGGGGAAACTCGAGGTCGACCCCTGGGATTCTGGAGCCGGAGCTACAGAGGTTCCGAGGCCAACTACACAACAACTGAGAAGGAGATACTTGCAGCATATGAAGGAGTTAGAGCCGCTTCAGAAGTGATTGGCACTGAAGCACAGCTCTTTCTGGCGCCCAGACTACCGGTGCTGAGATTCATGTTCCAGAATAACCTTTCTCCTGTCCATCATGCCACCGATGTGACTTGGCGTAAATGGACTGCTTTGATCACCCAAAGAGCCCGAATAGGGAAACCTAATCGTCCAGGTATTGTGGAAGCAATTACAAACTGGCCAGAAGGCACCCACTTTGGAATGCCACCACAAGAAGTGGTGAGACAAGCTCAAGAAGCTCCACCATATGATCATCTACCAGAGACTGAGAAACAATTTGCCCTTTTCACCGATGGCTCCTGTCGTCTTGTAGGGAACCACCGGAAGTGGAAAGCTGCCGTGTGGAGTCCTACATGACTGGTTGCACAAGCAGCTGAAGGAGAAGGTGAATCAAGTCAGTTTGCAGAGGTAAAAGCCATCCAGCTGGCTTTGGACATTGCTGAGCGAGAGGGGTGGCCGAGACTCTACCTCTACACTGACTCGTGGATGGCAGCAAATGCCTTGTGAGGTTGGCTAAAACAGTGGCAGCAGAACAACTGGCAGCGAAAGGGTAAACCTATTTGGGTTGCTGACCTGTGGAAAGACATTGCAGCTCGGATAGAGAAACTGGAGGTAAAAGTGCGTCATGTGGATGCACACGTGCCTCTGAGTCGAGCCACTGAGGAACATCGACACAACCAACGAGCAGATGAGGCTGCTCAAATGTTCCAAGTAGACTTAGACTGGGAACACAAGGGTGAGCTTTTTCTGGCTCGGTGGGCCCATGATGCTTCAGGTCATCAGGGCAGAGATGCAACATACAAATGGGCTCGTGACCAAGGGGTGGACTTAACCATGGACACTATTGCACAGGTGATCCATGACTGTGAGACGTGCTGCAATTAAGCAGGCAAAACAGTTGAAACCTTTGTGGTATGAGGGGAGGTGGTCAAAGTACAGGTTTGGAGAGGCCTGGCAAATTGACTACATCACACTTCCTCAGAGCCGCCAGGGTAAGCGCTATGTGCTTACAATGGTGGAAACAAGTACAGGATGGTTGGAGACATATCCTGTGCCTCATGCCACAGCCAGGAATACTATTCTGGGTCTTGAGAAGCAAATTTTGTGGAGACATGGTACTCCAGAGAGAATTGAGTCAGACAATGGGACTCATTTTAAAAACAGTCTTGTCACTGACTGGGCTAAAGAGGATGGTATTGAATGGATCTACCATATCCCATACTATGCACAGGCCTCAGGGAAAGTTGAAAGGTACAATGGTCTGTTGAAGGCTCCCCTAAAGGCAATGGGTGGTGGAACTTTCAAAAACTGGGATAAAAATTTGGCAAAGGCCACCTGGTTAGTTAATACCAGGGGATCCATCAATCGGGCTGGTCCTGCCCAGTCAGACCTTTTGCATACTGCAGATGGGGCTAAAGTCCCTGTGGTATGTGAAAGAAACCTGCTGGGTAAAAGTGTTTGGGTCTATCCTGCTTCAGGCAAAGGCAAACCTGTCAGGGGTATTGCTTTTGCTCAGGGACCTGGACATACCTGGTGTGTGATGATGGAGGATGGTGAAGTACCTCAAGGTAATTTGACTTTGGGAGAGAATCCTTAATTTGACAGCTGGTAAAGTATAGAGCCTGTATGTAATATATGGTATGGAATAAGGGGTGGAATGTCCTGGTTTGAGCCAGGATTAAACCAGTTTTTCTTTTCACTGATTTTTTTTTCCTTCAGTAAGCTTTCTTTTAACTAGCAACTGTGTGTTCTGCTAGGCTGATAAGACAGTGGAATGTTTTTCTAACTACTGAGGTTTCAAGGTTACACCTTCACTCCGCCGGCTCAGACACTATGGGGAGATCTCTGACCCCCCCGTGGGAGGCTGAGTTAGACAGACAGCAAAATTGGCCAAAGATATTCCATTCCATATATCTACATAAGCTCAAAGGAAGGACAGAGATCTGAGAAGACAGTTTCCTCCTTCTTCTTCGCCTCTCTTCCGTCCATGGCCGGCGTCCGGGGAGGACTCTGCTCATCCATCACCGTCGACCCTTAGGCTCGAGCTCTCCTGACCCTCATAACTCTCCGCTTTCTCCAGCAGCAGCTCCGGGATTCCTCGGGACTCTTCCCGGTTCAGGGGAGTGCTGTGGGAGTTGCTGGGGGTGGGGGGAGGCGAGAGGCTTTTGCCCATATCTGAATATATCTGTATATAATTGTATATATTTTCTTGTATGATTCATTAGTGTTTTAATTAAAGCTGTGTAGTTTAGTTTTCAATCCAGCTAAGTCTCTCTCTTTTTCTCTCTCTCCTTCCCTGCCTGGGTGGGGGGGGGAGGGGATCGAGAGCATTGTTGTCGGACCTGAGTCAAATGGTGACATCCTCCTAATGCACCCCAAGATACCATTGGCCTTCTTGGCCACAAAGGCACATTGTTGTCCCATGGATAACTTGTTGTCTACCAGGTCCTTCTCCACAGAGCTGCTCTCTAGCAGATCACCTCCTAGCCTGTACTGGTGCATTTTGTTGTTCCTTCCCAGGTGCAGAACTCTACGTTTGCTGTTGTCGAACCTCATTATATTCCTCTTTGCCCAGCTCTCCAGCCTGTCCAAATCTTGCTGAATGGCCGCACAGCCTTCAGGTGAATCAGTCAATCCTCCCAGCTTCATGTCATCAGCAAACTTGCTGAGAAGACAGTCTGTCCCGTCATCAAGGTCGTTGATAAAGATGTTGAACAGGACTGAACCCAGCACTGATCCCTGAGGGACTCCACTAGTTACAGGTCTCTATCTGGGCTCTGCACCATTGATCACCACTCTTTGGGCCAACTCTTTGTTAGTAAACAGTAGGTCTAGCATGGCACTACCCCTGGTAGGCTCACTTAACAGCTGTAGCAGGAAGTTATCTTCCATACATTCCAGAAACCTCCTGGATTGCCCCCTTTCTGCTGTGTTGTACTTCCAGCAGACATCTGATAAGTTGAAGTCCCTCATGAGAACAAGGCCTAGTGAATGTGAGATATCTCTGAGTTGTTGAAAGAATGTCTCATCAGTGTCTTTATCCTGGTTGAGTGGTCTGTAGCAGACTTCCACTAGGATTTCAACCTCATTGGCCTTCCCCTTTATCCTTACCCATATACATTCTGTCTTGGTGTGTCTAACATTGAATTCTAGACAGTCAAAGCACTCAACATATAATGCCACCCCACCACCTCTCTTGCCTTGCCTGTTCCTTCTAAAGAGCCTGTAGCCATCCATTGCAGCACTTCAACCATGCGAATCATCCCACCATGTTTCCGCGATGGCAATTATATCATGGTCTCCCTGGTGCACAATAGCTTCTAACTCCTTTATTTCCCATGCTACGGGCATTGGCATATATACACTTGAGCTGCAGTACAGATATCCCGACCACTTGAGTGGTTACTAACCTATTATTGAACCCTGTGTTTTTGTTGTCACATTTACGCCCATTTCCCACCTTGAGTGGGATGGCAGACTGGCGGCCATCCTTAGGCTCATCTCTGGTGAGCCTGGTTTCATCCCCCTTCAAACCTAGTTTAAAGCCCTTTTGATGAGCCCTGCTAACTCGTGCCCCAGGATCCTTCTCCCCCTTCGGGTTAGGCTTCCCCCACCTATTGCCATGCCTGGTGTCCTGTAGGTCCATCTATGATCAATAAAGCCAAAGTCCTGTCGGCTGCACCAGTCCCAGAGCTGGGAGTTAATCTTCTGGCTTTTCCTGTTTATCCCCTCATCAATCCCTGCTACTGGTGGGATAGAGGAGAACAGCATCTGTACTCCCGATCCCCTAACCAAATGTCCCAGGGCCCTGAAGGCCTTCTTCATTGCCCCTAGACTTCTGGTAGCTAACACTGTCTACTTGGAATAACAGTAATGGGTAGTAATCAGAGGGCCGAAGTAGGGTAAGGAGTTTCTTCCGTGTATCCTTAACCCTGGCCCCAGGGAGGCAGCTGACCTCCCTAAGAAGTAGGTCCGGCCTGCATATAGGGCCTTCCGCTCCCTTTAGAAGTGAGTCACCTATGATAAGTACCCGCCTTTTTTTCTTAACTTTTTGATGCGAGGTACGGACTGACTTGGCCTCAATGACACCTCCAAATTTGGTGAACCATCATCCACATCACCATTTGGTTCTCCCTGCAGAGCATCATATCTATTTTGCAAAATCTTCAGTTTTCACAATGTTTTCTGAAACCATGAACTCTTACTATACAAGAAGGCAAAAAACAGATGAAAAAAAATTATTATGACAGTTTTATGATTATTGATCTTGCTGACAGTAAAAATGGGTTTTTAGCTGCTTATATATTTTCTTCTAGAAAGTTTGGTTCACAGGGGTTTTTTAGGGTCTTTTTGTTTGGGTTTTTTTGGTTAATTTTTTAGTTAATTTGTTAATTTTTTTTTTGTCAATTTTTTTTACGTTAATCTAGTGCCAAATAATTATTCACCAAAACAGGAAATAGAAATTTACTTTAAAAAGTGACAGTCTTTTAAAAAAAAATTTTCTTGCATACCTGGCTTGTTTGTCTACTTGTTTAAATGAAACAGGCAGACATGAGTGTTAGCATTATTCTTTCCTTAACTGTTCTGCTTCAGTTTCACACCTGGGGAAGACTGCATAGTTCCTCTCCTTTTCTGCTTTTCGTTCTATAAATCTTACATTTCTTTTTAAAGATAGAGCCTAAAGAAAACCTTTAATTTTGAAGCAATATTGTAAAGGTTTGAGCCAGGATTAAGCCAATTTTCCTCTTACTGATTTTTTTTTTCCCTTTATAGAGCTCTCTTTTAACTAGCAGAAAGTTTTCCAGTTAGTGGACTGATAACTCTGGAATGTTTATGCTATTGCTGAGATGCCAAGGCCACTGCTCTACTTGTTGAAACTGCAGCCTCTTCTGCTACAAGGAGGAGAAGAGTCGTATCTGCAGCCCTCCCGTAGGGAGGAGTGGGCTAGACAGACAGCAAAATTGACCAAAGTATTCCATTCCATATGTCTACGTAAGCTCAGTGTAAGGTCAGAGATCATGGAAGTCAACTTCCTTCCTGCTTCTTCTTCCCTTCTCTTTCGTCCATGGCTGGCATCTGGGGAGGACACCATCTATCCATCACCATTGATTTCTAGGCTCACGCATGCCTGACCCACATAACTCTACCCTCAGCTCCTGTCTGCTCTGCCTCTATCTCTGACAGCAGTCCAGGACATTTCAGAACTGCTCACAGCTAAGGAGAATGATGCAGGAGTTGCTGGGGGTGGGGGGAGGCAATAGGGTTTTGCACATTCTTGGACACATTTGTATATAATTATTACATATTTTCTTTTATCATTAGTATTTTATTAAAGCTGTCTAGTTTAGTTTTCAATCTGGAAAGTCTCTCTCTCTTCATTCTCTCTCTCCTTCTCTACCTGGGTGGGAGGGGGAGGGGATCAAGAGCATTATTGTCTCTGGTTCAATTGCTGATTCTCAATCAAACCATGACAACAATTTATTGGTGCCCAATGTGAGGCTTGATCTTAAGCCCAGGCTATAAATTCTCACTAATTGGTGAATGTAAAAAATTCTACCTCTGATGGGAGGAATCCCTCAGATAGCTATGGGCAATGCTTCTGCTGAATATACTGATGGATTGAAAACTGAACAGACACTTTCTGCAATGTTTCTGATGGACCTTTTCCCAACATGCAATTGTATATGTGGTATGCAGCCAGGATAATACTGCTCTGTGTAGCTGCTCTTGTTATTGGTTTATGGTTTATCAACAAGACTATAGTCAAAGCCATAATCTATCATGTGATAAGGTATTTAGTGCTCACAGGGTTTTTGATACTGTTGTATAGGGTGGCACTGTATAGTAAGGATTTTTATGTGAACAGAAAGATCTATGTTGGTAAAGGCAGGGTCAGCTTTACCTCTCCGTTTTCTCCCAGGCTGAATCTCCCAGCTTTTGATCTAAATGGCATTGCTTCAGTAGTATAAACACTCACTGCTGAATGTTTATAATGTACTGCGGATATGTAGAGTGATCACAATCCACTTCCTCACAGGCAAGGTTGCTGCCACCACTGCTGCTGCTGCTAAGACTAAGGCCACTCTGTCACCGTTTGACTCAGTTTGACAACAATGCTCTCGATCCCCTCCCCCTCCCACCCAGGTAGGGAAGGAGAGAGAGAAAAAAAGAGAGAGAGACTTGGCTAGATTGAAAACTGAACCGTGCAGCTTTAATTAGAATACTAATATGTGATATGAGAGTATATATGTATATATATATGTGATTATACAAAGGTGTGGGTAGAAGCCTCTTGCCTCCCCCCACCCCCAGCAACTCCCACAGCACTTCCCTCAGACGAGACAATTTCGAGGAATCCCGAAGCTGCCCCTGGAGAAAGGCAGAGAGTTACGAGGGTCAGGAGGGCTTGAGGTCGATGGGCAGATGGTGTTTTCCCAGACGCCGGCCACGAACAAAAAAGAAAGAGAGAGAGAGAGAGAGAGAAGAAGGAAGGCAGACAGAGAGGCGAAGCGAAGTGGCGAGAGAGCGAAGCAGGAAGGAAGGAAGTTTTCTTCTGTCATCTCCGACCTTCCCCCGAGCCCACAGAAGAAGTCAGGAGTGAGGAAGACATCACCTTGATTGAAGAAGATTGGGTTAAAGATCAGTTAAGGAAACTGGACATCTTCAAATCCATGGGCCCTGATGGGATGCACCCATGTGTGCTGAGGGAGCTGGCAGAAGTCATCGCTAGACTGCTCTCCATCATCTTTGAAAAGTCCTGGAAAATGAGAGAGGTGCCTGAGGACTGGACGAAAGCTAATGTCACTCCAGTCTTCAAGAAAGGCAAGAAACAGGACCTGGGTAACTACAGACCGGTGAGCCTGACCTCCATCCCTGGAAAGATGATGGAGTAGCTTATTCTGGGAGTCATCTCTAAGCACATGGAAGAAAAGAAGGTTATCAGGAGTAGCCAGCATGGATTAATCAAGGGGAAATTATGTCTAACTAATCTGATAGCCTTCTATGATGTTGTGACAGAATGGATAGATGCTGGGACAACAGTGGATGTTGTCTTCCTTGACTTCAGTAAGGCTTTTGACATGAAGCTGGGAGGATTGGCTGATACCCCTGAAAGCTGTGTGGCCATTCAGCAAGATCTAGACAGACTGGAGAGCTGGGCAAAGATGAACCTAATGAGGTTCAACAAGAATAAGTATAGAGTCCTGCACTTGGGGAGAAAAAACACCATGCACCAATATAGATTAGGGGTTGACCTGCTAGAAAGCAGCCCCATGGAGAAGGACCTTGGGGTCCTGGTGGACAAGAGTTATCCATGTGTGGAGAATGGCCCATCTTCCCCCCCCACAAAAGACTAGTGAGGTTGTCAGTCCACGACACAATGGAACAGCTATGTGCCCTTGTGGCCAAGAGAGCCAGTAGCACCTTGGGATGTATTAAGAACAGTGTGGCCAGTAGGTCAAGGGAGGTTCTCCTCCCCCTCTATTCTGCCCTTGGAAGACCACATCTGGAGTATTGTGTCCAGTTCTGGGCTCCCCAGTTCAAGAGGGATAGGGATATACTGGAAATAGTCCAACAGAGAGCTACAAGGATGATTAAGGGACTGGAACATCTGTCATACGAGGAAAGGCTAAGAGACCTGGGGCTGTTTAGTAATGAGAAGACTAAGAGGGGACTTTTTTAATGTCTACAAATATCTGAAGGGTGGATGTCAAGAATGGGCCAGTCCCTTTTCAGTGGTGCCCTGTGATAGGATGAGGGGAAATGGCACCAAGTTACAACACAGGAAGTCCTACCTCAACATGAGGAAGAAGAACTTCTTTACTGAGGGATTATGTTTCCTTTGCAAAGGCATTTCAAATCTCCGTGCTCTGGCTCAGGAGAATTGCTCTGGCTGTATGGGGCAGCAACACTTGTCTTCAAGTCAAAATGGAAAGTAATTTGGTTTAGGTAACTAACAGGGCTCCAGTCTTAACTCTCTATCAATTTTGCTGTGGTGAAAATCCCCCACTTTCAGTATGAGAACTTCCTGCTTGTGCATTAGAAATCACAGCTTCTCTCCAGCACAGCTTAAAAATAGCTTTATTATTTACCTGTGGTAGGACTTCTCCTTTGTGATCCTACTCTTAGGTGGGACCTGAACCCAGCCCAGCAAAAGCTCTGGCTTCATGTTGATGGAAAAGTTCTCATCCTTTGTGCCTCTATTATAGAATAAAGTTTAGAACTAAGCTAAGTTACACAAAGAAATAACAGCAGGATGACATCAGGGAAGAAACAACCCTCTTTGGATTTGTTATTATTTATTTCTATCACTTCCTATGGAATCTGAGGGTTCCCCATCAGCTCACTGCCTCTCACATCTTTTTTGGATGCTGTATAAATGTGATGTCCTGTAAGTGACTATTCCTGGAGGAGATGATCCTTTTTTCTTTGCAGTGATGAGCTGGACTGAACCCCAGTGTGGTGAAAGCTAAAGGACCTTAAACTCCAAAGAGGTGCTCATGTCCAGCAGCAGAGCATCCCACTAGAATGAAGGACATGGAGCTCCTGGAGAAAGTCCAGAGGAGGCCACAAAGGTGATCTGAGGGCCAGAGCAGCTCTGCTGTGAGAACAAGCTGAGAGTGTTGGGGCTGTTCAGCCTGGAGAAGAGGAGGCTCTGGGGAGACCTTAGAGCATCTTCCAGTGCCTGAAGGGGCTACAGGAAAGGGAAGGACATTGGACAAGGGCAGGGAGTGAAAGGACAAGGGGTAATGGATTAAAACTGGAAGAGGGGAGATTTAGGTTAGACATTAGGAAGAAATTCTTTAGTATGAGGGTGGTGAGACACTGGCCCAGGTTGCCTAGGGAAATTGTAGCTGCCCCATTGTGGTGGGTTAAGACATGAACTCCAGGGTGAGAAGCAATGGAATAATTTATTATGAGAAAACACTCCCTTATATACTTTTACAGTGGGAACTGAGAATAAGCAACTGGGGTACAGAGAGTGTAAACAGCACTCACACCTGCTTCTTGGCACATACACAGACCTTGGGTTCCCAGGATGTAGCCAATCACACACCGAGCACATGATAAACTGTGTTCTGATTTTTGTCAACATTCACAATGCTGCTCACAGCAAGCCCTGGCCCTTAGCTGGCCTCATATTGTTTTGTCTACTTCTTTACAGATAGAGAAGGACCCTTTTTCTTTTCCCATGGCTATTCTCCACACCACATCCCTGGAAGTGTTCAAGGCCAGATTGGGTGGGGCTTTGAGCAACCTTGTCTAGTTGGACATGTCCCTGTCCATGCATGGGGATTGGAAATAGATGATCTTTAAGGTCCCTTCCAACTCAAACCATTCTATGATTACACATGAAAAAGCTTGCATGTGTATTAGTAGAGGTAGCCTTCTGCAGTCGTTATACATTTGTATATGGACACACTTTTTCAACTAGCTGCCCCTAATCTGAAAACATAGGCACTGTGTCTCCTAGAAGGTATATTATTCCACCAAATATTTTGGCTGGAAGAAACTGTCTAGCAAGTGTACCCTTCTATTTCTTCCCATGTAAAAGGTTTGTTCTTTGCTCTCAAAGAATAGGTTTAACAAAATAGTAAATAATCATGATGAATTGCATACAAATATTCAAATACATTCAAAGACATAAATCAATATGAAAATATGGAATCCACATCCCTCAGTTGGTAATTACATTCTGACTGAAAATGTCCCAAACCAGACTTGGTAAAAGATGGGGGTGCCTGAGTTTAGGGTCCCAGCAACAGACCACCAAAAAATCTTGGAGTAGCTGCACCAGTCCTACTTGAGAAGGCAGAGGAAAGCAATGTGTCTCAGTGCACAATGTTCTTCTCTGGAGAGGAAACAGGATGCAGGAACACCTGCAGCACAAGAAGAGACAACTAACAGACAAAGCCAAAGCACACCAGCCAGAAAGTAGTGCTCTTAGGAGCCATTTTATACCGAGCACCATGGGAAGGAATATTGTGATTGGTCCAATTGGGTCACCTGTCCTATCCTCCCCATAGGCACAGCTGCTCCCCTCCATTGTAATTGCTACATCAATGGGCTTGGAGCAGTTGGTGGTGCTATTGGCAGTATCAGGTTAGTATAACCATAAGCAATTTTTATGCTGGTACTCTCAAACCAGGACACAAATGTATGCTTTACAACCATTATATAACTCTTGAGTGTGGTATTGCTCTAATAAGATCAATAAAGAATTACATATACTGTGAGCTTTATAACTAAAAGTGGAATATATCATTTTTTTCTTTTTGAGGCAAATAGGTCTGTGTGTACTTTCAGTGAAATTATTCTAGCCCGATGAATGGGTTTTCCTTAACAAGATGTCAGTCAATGGCCAATATCATGTATTTCTCTACCAGACTTGGCTAATGCAAGCTTCATTTCCTTTTATAGCTGTTTTGCTTCTGCAGGAACAGTTAAATACATTTTAAATAGGTATATTTTGCTTTTAAAGTATTTACATCAAAGTAACACTGGTTCATAAAACCTCTTTGTCCTTTCTATAACATGCAGCCTCAGTGTATTTCACCTGTATTTCTTCACAATGGCAAATTATTCTTTCAACCTATGATATTATTTTGGCTGGTAGTTCTTACTCCTTTCTTGGTCAACTTCTATCCTGCAATTCAATTCCCTCCTCCACTTCACCTTATTGCTACATTGAAATAGTTTGAGTTCTTGCACTTTCCTTAAGGCAGAAATTCCCTAAATGCTGAATATAATAGATTCCTTTTTTTTTACTTTGAAAAGTCTCACTTTCAACAAGTATTGAATCTGCAGATCTCCTACTTTCTAAATGTATGATAGAGAAGAACCAAAAGAATTAAGTGGAGTTATTTTTACTGGAGTGGTGTCATGGTTTAACCCTAGCCAGCAACTAAGCACCACCCAACCCCTGATTCTATCCTCCTGGATGGGACAGGAGACAGAATCAGAAGAGTAAAAGTGAGAACACTCATGGGTTGAGATAAAGACAGTTTAATAGGTAAAGCAAACCAAGGAATGAATTCACTACTTCCCATTTGCAGGTTCAGCCATCTCCAGGAAAGCAGGGCTCCATCACATGTAACCGTTATTCGGGAAGACAAACATCATCACTCCGTATGTTCCCCCTTTGTCACAGTTTGACTCAGGATCAACAACAATGCTCTCGATCCCCTCCCACTCAGGTAGGGAAGGAGAGAGATAATGAGGAGAGAGATGCTCTGTATTGAAAACTAAACTACACAGCTTTAATTAAACACTAATGATAAAAGAAAATATATACAATTATATACAAATGTATTCAGGTACGTGCAAACCCCTATTGCCTCCCCCCACCCCCAGCAACTCCCACAGCACTCTCCTTAGCTGCGAACAGTCCCAGAGCTGCCAGAGAGAGCACAGAGTTATGAGGGTCAGGAGAGCTCGAGCCTAGGGGTCGACGGTGATGGATGGACAGAGTCCTCCCTGGATGCCAGCCATGGATGGAAGAGAAAGGAAGTAAAAGAAGGAAGGAAGTTGTCTTCTGTGATCTCTGACCTTCCTCTGAGCTTACGTAGATATATGGAATGGAATATCTCTGGCCAATTTTGCTGTCTGTCTAATTCAGCCTTCTACGGGGGTGGGTCATAGATCTCCCCGTAGTGCCTGAGCCAGTAGAGCAAAGACATGACCTTGAAGTCCCAGCAGTTAGAAAAACATTCCAGCATTTGTTATCATTCCAAGCTGGAACACTTTGCTACTAGTTAAAAGAAAGCTTACTGAAGGAAAAAAATCAGTAAAAGTGGCTTCATCCTGGCTCAAACCAGGACACCCTTCCTTCTTCCCACAGCTTTATATGCTGAGCATGACATCATATGGTATGGAATATTCCTTTGGTCAGTTTGGGTCAGCTGTACTGGCTGTGTCCCCTCCCAACTTCTTGTGCACCCTCAGCCTACTCACTGGAGGAGTGGTATGAGAAGCAAAGAGGCCTTGACTCTATGTAAGCACTGCTCAGCAATAACAGAAACATCCCTGTGTTATCAACACTGTTTTCTGCAGAAATCCAAAACAGAGCCCCATACCAGCTGCTATGGAGAAAATTAACACCATTCCAGCCAAAACCAGCACAAGTGTTCAGTAAGGAATATCTGAATCTCAGAACTGAGAATTGGAAATTGCCTGGTATTCAGAAGCAGATCAAGTTCTTTAAGTAAACAAAACAATTAAACTGAAGTGAGATCCTAATGAAAATTTATTAGCTAAGGTCTTTAAACAAGCAGCAGCAATGAACTATGTAACAGTTGCTTTGTGGAATGTATATGTAAGCACATAATAATTCTTTAAGAGGAACTTATCTCTGAGAACAGAATGCAAGGCTACTACGAGATAAAGAGACACAGGATGCCTCAAGACTGCAGCAAGGAAGTAAAAGGCTAGAGTTCATTAAAAGGACACTGCGATGAAGAGGAATGAATGAAGTAAATGACCACCAGATGTCTCTGAAGCCCACCAAGAGATCACAGTGCGTATGAGGGAGTGGGTGGTAACCTATGACAATGAGTTCTCGAAAGATAATTAATATGCTAACCATTTCTTGGGCACCTTATGAATATGTATATATGTTTTGCATATAAGGTGTATAACTAACCCTTTACGGCACACACATTAGGAGGAGCGATCCCCTGAGCGTCCAGCGCTGCAATAGAGAATACCTACTTAATAGTCGCTATGACTGTTGTGTCCTGATTTCGGCTTTTCATGGCATCTTTTCTGGCACCTGAGATGGGACCGGCTCTGCTTGATTGCAGGACCCGCTGAGAACAGGACTCCCTAGGGTACCCCCAGGATTTCCTGGAGGGACTCCTCACCTCAGTCGGATCACTGCAGTAGCAGACAAGGACTGTCTAAAGGAATAAGGTATTCTTAAAAAATTTCTGGGTTTCTATTCTGGAATCTGGGATCGGTCATCAGGGGGTTCCCATAAGTCGTAGGAGACGTCCTATGTGGGGCACTGTGTACCAGGCTACAAATGCCCGAGAATATACGTTAGGTTTGGGTACAAAACTTGTATAAGCATTTGTACTTCTGGTTTCGTGCACGCTTGCTGGGAGTGGTGTACTCTGGTATTTGATACGTGGGTACGGGCATGGGTTGAGCTACGGACTTCTGCAATAACGTACTCTGAGGCGGTATTGATTTATTTGCTTTATCTTATTGATTTATCGTAAGGAACTTGTCCTGGTTTGAGCCAGGGCAAGTGTTGCAGAATGGCTTGAGCAGCAGGGCCATGGGCCCTTGCTATCTCCTCGAGAGGCCTTGAGAGTGTAACACAAATAGCAGCTGTACAAGCAATCTCTTTTTTAGCCTAACACAAGTATAAACAATCTCTCTGCTAGCTTAAACCAACTCAAGGACAAGGTAGAGAAGTAGAATAATAGAAAACAAGGAAGAACCCTGGAACTCAGTGTGTATGTTACTATCCAGTAAAATCACTGCAAGTAGTTACTATCCAGTGAAATCACTACAAGTAGTTACTATCCAATGAAATCACTACAAGTAGTTACTATCCAATGAATTCACTACAAGTAGGTTTGGAAAAGGGTATAAAAGTAACACTGTGTATTCAATAAATCGAAGCTTGCTTTATCAATCACATTGATTCTGGACTGCTTGCTTCCCTCGCCGCCGGCGGGCAAGGTGAATTTTCTCTTTGCTGATTTTTTTTTCCTTTCAGTGAACTTTTTTTTGGCAGTACCAGTGGACTGATAACAAACAAGGACATTTCTGAAGCTCATGTCTGCAGCCTCCCCGCCCCCCCCTCATGGGGGAGCAGACTAGACTGAAGGCAGGATCAGCAAATCAGAAGAATATTTTCTCTATTTGGCTTTCAGTATAAGTTAAGACATCACGGAAGTCAAGACTTTGGTTTCCTTTTTAGCTTTCTTTTTCTGCTTACTGTCGCTTCTATCGCCCTCTCTTTGGCTCGCTCTATTTTTTTTCCATTTTTCTTCACAGCCGACATCCGAGGACCCCGTCTGTGTGCCTGGCCACTCCCCCCTTCAGCCGGGAGTCTGTGAAAGTCACTGGGGGAGGAGGGAGGGGATCGGGTGTTGCACGTCCCTTTATAAATATATATATATATTCCCCTATCACTAATAATTAAAATCAATTTCTTTCACTTTTCAACCCAGAAAGCCTCCCTCTCTTTTTTTTTTAATCCCTCTTTCCCTATCTTGGGGGAAAGGGGGGGATCAAGAGCATTATTGTTATTGAATTGACTGCCAACTTGGAGCTAAACCGTGACAGAACTCTTTTCTCAAAATGTATTTGGATTTGACGCTTGTGTGAATGGACTGAGTAACTGAGATGTGGCACAGCTGTGAAGCAAGTGGGGCGTTCCAAGCTGTGGTTCCATTATCCTGTGAGGGGTGCAGCCAGAGACAAAGTGACTGCGTGACTGCAGGGTCTTAGGACCCCATGACTGTGGGGTCATTGTTGATTAGTTTGGGGGTTTTTTGTGGATTTATATACACATTAACATCCCGTGTGTTGCCTTAGTGAAAGTTTAAAATGGGGGGAAGGCTAAGTAGTGAGATTCTGAGAAAGAGCCCCCTAGGATGTATCCTAGCACACTGGAGAGATGTAGGGGGACCGTCATGTGGGAATGTGAACAGGAAGACATTAATCAAGTGCTGTAATCAGTGGTGGCCTTTGTACAAACTAGAGGATGGTGACCTTTAACAGATCTTTGTATTATAACACTATATTACAGCTAATGTTGTATAAGCAAAGATTTTGTTAATGTAATAATAGGAGCTACTGGCCAACAGAAAAGACATTATTTTTAAAACCCCTCAAATTTAAATTAGGAAAGCAGGCTGGGATACATTGATTCTTATATTTGCCAAATTCCCCCAAACCATTGTTGGGTCAGGACTTATTGGAACAATTGGGAGCAGTAACAGTTTTTAAGCAGGGAACCATGGAATTAAAGATAAAAGAGAACCAATTAATTGAGATTTTAAGTGTAGCCCTAATGTATTCTGAAAGGTCTGCTGCACCAGTGCCTGAAATAGAGGAAATTATTAATCAGGTATATCCAGGAGTATGGGCTGTGGGGACCCCAGGGAGGGCAAATAATGCCCTTCCCATAATAATAGAGCTCAAGGAAGGAGTAAGCCTGGTAAACAAAGGCAAGATCCCTTGAAATTAGAAGATCGTAAAGGGATAGAAGGCCCGATTAACAACTTTTTACAGCATGGACTGTTAGTGGAATGTGAATGAGTATAGCACCTCCATATTACCGGTGAAGAAGCCGGATGGGACTTATCGAGTGGTACAAGATTTAAGGGGAGTAAATAAGATTGTTAAAGACTTACACCATGTGGTGGCTAATCCCTATACCTCACTTACTAAATTGAGAAATAATCAGGTATTGTTTACAGTACTGGATTTGAAAGGTGTTCTTCTATTTGCCTTGAGTGCAATAGCATCCATGGTTAAATCCACCCCTTGGTCACGAGCCCATCTGTATGTTGCATCTCTGCCCTGATGACCTGAAGTGTCATGGGCCCATCGAGCCAGAAAGAGTTCGCCTTATGTTCCCAGTCTAAGTCAATTTGGAACACTTGAGCAGCCTCATCTGCTTGCTGGTTGTGTCGATGTTCCTCAGTGGCTCGACTCAGAGGTACATGTGCATCTACATGATGCTCTTTTACCACCTGTTTATCCGAGTTGCAATGTCTTTCCACAGATCAGCCACCCAAATTGGCTTACCCTGTCGCTGCCAGTTGTTCTGCTGCCACTGCTTTAGCCCACCCCACAAGGCATTTGCTGCCATCCATGAGTCAGTGTAGACACAGAGTCTCGGCCACCCCTCTCGCTTGACAGTGTCCAAAGCCAACTGGATGGCTTTTACCACTGCAAACTGACTCAGTTCCCCTTCTCCTTCAGCTGCTTGTGCAACTAGTCATGTAGGACTCCACACGTCAGCTTTTCACTTCAGCCAGTTCTCTACAAGATGACAGGAGCCATTGGTGAAAAGAGCAAATTGTTTCTCAGTCTCTGGTAGATGATCATGCGGTAGAGCTTCTTGAGCCAGTCTCACCACTTCTTGTGGTGGCATTCCAAAGTGTGTGCCTTCAGGCCAGTTTGTAATTGCTTCTACAAAACCTGGACGATTAGGCCTTCCTATTCGAGCTCACTGGATAATTAAAGCAGTCCATTTACTCCAAGTCACATCGGTGGCACAAAGGATAAGAGAAAGGTTACTCTGGAACACGAAGCTCAGTACTGGTAATCTGGGTGCCAGGAGGAGCTGTGCTTCAGTGCCAATCACTTCCAAAGTGGCTCTAACTCCTTCGTATGCTGCAAGTTTCTCCTTTTCAGTTGTCGTGTGGTTGGCCTCGAAACCTCTGTAGCTTCAGCTCCAGATTCCCAAAGGTCGAACTTGATTCTACCCTAAGTGCTTTCTGCCAGAGGCTCCAGTTAGGACCGTCGTACCCGGCTGCGGTGTAGAGCACATTTTTGATGTCTGGCCCTGTTCGAACTGGTCCAAGGGCCATTGCCTGCACAATCTCCTTTTTAATCTGCTCAAAAGCTTTCTGTTGGTCAGGACCCCATTTAAAGTCACTCTTCTTTCAGGTCACCTCATAGAGAGGTGTTCACAATTTCACTGTAACCTGGAATATGCATTCTCCAGAAACCAACAATCTTGGGAAATCAATTAGCACAAGAACATGAAAACGTGGACCCTCCCTCCAGAGACGGAAATCCTTCTGCAGTATGTGGATGACCTATTAATAGCAACTGAAACAAAACCTGACTGTATTCAATGGTCTATTAGTTTGTTGAATTTTTTGGGACTAAATGGGTATCAAGTTTCTCAACAGAAAGCTCAGATGGTGCACCAACAAGTAACCTACCTTGGATACAAACTGTCTGGAGGACAACGAGAATTAGGAAAAGAATGAAAGGAAACTATCTGCAGAACCTCCCTCCCCTGTTCTGGTTTGAGCCAGGATGAAGCCCTTTTTCCTTTTACTAATGTTTTTTTCCTTCAGCAAGCTCTGTTTTAACTAGCAGCAAGTTTTCCCGCTAGTGGACTGATAACACTGGAATGGTTATGCTGCTGCTGAGACTCCAAGGTTGCTTCTTTGCTTTGGTGCCTAAGATGCTGCTGGGAGCAGCCCATAGGGAGGGTGGACTAGACGGACGGCAAAATTGACCCAAGATCTATGACCCCCCTGTAGCAGGCTGAATTAGACAGACAGTAAAATTGGCCAAAGATATTCCATTCCATATATCTACGTAAGCTCGGTGTAAGGTCAGAGATCATGGAAGACAACTTCCTTCCTGCTTCTTCTTCCCTTCTTTTCCATCCATGGCCAGTGTCCAGGGAGGACTCTGTCTATCCATCACCATCGACCCTAACACGTCCCAGATTTAATAACCCAGGAAGGTTAGAACTGGGCCCCCTTGCTTTCTAAGCTCTTGCTGCAATAGAGGAGCCTAGGTGCGGCTGGATCCAGTCCTGTACATGTCACAACTCAGACTGGGCAGCCCAGGGAGATTAGGACTGAACCCCCTTGCTTTCTAGACTTCCTTCAGAGAGGAGCCTAGGTGCGGCTGGGCTCAAAATCCTTCTCTCAGACCTGGTCTTTTCCCAGAGAGAGTAAATGTATGACGGTCCGAGTAAAAGCTCGACCATCCAATATCCCTTGATCAGCTTAAGGTGCAGCGACACACAAGGTCTGCTTATAACAAATAAAGACATTTATTACACTAGTAGGAGTTAATACTGAACAACCTAAAGAAAACCACCTGCATATATATATTAAATAAGGAAAAGGGGATGAGAAGAAAAAGGTGAGAGGGGGGAGAAAGAGAGAGAGAAAGAGGACAGGAAAATCACCAGTCCTGGATCCAGCATCGTTGGTCCAGCCAACGGGGGAGGGTCGCTGTTGATGGTCAGTGTTGATGAAACTCCCAAAAGCCCACCATTGCAGCCCCCTATTTTATAGGCCTAGAATCTTGATTTCACAATGAGTACGTGTGTGACTGAGCCATACATGTGTGAGCAGCTGGAGTGGACCTCCTTCCCCCTCTGCCCCTCGATCATTGTCGTCATTATCTCATCTATGCAGGCCATTACTGCAGTTTCCATCCTTCCAGGCAGGCCTTTTAGGATGCATATGAGCAGGGGCTACAACAGGGTTTCGATACCATTTCCCAAAGTAGATCCGGAGGGCTGGTCCCTCACAGACTCCTAGGCTTGTGTGTTCCTGACCCTCATAACTCTGCGCTCTCTCCGGAGGTAGCAGTCTGGGACTCTACCCTCAGCTCTTGTCTGCTCTGCCACTATCTCCAGCAGTGCTCTGGGACATTTCAGGACAGCTCAGAGCTCAGGAGAGTGCCGTGGGAGTTGCTGAGGGTGGGGAGGAGCCAATAGGGGTTTGCACATTCATGAACATATTTGTATATAATTGTACGTATTTTATTTTGTCATTAGTGTTTAATTAAAGCTGTCTAGTTTAGTTTTCAATCCGGGAAGTCTCTCTCCTTGTTATCACTCTCCTTTCCCTACCAGGGGGAGGGGATTGAGAGCATTATTGTCGCTGGTTTAATCGCTGATCCTGAGTCAAACTGTGACAACAATTTATTGGCGCCCAATGCGAGGCTCGATCTTAAGCCCAGGCTATAAATTCTCACCAATTGGTAAATGTTTAAAATTGCTTGTCTGATGGGAGGAATCCCTCAGATAGCAATGGGCAATGCTTCTGCTGAATATACTGACGGGTTGAAAACTGAACAGACACTTTCTGCAATGTATCTGATGGACCTGTTTCCTGACATGCAATCGTATATGTGGTATGCAGCCGGGATAATATTGCTCTGTGTAGCTGCTCTTGTTATTGTTTTATGGTTTATCGACAGGATTATAGCCATAATCAACCGTGTAATTTCCTGTGTAGTGTTCACATGGGTTTTGATACTGATCTGTATGGTGACACTGTATGTATACAGTATAAATCCTCCTGTGAGCAGAAAGGTCTATGTTGCTACTTGCAGTAGCAAGTTCAGTTTTACCTCTACTTTATCTCTCAGGTTGAATCTCCCAGCTCTTGATCAAAATAGCATTGTTTCAGTAGGGATGCTTCTGCTGTATGTTTATAATGTGTTGTGGATTTGTGGAGCAAGATGTTCCACTCACTGCCACTCCCCCACAGGAAGCAAGGCTGCTGCCACCGCTACTGCTGCTGCAAAGACCAAGGCCACTCAATCCAAACAAACAAAAGTTAAAGTTATTCCTGTGACCAAGAGCAAAGCAAAGAAACAGCCATCTGAGACCACAAGAACACATTTAACAATAGAGGACTCTGATTTTAAAAAGCTGTTAAAAGACCTAATCAAAGGAAACCAGGAAGAGAGGGATGGAGAAGATTCTTCTAAAATAGATAAAGGAGCAGGCCCTTGTCAAGCAGATAACAACAATGATCTTGTCCAACCTTTCTCTCTAAAGGAACTGTGCCTCAAGAGAAAGGACTTTACCTGCAATGCAGCTGTCGCGGGCCGGTACCAAGAGCTACCGGCTGTCAGGATATTTTCGCGACTCCCCCCCCCAATGTGGAGAGGTTTATAAATGAGCCCTGAGTGTGGGATCGTTTCTTAGAGGGTAGATTAAAGTACCCCACCCCTACCACGCTCAGAAATTGTTACTGAGACCAATGTTTAGTTTGTAAATTAATCAGTTTATTAAGGGATAACACACACTAAGGGATCAAGGTTCAGGAGAGGTGCAAACCAATGGAGTGAAAGGGTAGGAGTTGAGCCCTGTAAGAAGGTAAAAGTATGTGTGTGTGTGCGTGTGTGCCTGTATATTTACCTTCCTTCCTTAATTTGATCGTCCGAAGTGCTGGCAGGCTCAATTGGAGATCTGCAAGGGGGCCGGCGTCCCAGTAACCGGGGTGACCCCTTCCTGCTACTGGCGGGCAAGGCTCCGGTCCCGTGGCAAGTGGCAGACGCAGGCTGGGCTGGCTTCTTTGGTCCGATTCGGTCCGGGCCAGGCAGGCAGAGTTCCAGGGAGCGGGCACGACCCCCGCGGGGCGAGCACAGGCGGCGCCCCCCTTTCTCCGTTCCTTCGAGCGCGGGAGTGGCGTCCAAGCAGGTCCAGGTGCTGCAGCGGGGTCTGTCCAAAGCAGGCAGAGAGGGCGAGCAGAGTCCTAAAAACCCCCGCAGATTTTTCTCTTTCTTCTTTTTTATAGACCAAAGACCATTATTCCAAAAGATACCATTGTCTGAATTAGCCAATCACTATTGGCCATGTATATTTACGTTTTTAATCTATTGTTTTTTCTTCTGCCAGTCATCATAACCTTTATGTTGTTCCTTTGCTATGCACCTGTCTCGCAGGGCAAGAGGCCTGCTCATTCTGTCCTTGAGTGAAGGCGTCACTCCTGTTTTGCTGGCTTGAAAGGCATCTTTTGTTTAGTCTTATGTGGGGTAAAGAAGATAGGGCGTTCCCCACAGCAGCTGAGCCACTTCTTTGGTTGCTCAGGTTCTTTGATGGTGGGGCTGAAATCCGTGATGTGGATGACAGAGAAGTCAAGCAGTTGGGATCCCTGGCCAGAGATGCTGGTATTGATAGAGCACTTGGTAGTAAGACAGGAACTACCACCCCATGGAGCCGACATACACCCAATAAATTTCACCTGAAATGTGGGGACAACACAAAAGAAAGATCACAAGTTTTATTATGCTCACTTTGCTGCTAGCAGATAGAGCAGCAAGGTAGGCCAAAAAGATGTTAATCGGACTTGGTGGGGCGTTGCTCATGGCTAACAGGGTACTTGTGGTTTGATCCAATCATTTCATATGTCCCCAGGTAATGTCAGTGGTCTGTACACAACTCCTCTTGCAGGTCCATTGCTGTTGTAGGGTCAACATCTGCATCTGTGGAACTGGATTTTGCATGTTGCTTTTTCAGCTCATTGTATGGTTTCACAAGTTTCACTGGTAACCATTTGGGACCTGTTGGAAGTAGAACACAAGCATACCCTTTCCCCCAAGTTGTTAGTTTTACAGGTCCTTGCCATTGACCCAAGGAAAAAGGATCCTTATACCACACCCTTAGGGGAATGACTAAAAAACTGAGATCCCTGAAAATGGTGTTGGACATGTTAAAAATTCTAGCGTGGGGTTGTGATTTAAAAAATCTAAGGTGTAAGTAGCATTGTCTAATTGTTCCTGAGGAGACATGTTCCCCCTTCTTTATTTAAATAACATTGCCTTTAGAGTGGCATGTGCACACTTGACAATGGCCTGACCAGTTGGGGAATTTGGAATGCCAGTCGTATGGCGCATGCCCCACTGTTGCAAAAACAGAAAAACAGAAGCAGAGGTATAGGTGGGCCATTGTCCATTTTGATTTAAACAGGAACACCTATCACCACAAAGCAATGGGTCCAGTGCCAGGTAACATTTCATGCCTGTTCCCCTGTATGGGCAGTAGCTACAAGAAAACCAGAAAAGGTGTCAATAGAAACATGTATATATTTCAACCTGCCAAAAGAATTAATATGGGAAACATAAGACTGCAAAATACCGTTAGGCTGAAGGCCACGAGGATTAACACAAAGCATCGATGTAGCTGGAATCACAGACTGACAGTCAGGACATGACTAAACTATTTATTTACCTTGCAACCTGGTAAGCTGAAACGTTTTTTGTAAGGCTGCAACATTCTGGTGAAAAAAAAAAAGAAAAATAATGAGAAGCAGTGGCAGAATCAAATTGTACAGTAGCTATGGTATGTGAATCCGCAACAGCATTTCCTTCTGTCAAGAGCCCAGGCAGCTTAGTGTGAGAACGAATATGCATGATAAAAATAGGATGAGAGTGAGACTCCAACTCTGTCTGCAAGGTCAGGAAAATGGTAAACAGATGGTAGTTATAAATTTCTTTAACATAAGAAAAAGGCAAACGTGATTGACATAACAACATAATGAGAATCAGAAATTATATTAAGAGGTTCAGAAAAAAGTTTCAAAGCGGTCAAAACTGCCTTAAGTTCCACAATTTGGGCTGAGCCGGTACCAAGTTCAACCTTTGTCACTGGCCGTTTTCCAGCCGTGCAACAACAGCTTTGTGTGATTTGCCTGATCCATAAAGCAAAACCGGAGAAAATATATGATAACAAATGGTGGAATGTTTTTCTAACTGCTGGGTCTTCAAGGTCACACCTTTACTCTGCTGGCTCAGACACTACAGTGAGATCTATGACCCCCCTGTAGGAGGCTGAGTTAGACATATGTCCTGGTTTTAGCCAGGATTAAGCCAATTTTTCTTTTCACTGATTTTTTTTTCCTTCAGTAAGCTTTCTTGTAACTAGCAACTGTGTGTTCTGCTAGGCTGATAAGACAGTGGAATGTTTTTCTAACTACTGAGGCTTCAAGGTTACACCTTCACTCCGCCGGCTCAGACACTATGGGGAGATCTCTGACCCCCCCGTGGGAGGCTGAGTTAGACAGACAGCAAAATTGGCCAAAGATATTCCATTCCATATATCTACGTAGGCTCAGAGGAAGGACAGAGATCTTAGAAGACAGCTTCCTCCTTCTTCTCGCCGCTCTCTCTTCCGTCCATGGCCGGCGTCCGGGGAGGACTCTGCTCATCCATCACCGCCGACCCTTAGGCTCGAGCTCTCCTGACCCTCATAACTCTCCGCTTTCTCCAGCAGCGGCTCCGGGATTCCTCGGGACTCTTCCCAGTTCAGGGGAGTGCTGTGGGAGTTGCTGGGGGTGGGGGGAGGCGAGAGGCTTTTGCCCATATCTGAATATATCTGTATATAATTGTATATATTTTCTTGTGTGATTCATTAGTGTTTTAATTAAAGTTGTGTAGTTTAGTTTTCAATCCAGCCAAGTCTCTCTCCTTTTCTCTCTCTCCTTCCCTGACTGGGTGGGGGGGGAGGGGATCGAGAGCATTGTTGTCGGACCTGAGTCAAACGGTGACAACAATTTAATTGGCGCCCAACGTGGGGCTTGATTTTAAGCCCAGATTACACATTTTCATCAATTGGGAGTGTCCAAAATTCCATCTCTGAGGGGAGGAGTCCCTCAGATAGCAATGAGCAATAATTCTGCTGAGTGTTCTGACGGATTGAAAACTGAACAGACACTTGCTGCAATGAATCTATTGGATCTTTTTCCAAACCTGCAATTGTACATGTGGTATGTAGCCGAGGGCATTCTGCACTTTGTAGCTGCTCTTGTGATTCATTTGTGGTTTATTGACAGAACTGTAGCCATGGTCAACCGTATCATTACCAGCCTAGTGATCCTAGGGATGATGATACTGTTCTCTATGGGGTCACTGTATGTGTACAGTTACACTGCTAGTCCTACTGGTACAACTCCTAAAGTGAATAGAACGGTCCATGTTGATAACAGCAATAGCTGGTTCAATTTTACCTCTCCATATTCTCTCAAGCTGAATCTCCCAGCTCTTGATGTGAATAGCATGGTTGCAGTGGGGATGTTTTTGCTGAATGTTTATAATATATTGTGGATGCGTAGGACCAGATGTTGTTCTGCTCACTGCCACTCCCCCACAGGCAATGTTGCTGCCACTGCTGCTGCCAACACCACTGCTGCCAATACCACCACTCCTGCTGCTACAAAAACAACTGCTTCTACAAAGAAAAAGCCTGATCCATCGCGAACCAAGCTAGTTAACCCTGTGACTAGGAGCAAGGCAAAGACAAAAGCAGCAGAAAGTGAGGGTGAGGAAGAAGAGGATCCTAATACAGATGATGGAGCAGGTACCTCTCAGACAGATAAAAAACCAGACCACTCTCAGACAGATAAAAAACCAAGCCACTCTCAAGCAAATAAAAGAACAGCAGGTCCTCCTCAATCAGATGACGACGATGACCTTGCCCACCCTTTCTCTATGAAAGAACTGCGCCTCATGAGAAAGGACCTCACCCGCATTGATGGTGAGGGAATCCTTCCTTGGCTGCTCCGATGCTTTGATAGTGGTGCTGAGACCTACAATGTGGATGAGAGAGAAGCCAAGCAGTTGGGATCCCTGGCCAGAGATGCTGGTATTGACAGAGCACTTAGTAGTAAGACAGGAACTACTACCCTGTGGGACCGACTTCTTTCAGCTGTGAGAGAGAGATATCCCCACAAGGGTGACATCGGATGGCGCCGAAGCAGAACGCCCACTCTCGAGAAAGCCATCACCTACTTGAGAGAGATTGCTGTGCGAGAAGTGATCTATAATAACGATGGAATCACAGATCCTGATGATGTTGAGTGTGACACACAAATGTTCCGGAAGTTTGTTCAGGCTGTACCAGCAGCGCATGCCCATATATTCTCCTTCATGGGATGTTTTGAAGGTTACGAAAGACCAACTGTACGTGAAGTAACTGTCAAAGCACGACAGTATGGAGACATCCTCTCTGATTCCCTTTACTTCCAAACCTCAGCCGTTAAGAAAATGGTTGACAGGAAGTATAAGATGCCAAATGGAAGTAAACTCCAGACTCTTCCTAGAGACAACTGGTCACGTGTTGCAGCCATTAAGAAGAGACGTCCTGCTACGAGACAGCAGCAAGGAAGACAGGACTCACTGCGACGCCACCTGTGGTCTCTCTTGAAAAATCATTTTAGAGAGGACATGAGAGTCTGGGACAAGAAACCCACTGATATGCTCCAGTTACGTGTGCAAGAGCTTCTAAACAGAACAAAGCCAGGAGATGGTTCTTCCAAGAGGAAGGTTGCACCAGTCAACAACCAGGATGGTTCATCGAGCTCTAGTGCTCAACCCTAGGGATGCCCTGCCTCCAGCCAGGAGGAGGAGAGGGACAACCGAGTTTATTGGACTGTGTGGATTCGGTGGCCTGGCACATTAGAACCACAAAGATATAAAGCTTTGGTGGATACTGGTGCACAGTGCACTCTAATGCCATCGAATCATAAAGGGACAAACCCTGTCACTATCTCTGGAGTGACAGGAGGTTCTCAACAACTGACTGTTGTGGAGGCCGGTGTGAGCCTCACTGGTAAGGAGTGGCAAACGCACCCTATAGTGACTGGCCCAGGTGCTCCGTGCATCCTTGGCATAGACTATCTTAGGAAAGGATACTTCCGTGACCCGAAAGGGTACCGGTGGGCCTTTGGTATAGCAGCTGTAGAGACTGAGGACACTGAACAGCTGCGTACTTTGTCTGGCCTTTCAGATGACCCTTCTGTAGTAGGGTTGCTGGAGGTTGAAGACCAACAGGTGCCAATTGCCACTTCAACAGTGCATAGACGACAGTATCGCACCAACAGAGACTCTGTGATCCCCATTCATAAGCTGATTCGGCAATTGGAAAGCCAAGGTGTGATTAGCAGGACACATTCACCCTTCAATAGTCCTATCTGGCCAGTGCGAAAGCCTGATGGCGAGTGGAGGCTAACAGTGGACTATCGTGGCCTGAATGAGGTGACACCACCACTTAGTGCTGCTGTACCGGACATGCTAGAGCTTCAGTATGAGTTGGAGTCAAAAGCAGCTAGGTGGTATGCCACTATTGACATTACTCATGCATTCTTCTCTATTCCCATAGCACCAGAGTGCAGGCCACAGTTTGCTTTCACCTGGAGGGGAGTCCAGTACACCTGGAATCGACTGCCCCAGGGGTGGAAACACAGCTCAACCATTTGCCATGGACTGATCCATGCTGCACTGGAGAAGGGTGAAGCTCCAGAACACCTGCAGTACATTGATGACATCATTGTGTGGGGTGACACATCAGAAGAAGTTTTTGAGAAAGGTAAAAAGATCATCCAAATTCTTCTGGATGCTGGTTTTGCTGTAAAAAGAAGCAAGGTCAAGGGACCTTCGCGAGAGATCCAGTTCCTGGGAATCAAGTGGCAAGATGGTCGTCGCCAGATCCCAATGGATGTGATTAACAAAGTAACAGCTATGGCCCCACCATCAACTAAAAAGGACACTCAAACCTTTTTAGGGACTGTTGGTTTCTGGAGAATGCATATTCCATGTTACAGTGAAATTGTGAAACCTCTCTATGAGGTGACCAGAAAGAAGAATGATTTCAAATGGGGTCCTGACCAACTGAGAGCTTTTGAGCAGATCAAGAAGGAGATTGCGCAGGCAATGGCCCTTGGACCGGTTCGAACAGGGCCGGACATCAAGAACGTGCTCTACACTGCAGCCGGACACAATGGTCCCAACTGGAGCCTCTGGCAGAAAGCACCAGGGGAAACTCGAGGTCGACCCCTGGGATTCTGGAGCCGGAGCTACAGAGGTTCCGAGGCCAACTACACAACAACTGAGAAGGAGATACTTGCAGCATATGAAGGAGTTAGAGCCGCTTCAGAAGTGATTGGCACTGAAGCACAGCTCTTTCTGGCGCCCAGGCTACCAGTGCTGAGATTCATGTTCGAGAATAACCTTTCTCCTGTCCATCATGCCACCGATGTGACTTGGAGAAACAATTTGCTCTTTTCACCGATGGCTCCTGTCGTCTTGTAGGGAACCACCGGAAGTGGAAAGCTGCCGTGTGGAGTCCTACACGACTGGTTGCACAAGCAGCTGAAGGAGAAGGTGAATCAAGTCAGTTTGCAGAGGTAAAAGCCATCCAGCTGGCTTTGGACATTGCTGAGCGAGAGAGGTGGCCGAGACTCTACCTCTACACTGACTCGTGGATGGCAGCAAATGCCTTGTGGGGTTGGCTAAAACAGTGGCAGCAGAATAACTGGCAGCGAAAGGGTAAACCTATTTGGGTTGCTGACCTGTGGAAAGACATTGCAGCTCGGATAGAAAAACTGGAGGTAAAAGTGCGTCATGTGGATGCACACGTGCCTCTGAGTCGAGCCACTGAGGAACACCGACACAACCAACGAGCAGATGAGGCTGCCCAAGTGTTCCAAGTAGACTTAGACTGGGAACACAAGGGTGAGCTTTTTCTGGCTCGGTGGGCCCATGATGCTTCAGGTCATCAGGGCAGAGATGCAACATACAAATGGGCTCGTGACCGAGGGGTGGACTTAACCATGGACACTATTGCACAGGTGATCCATGACTGTGAGACATGTGCTGCAATTAAGCAGGCAAAACGGTTGAAACCTTTGTGGTATGAGGGGAGGTGGTCAAAGTACAGATTTGGAGAGGCCTGGCAAATTGACTACATCACACTTCCTCAGAGCCGCCAGGGTAAGCGTTATGTGCTTACAATGGTGGAAACAAGTACAGGATGGTTGGAGACATATCCTGTGCCTCATGCCACAGCCAGGAATACTATTCTGGGTCTTGAGAAGAAAATTTTGTGGAGACATGGTACTCCAGAGAGAATTGAGTCAGACAATGGGACTCATTTCAAAAACAGTCTTGTCACTGACTGGGCTAAAGAGCATGGTATTGAATGGATCTACCATATCCCATACTATGCACAGGCCTCAGGGAAAGTTGAAAGGTACAATGGTCTGTTGAAGGCTCCCCTAAAGGCAATGGGTGGTGGAACTTTCAAAAACTGGGATAAAAATTTGGCAAAGGCCACCTGGTTAGTTAATACCAGGGGATCCATCAATCGGGCTGGTCCTGCCCAGTCAGACCTTTTGCATACTACAGATGGGGATAAAGTCCCTGTGGTATGTGAAAGAAACCTGCTGGGTAAAAGTGTTTGGGTCTATCCTGCTTCAGGCAAAGGTAAACCTGTCAGGGGTATTGCTTTTGCTCAGGGACCTGGACATACCTGGTGTGTGATGATGGAGGATGGTGAAGTACAATATGTACCTCAAGGTAATCTGACTTTGGGAGAGAATCCTTAATTTGACAGCTGGTAAAGTATAGAGCCTGTATGTAATATATGGTATAGAATAAGGGGTGGAATGTCCTGGTTTTAGCCAGGATTAAGCCAATTTTTCTTTTCACTGATTTTTTTTTCCTTCAGTAAGCTTTCTTGTAACTAGCAACTGTGTGTTCTGCTAGGCTGATAAGACAGTGGAATGTTTTTCTAACTACTGAGGCTTCAAGGTTACACCTTCACTCCGCCGGCTCAGACACTATGGGGAGATCTCTGACCCCCCCGTGGGAGGCTGAGTTAGACAGACAGCAAAATTGGCCAAAGATATTCCATTCCATATATCTACGTAGGCTCAGAGGAAGGACAGAGATCTTAGAAGACAGCTTCCTCCTTCTTCTCGCCGCTCTCTCTTCCGTCCATGGCCGGCGTCCGGGGAGGACTCTGCTCATCCATCACCGCCGACCCTTAGGCTCGAGCTCTCCTGACCCTCATAACTCTCCGCTTTCTCCAGCAGCGGCTCCGGGATTTCTCGGGACTCTTCCCAGTTCAGGGGAGTGCTGTGGGAGTTGCTGGGGGTGGGGGGAGGCGAGAGGCTTTTGCCCATATCTGAATATATCTGTATATAATTGTATATATTTTCTTGTGTGATTCATTAGTGTTTTAATTAAAGTTGTGTAGTTTAGTTTTCAATCCAGCCAAGTCTCTCTCCTTTTCTCTCTCTCCTTCCCTGACTGGGTGGGGGGGGAGGGGATCGAGAGCATTGTTGTCGGACCTGAGTCAAACGGTGACAACATATATCAATTTTCTTAGCAGGCTCACATAGTCTCTCAAAAGAGATTGAAAATGCTCTGTCAGATGTCCTGGTTTGAGCCAGGATGAAGCCAATTTTCCTTTTACTGATTTTCTTTTTCCTTCAGTAAGCTTTCTTTTAACTAGTCACTGAGCCTTCCGACTAAGGCTGATAAGAGAGGAATGTTTTTCTAACTGCTGGGTCTTCAAGGTTGCATCTTTACTCTGCCGGCTCAGACATTACAGGGAGATCTATGACCCCCCCGTAGGAGGCTGAGCTAGACAGACAGCAAAACTGGCCAGAGATATTTCATTCAATATATCTATGTAAGCTCAGAGGAAGGTCATAGAATCATAGAATCATAGAATCCTAGGGGTTGGAAGGGACCTCGAAAGATCATCTAGTCCAACCCCCCTGCCAGAGCAGGGTCACCTAGAGTACATCACACAGGAAGGCATCCAGGCGGGTTTTGAATGTCTCCAGCGAAGGAGACTCCACAACCTCTCTGGGCAGCCTGTTCCAGTGCTCTGTCACTCTTACAGTAAAAAAATTTTTCCTGATATTCATCTTAAACCTCCTATGCTCCAACTTGTATCCATTACCCCTTGTCCTATCACTGGTCTTCACTGAAAAAAGCTTAACTCCATCGTCTTGACACTCACCCTTTACATATTTGTAAACATTGATGAGGTCCCCCCTCAGTCTCCTTTTCTCCAAACTAAAGAGACCCAGCTCCCTCAGCCTTTCCTCATAAGGGAGATGTTCCACTCCCTTAATCATCCTTGTGGCTCTGCGCTGGACTCTTTCAAGCACTTCCCTGTCCTTCTTGAACTGAGGGGCCCAGAACTGGACACAATATTCCAGATGTGGCCTCACCAATGCAGAATAGAGGGGGAGGAGAACCTCTCTTGACCTACTAACCACACCCTTTCTAATACACCCCAGGATGCCCTTGGCCTTCTTAGCCACAAGGGCACACTGCTGACTCATGGTCATCCTCCTGTCTACCATGACCCCCAGGTCCCTTTCACCTACACTGCTCTCCAGCAGGTCAGCCCCCAACCTGTACTGGTGCATGGTGTTTTTCTTCCCCAAATGCAAAACTCTACACTTGCTCTTGTTAAACTTCATCAGGTTTTTCCCCGCCCAAGTCTCCAGCCTGTCTAAGTCTCTCTGAATGGCAGCACAGCCTTCTGGTGTGTCAGCCACTCCTCCCAGCTTGGTGTCATCAGCAAACTTGCTGAGGGTACATTCTGTGCCCTCATCCAGGTCGTTGATGAAGATGTTGAACAACACCGGTCCCAGTACCGACCCCTGAGGGACTCCACTAGTCACAGGCCTCCAACTAGATTCTGCCCCATTGACTACAACTCTCTGACTTCTTCCTTTCAACCAGTTCTTGATCCACCTCACTGCCTGATCATCAAACCCATACTTGATCAACTTATCTACAAGGATGCTGTGGGAGACGGTGTCAAATGCTTTACTGAAATCAAGATAGACCACATCTACCGCTCTACCATCATCTATCCACCTAGTAATTTCCTCATAGAAGGCTATGAGGTTAGTCAAACATGACTTACCCTTGGTAAAACCATGTTGACTGCTCTTGATGACCCCCATCTCCTTGATATGTCTAGAGATAGTGCCAAGGACAAGTTGTTCCATTACCTTTCCAGGGATGGAGGTGAGGCTGACCGGTCTATAGTTACCCGGGTCCTCCTTCTTGCCCTTCTTGTAGACTGGTGTGACATTTGCTATCCTCCAGTCCTCAGGCACCTCTCCAGTTACCCATGACTTACCGAAGATGATGGAGAGTGGACTAGCAATGACCTCCGCCAGCTCCCTCAGCACCCTTGGATGCATTTCATCCGGACCCATCGATTTATGGATGTCCAGATTATGCAACTGATCCCTAACCCAATCCTCATCTACTATGTCCTCACCTATCTTGACTACTTCTGGGGTTATATGAATCTGGGGCTCATGGGAAAAGCCTGCAGGAGTAAAGACAGAGGCAAAGAAGGCATTCAGCACCTCTGCCTTCTTCATATCCTCTGTCACCAGGGCACCCACCTCATTCAGCAGTGGGCCTATATTGCCTCTGGTATTAGCTTTGTTGGCTATGTATTTGAAAAAGCCCTTTCTACTGTCCTTAACCCGACTTGCAAGGTTAAGTTCCAAGGAGGCCTTAGCTTTCCTAGTTGCCTCCCTACATTCCCTGACAACATTCCTATATTCCTCCCAAGTGACCAGTCCCTCCTTCCATGATCTATAGATTTTCCTCTTCCACTTGAGTTTCCCCAGCAGTTCCTTTTTTAACCACGCTGGTCTCCTAGCTCCCTTACTAGATTTTCTACCCATTGGGACACACTGATGCTGTGCTTGCAAGAAGTGGTCCTTGAATATTGTCCAGCTATCTTGAGCCCCTTTACCTTCTAGCACTCTGTCCCATGGGACTTCCCTTAACAATTGGTTGAGGAGGCCGAAGTTTGCTCTGTAGAAGTCCAGGGTTCTGGTCCTGCTGGAAATTCTGTTCCTCCCACACAGGATCCTGAACTCCACCATCTCATGGTCACTGCAGCCAAGGTTGCCATTGACCACCACTGCTTCAATAAGGCCCTCCTTGTTGGTGAGCACAAGATCCAGCAGCGCTCCTCTTCTAGTCGGCTCATCCACCATTTGCATTAAGAAGTTGTCATCAATGCATTGGAGGAACCTCCTAGACTGTGAAAGGCTGGCTGTATAAGTCTTCCAGCAGATATCGGGATAGTTAAAATCTCCCATGAGGACCAAGGACTGCAGTTGTGAGGCTGCTTTCAGCTGCCTGTAGAAAGCTTCATCAACTTCCTCATCTTGATCAGGAGGTCTGTAGTAGACCCCCACAACTGTGTCACCCATACTACCCTGTCCTTTAATTCTTACCCACAGAATTTCAACTTGCCCCTCATCAGCCCCTGTACAAAACTCAATACATTCTAGTTGCTCTCTCACATAAAGAGCAACTCCACCACCTCGCTTCACCGACCGATCTTTCCTAAAAAGCACATAGCCATCCATGGCCACATTCCAGTCGTGTGAGCTGTCCCACCATGTCTCTGTTATTGCTACCAGATCATAACCCTTAGACCGCACACAGACCTCTAACTCTTCCTGTTTATTCCCCATGCTGCGTGCATTGGTGTACAGGCATTTCAGGAAGCAAGTAGAGCACATCGGTGGGACTAAATCCTCCTTAGCCCATCCTCCTACAGGCCCTGGTATGTTCCTCTTGGGCTTGTCCCTAACAGACCCAGTTTTCTCCCCTTCCCCCTTCACATCTAGTTTAAAGCTCTCTCAATGAGCCCTGCTAAGTCCTGCCCCAAAAGCCTTTTCCCCCTCTGGGACAGGTGCATCCCACCCGCCACCATCAGGCCAGGTGTCTCATAGAGCAGCCCATGATCAAAAAAGCCAAAGCCCTGCCTTTGGCACCAGTCTCTTAGCCATTCGTTCATCATTAAACTCTTCCTGCTTATCTCTCCACCCATTCTTGCAGGAGGTATGGAGGCAAACACGACTTGTGCTCCAGACCCCCTAACTAGCCGTCCCAGGGCCCTGAAGTCTCTCTTCATTGCCCTTACATTTCTTGTAGTAATTTCGTCACTGCCAACCTGAAAAATCAGCAGTGGGTAGTAATCAGATGGATTTACCATACTAGAGAGTTTCCTTTTAACATCTCTAATGCGAGCCCCAGGGAGGCAGCAGACCTCCCTGTGGGATGGGTCAGGTCTACAGATGGGCCCCTCTGTTCCCCTCAGAAGGGAGTCACCCACCACAACTACCCTCCTTTCCTTCTTAGTTGAAGAAGTCCTAAGTCGTGGAGCTGAGCGACAAGTCATAGGCGGTTCACTAGACAAATCTGTCACTCCAGCTTCATTTTCCTTTCCCTGAAGTTCCAAGACCTCGTACCTATTCTTCAAGGGCAATTCGGAGGATGGACGGAGTTGGGAGGGTTTTTTCTTGCCTCTCCGAGGACGGACCTCCCTCCATTCCTCCATGTTCCTAAAGTTCTCTCCTTCTGTCTGAGAACAGGAGGGGAGGGGATCCATCACTTGTTCTAGCATCTCTTCCTCCTGCCCTTGCCTCAGGGTTTGACTCCACCAATCTATTTCATTCTCACATTCTCTGATAATTCTCAGTCTTTCAACCTCCTCTGTCAGTCTAACCACCTGCCTGAGGAGATCATCGATTTGCTCGCACCGCACACACGCGGTGCCACTGGCTCCCTCTGGCACCAGTGCCAGGCTCAGGCACTCGCTGCAGCCAGAGACCTGCACGGCTGCGTGCCTGCTCAGAACCTCCGTCTGAGTTCCCATATCCTTCTTCAATACAGTTTTAGGGCGTGTTGCCACCATGCTAGAGAAATTTACTGGTGTTCTCTGCTTCCTGCCTCCACTCACGCCGCTCTCCCCCTGCCCTCGCGCTACTTCACTTCCTGTGACGGCCGCTGCCGCTCTGCGCTCTCACCGCTGCCGCGTGCTCTGAGGGAGCTGCCGAGATGGCCGCTTTTAAACCTTGCTGCGGTTCTCAGCCACACCCCCTGCCACGTCAGCCTTCCTGCTCCTCTCAGGATTCCCGCTCAGACTCGGGTCTCCTCGCTCTGCTCCGGCTTCGCCGTCTCCGGGAAGCCCGGTCTCTTCTCTAATCCTCAGTAATTAAAGGAGCAGCTCTCACCGCTGCCGCTCTGCGCTCTCACCGCTGCCGCGTGTCAGAGATCACAGAAGACAACTTCCTTCCTCTTTTCTTTTTCCCTTCTCTTTCGTCCATGGCCAGTGTCCAGGGAGGACTCCGTCCATCCATCACCGTTGACCCTTAAGCTCGAGCTCTCCTGACCCTCAGAACTCTCTCTCTGTCAGGGAGCAGCTCCAGGATTTTTCGGGACTGTTCGCAGCTAAGGAGAGTGCTGTGGTAGTTATTGGGGGTGGGGGGAGGCGAGAGGCTTTTGCATATACCCGAACACATTTGTATATATCTGTATATATTTTCTTATATCATTAGAGTTTAATTAAAGCTGTGTAGTTTAGTTTTCAATCCAGTAAAGTCTCTCTCTCATTCTGTCTCTCCTTCCCTACATGGATGGGAGGGGATCCACAGCGTTGTTGTTGAACCTGAGTCAAATGGTGACACTGAATGAGAAGGGTGGCAAAGACTTTTTCTCCACACAGACTCTTGGATGGCAGCAAATGCCTTGTGGGGTTGGCTAAAGCAGTGGCAGCAGAACAACTGGCAGCGAAAAGGGAAACTTATTTGGGTTGCTGATCTGTGGAAGGTCACTGCAGCTCAGGTAGAGAAACTGGTTGTAAAAGCGTGTCATGTAGATGCACATGTGCCTCTGAGTCAAACCGTGACAATAATTTATTGGCACCCAATGTGGGGCATTGGTTGAGTCGAGCCACTGAGAAACAGCAACACAACCAATGAGCAGATGAGGCTGCTCAGGTGTTCCAAATAGACTTAGACTGGGAACATAAGGGTGAACTCTTTTTAGCTCGATGGGCCCACTGACACTTCAGGTTGTCAGGGCAGAGATGCAACATACAAATGGGCTTGTGACCAAGGGATGGACTTAACCATGGACTCTACTGTGCAGGTTATCCATGACTGTGAAATGTGTGCTACAATTACGCAGGTGAAACGATTGAAACCTTTGTGGTATGAGGGGAGGTGGTCCAAGTACGGGTATGGAGAGGCTTGGCAAATTGACTACATCACACTGCCTTAGAGCCAGCAGGGTAAGCGCTATGTGCTTACAATGGTGGAAACAAGTACGGTATGGCTGAAAACATTCTATGCCTCATGCCACAGCCTGGAACACCATCTTGGGCCTTGAGAAGCAAATCTTGTGGAGACATGGTACTCCAGAAATAACTGAGTCAGATAATGGGACACAGTTCAAAAACAGTCTTGTGACTGACGGGGCCAAAGAACATGGTATTGAGTGGATATACTATATCCTGTACTATGCACAAGCCTCAGGAAAGATTGAAAGGTACAATGGTTTGTTAAAAGCTACCCTGGTGCAACTTTCAAACATTGGGACAAACATTTGGCTCAGGCCACTTGGTTAGTTAATACCAGCGGATCCATCAATCAGGCTGGTCCTGCTCAGTCAGACCTTTTACATACTGCAGATGGGAATAAAGTCCCTGTGGTAAGTGAAAGGAATCTGCTGGGGGAAAGTGTTTGGGTTTTTCCCAAAAGGGCAAGTGTAGAGTCTTGCATCTGGGAAAGAACAACCCCATGTACCAATACAGGTTGGGGGGGCTGACCTGCTGGAGAGCAGTGTAGCAGAAAGGGACCTGGGGGTCCTGGTGGACAGGAGGATGACCATGAGCCAGCAATGTGCCCTTGTGGCTAAGAAGGCCAAGGGCATCCTGGGGTGTATTAGAAAGGGTGTGGTTAGTAGGTCAAGAGAGGTTCTCCTCCCCCTCTATTCTGCCTTGGTGAGGCCGCATCCGGAATATTGTGCCCAGTCCTGGGCCCCTCAGTTCAAGAAGGACAGGGAACTGCTTGAAAGAGTCCAGCACAGAGCCACAAAGATGATTAAGGGAGTGGAACATCTCCCTTATGAGGAAAGGCTGAGGGAGCTGGGCCTCTTTAGCTTGCAGAAGAGGAGACTGAGGGGTGACCTCATCAATGTTTACAAATACATTAAGGGCGAGTGTCAGGAGGATGGAGCCAGGCTTTTTTCAGTGATTTCTAGTGACAGGACAAGGGGCAATGGGTGAAAACTGGACCATAGGAGGTTCCACGTAAACATCAGAAAAAACTTCTTTACTGTGAGAGTGACAGAGCACTGGAACAGGCTGCCCAGGGAGGTTGTGGAGTCTCCTTCACTGGAGACATAAAAAACCTGCCTGGACGCATTCCTGTGTGATGTACTCTAGGTGACCCTGCTCTGGCATGGGGGTTGGACTAGATGATCTTTCGAGGTCCCTTCCAACCCCTAGGATTCTGTGATTCTATGATTCCTTCTTTGTGTAAAGGTAAACCTTTCCAGAGTGTTGCTTTTGCTCAGGGACCTGGACATATCTGGTGTGTGATGATAGAGGATGGTGAAGTGCAATATGTACGTCAAGGAAATCTGACTCTGGGGGAGAATCCTTAATTTCACAGTTGGTAGACTTTAGAGCATATATATATTGAGACTACGTGTAATATATGAGCTGGAATAAGGGGTGGAATGTCATGGTTTAAACCAGGATGAAGCTAATTTTCCTTTTACTGATTTTTTTTTTTCCTTTTAGTGAACCCTCTTTTAACTAGCAGCAAGTTTTCCAGCTAGTGGACTGAATGGAATGTTTATGTTGCTGCCGGGATTTCAAGGTCACTTTGCTCTACTTGTTGAAACTGCAGCCTCAGATGCTACCATGTTTTGGACATTCGTGCACACACTTGTTTAAAATTGTACATATTTTCTTATCATTAGCATTTAATTAAAGCTGTATCATTTAGTTCTCAATCCGGGAAGTCTCTCTCCTCCTATTCTCTCTTTCCTTTCCCTACCTGGGTGGGAGGGGATCAAGAGCATTATTGTCGCTGGTTCCATTGCTGATCCTGAGTCAAATTGTGACAAGCTGCTATACCAAGGGCCCACCGGAACCCTTTCAGGTCCCAGAAATATCTTTTATTGAGATGCCAAGGATGCACAGAACTTTTGAACCAGTCACTATAGGTTGCATTTGCCAATTTTTACTAGTGAGGCTGTAGGGAAACGGTCCATCTTCTCTCCCCCTACATAAAATTAAACAAAATGCCTTTCAAGCCAGCAAAGCGAGAGTGGCATCTTTTTTGCTGATTTAGCCAAGGACAGAATGGAACAGGCCCCTTGCTCTACCAGATAAGTCCACAGCAAGAAAAGAGCATAAGGGTTATGATAACTGACAAAAAAATGGACAATAGGTTAAAGACTGCCTCTGACAGAGTATGTACCTGGCCAGTGCTAATTGGCTAATTTGAACTGTGGTACTTTACTTGAACAGTGACTTCTGATCTATAAAAGAGGGCAAGTTCTGCAGGCCCGGGGCTTTCTGCCTGCCCGGGAGGAGACCCTGCTGCAGTACCATAAGCCACCTGGAACGCCAGCACCGCTGTCCGGAGGAGCTGAGAGGGAAAGGGGAGGGGCCGCCTGTGCCCGCTCCGCGGGGAGCATGCCCGCTCCGCGGGACCCTGCCTGCTCCGTGGGGATTCAAGCCTGCCCGATCCCGAGGGATTGCTGCCTGCCCGAGCCTAAACCAAACTGGACTGAAGTAGGAGCTTGCCCAGCGTGCGCTTGCCACCTGCTTCAGGACTAGAGCTGTGTTTGCCGCATCTGCCTGCTGCTGGGAGTGGTCACCCCGGTTACCGGGAAGCCGGCCTCCCCACGGATCTCCTGCCGAGCCCTGCCAGCCGCATCCCGGGAATCACGCGCTATGGAAGGAGGGTAAACGCGCACACACACACTCTCTAACTTCCCTGCCAGGCTCAACTCCTACCCTTTTACTCCATTGATTCTACACCTCTCCCTCAGAGTGTGTATTTAATAAGACCATAGTAGCTTTGAATCACTTTTCTGATATACACCTAGACTACCTCTCCTGAACCTTGATCCCTCAGTTTGTGTTGACCCTTAATAAACCGATTAATTCATAAAGTAAACATTGGTCTCAGTAGCAATTTGTGAGTGTGGTGAGGGGGTATTCTAATCTACCCTCTAAGATACGGTCCTGCAGTGGCCGTTCCTCTGTGAGAGGCGAGCGCCACATGTGAGCCTTCAGTCTCATTCACAAACCTCTCCACATTGAGGGGGGAAGTCACGGAAGCATCCTGACAGCCAGTAGCCCAGATACCGGCCTGCAACAGAGGCTCACATCGGCCTCCACAACAGTCAGTTCTTGAGATCCTCCTGTCACTCCAGAAATAGTGACAGATTCTGTCCCTTTATGATTCGATGGCATTAGGGTGCACTGTGCACCAGTGTCCACCAAAGCTTTATACTTTTGTGGTTCTAATCTGCCAGGCCATAGAATCCACACGGTCCAGTAAACTCAGTTGTCCCTCTCCTCCTCCTGGCTAGAGGCAGGGCACCTCTAATGTTGAGCATTTGAGGTTGATGCACCATCCTGGTTGAAGGACCAGGCAATGGAGACTGGTGCAGCCTTCTTCCTGGAAGGATCGACTGATAGGAATCAGAGGTCATCAGATATAATTTCTCCATACTGTTGTGCTTTCAAAGCCAATTTACACACGGTCTTTCGTAGTCATCAAAGCATCCCATGAAGGAGAATATATGGGCATGTGTTGCTGGTACAGCCTGCACAAACCTCCAGAACACAGACGTGTGTCGCGAGCCAATGCCATCACAGAGGCTACCAGCAGTCAGGATGCTTCCGTGACTTCTCCCCCTAATGTGGAGGGGTTTTTAAATGACACCGAGGGCACATATGGCACTCGCCTCTCACAGAGGAACGGCCGCTGCGGGACCGTATTTTAGAGCGGAGATTAGAATACCCCCCTCACCATGCCCACAAATTGTTACTTTACTAATTAACCGGTTTATTAAAGAACGGCTACACTAAAGGATAAGGTTTAGGAAAAATATGGAAATGGCAAACGGCTACCAGGGATATATCAGGGAAGTAATGCAAAAGTACTGTGCCGATCAAAGGAGAGGGAGGGAGGAGGGCAAGCCCGACAAAATTCCTCCTTAAAAGAGGTCGCAAAGTATGTGCAAGTATAGGGAGTGGAATTGTAGTAGGGCAAAAAGGGGGTTGTACGATTTCGTTACCCTCCTGTTTAGATATGCAGCTCCTGGGGGGCGGTGTGGTTCCGGCGGCAAAAGCGGCGGCGGCAGTTCCCCTCCGGCTTCTGGCTTGTGGGGGGCGGGGTGCAGCCTCCCCAGTGCAGTCCCTGACGGCTTTTTCCCCAGAGGCAGCAGAAGCAGGGGCGGCAGTGGGTGGCCCCCCCCCTCTCAGCAGGTGATGGCAGCTCCTCTCCTTGGCAGGCAGTTGTGGTGGCAAAAGGGGGGTGCTCCGGCCCCGGCCCCGATGGCTGCGGGAAGGACCCGGTAGTCCAGGGGTCAGAACCCGGCGCGCTCACCGTTAAGACTTGAATTCGACTCTCGGGGCAGGCAGGCAGGCAGGCTAGCAGGCTTGGCAGAGTCCCGGCGCCAGGCTTCGCATCAGGGGAAGTCTGATGAGCAGCAGGGGGGTGTCCCACGCAAGAAGCGTCCAAGCAGGCCGCCTGCTCACCCGCAAAACCCATTGCTTTTTATACCCCAGTGACCCCCTGTCCAGTCAGTGTCACCACTGCAGTGCATGAACATAATGTCCAGAGCCAATTAGCATCCATGATCCCCAAGTTAGGGCGGTAACTATTAGGGGCAATTCATAATTTGTTGCCCATTCTTCCTGCCTTGTATCACATCTTTTGTTTTGCTTTCATTTGTTCTCAATGAGCAGCAGGCCTGTTTTTGTCCGTTAGCTGGGTATAATCAGCAGAAGGCCTTTGCTGACTTAAAAGGCATTTTGTTTAGACTTATGTGGGGAAGAAGAACTGTTTCCCACATCTCACCCCGTGGCTTTTAAGGCAGCAGGTTGTAATTTGAAGTATTTTATGTTCATTAATACTTGTTTCTTTTGGTCTTCCATCCAAACCCTTTTTCTCAACGTTTAATCCTTCCCCTCAGGTGTTGAAATAAATGTAGAAGGGAACAATTCCCAAACAGTATATGCAATAATATGTCTAACAATCCAAAGTATCATTAAAGTTTCATAGCTACTACTTTCATTTTAACCAATGAATAATACAAAACATTAATAAAACTTTGAAAGCATCAAAATTACGGAACATTCAATCTAAATTGTACTCTTACTAATATATTGAAGTCTCACTACTTCTAACAATCTTTTATTTACAACAAACTGTTTTAATTATTATTCTTAGGCCTGGGTAATAGCGTTTAGGTTTTTGTCATTTACCCCTGGATCTTGATGTACTTGTTCTGGTGGGAGTCTCTGGCGAAGTCGCCTTACTCGAGCACAATTAATCCACAAGGAACAAACAGCTACACACTGGAACAAGTTTAGGAATAGAATCATTGAAATTATAACATAAACCCAGACCTCAATTCTGTCAAAAAAGGAAAAGAAAGCAGACCATTTAGGGGATTCCCAAATTTGAACCAGAGTTTTTGCCACTTCAGTGAGTTCTTTAGCAATGTTCTTAATGATTTTACCATTATTGTCTATTTTAAGACAACAATTGGTTAAGTTCAGCTTTGCACAAACACCTCCTTCTGAAGCTAACAAATAGTCTAAAGCAAATCTGTGCTGGTATACAGCATCCTGTAGTTGATTCAATTCCACTGCTATCAAGGACAGAGCTTTGCTAGTTTCATTAGCAACCACTTCTACCACTGCTTGTAGTCTGATAATCCAGTTTAGATTGTAAATAGGGTCACGTGTCCCATTTATAATCTCATAGAATCATAGAATCATAGAATCATAGAATCTTAGGGGTTGGAAGGGACCTCGAAAGATCATCTAGTCCAACCCCCCCTGCTAGAGCAGGGTCACCTAGAGCACATCACACAAGAACGCATCCAGGTGGGTTTTGAATGTCTCGAGTGAAGGAGACTCCACAACCTCCCTGGGCAGCCTGTTCCAGTGCTCTGTCACTCTCACAGTAAAAAAATTTTTTCGTATATTCACCTTGAACCTCCTATGCTCCAATTTCCACCCATTACCCCTTGTCCTATCACTGGTCATCACTGAGAAAAGCCTAACTCCATCTTCTTGACACTCACCCTTTACGTATTTGTAAACATTAATGAGGTCACCCCTCAGTCTCCTTTTCTCCAAGCTAAAGAGACCCAGCTCCCTCAGCCTCTCCTCATAAGGGAGATGTTCCACTCCCTTAATCATCTTGGTAGCTCTGCGCTGGACTCTCTCAAGCAGATCCCTGTCCTTCTTGAACTGAGGGGCCCAGAACTGGACACAATACTCCAGATGCGGCCTCACCAATGCAGAATAAAGAGGTAGGAGAACCTCTCTTGACCTACTAACCACACCCTTTCTAATACACCCCAGGATGCCATTGGCCTTCTTGGCCACAAGGGCACATTGCTGGCTCATGGTCATCCTCCTGTCTACCAGGATTTCCAGGTCCCTTTCTCCTACACTGCTCTCCAGCAGGTCAGCCCCCAACCTGTACTGGTGCATGGTGTTTTTCTTCCCCAAATGCAGAACTCTACACTTGCCCTTGTTGAACTTCATCATGTTTCTCCCCGCCCAAGTCTCCAGCCTGTCTTAAGTCCCTCTGAATGGCAGCACAGCCTTCTGGTGTGTCAGCCACTCCTCCCAGCTTAGTGTCATCAGCAAACTTGCTGAGGGTACATTCTATACCCTCATCCAGGTCATTGATGAAGATGTTGAACAACACCGGTCCCAGTACCGACCCCTTGAGGGACTCCACTGGTCACACACCTCCAACCAGATTCTGCCCCATTGACTACAACTCTCTGACTCCTTCCTTTCAACCAGTTCTTGATCCATCTCACTACCTGATCACCAAACCCATACCTGATCAACTTATCTACAAGGATGCTGTGGGAGACGGTGTCAAATGCCTTACTGAAATCAAGGTATACCACATCTACCGCTCTACCATCATCTATCCACCTAGTAATTTCCTCATAGAAGGCTATGAGGTTAGTCAAACATGATTTACCCTTGATAAAACCATGCTGACTGCTCCTGATGACCCCCATATCCTTGATATGCCTGGAGATAGTGACAAGAACAAGTTGTTCCATCACCTTTCCAGGGATGGAGGTGAGGCTGACCGGTCTATAGTTACCCGGGTCCTCCTTCTTGCCCTTCTTGTAGACTGGTGTGACATTTGCTATCCTCCAGTCCTCAGGCACCTCTCCTGTTACCCATGACTTACCAAAGATGATGGAGAGTGGCCTAGCAATGACCTCCGCCAGCTCCCTCAGCACCCTTGGGTGCATTCCATCCGGACCCATCGATTTATGGATGTCCAGATTACTCAACTGATCCCTAACCCAATCCTCATCTACCATGGCAAACTCCTCCTCTATCTTGACTTCTTCTGGGGCTATATGAATCTGGGGCTCATGGGGAAATCCTGCAGGAGTAAAGACAGAGGCAAAGAAGGCGTTCAGCACCTCTGCCTTCTTTATATCCTCTGTCACCAGGGCTCCCACCTCATTCATCAAAGGGCCAACTTGCTGGATCATAGTATCTAATAATTCTCTCCAGGGTCCATTTCTCTCCTTTCCATTTTTGAGAGCCAGATTGTGCTACATCCAAATTTATTGTGGACCTCCTTGCTCTAGCCAATTTTAAGTATGGTGTAATTTCATGTGGTAAAACTTTAAAATAAGGTCGAATTGCCCCCACATAGCACTTACCTCCCCATGTTCGTGGTAACTTTCGGTAAGCCTTGTGGCCACAAACAAAGCAGTGCCCCTTGATAGCAAATATATCATCATGGAAAGGACAGTTATAATAGTAATATGTCTCTTCCCAGCGAGTGGGAGTTGCTGTTTTATAAGACGGGGTACATAATCATACTCCTTCTGTAAAATTGCATTTGACCTGAGCATGATGAGCTATTTTAGAATCATCACTTGATGACCAATAATACTTGAAAGTGGCAGGGTAGCTGAATTGGTCTTTCCAGGAAACACCGTGACAGACTTGTTTGACATCATCATGCAAGGGTCTTTTGAGGCAGTTCACTGGAACAAGCGTGTATTTACATTTTGAGTAACCCAAAATCTTTCCATTCCCTTCTTTGATTTCTGTATCTCTCAATTTCCTTGTGATACAAAACTCTCCCTCTGGGACATAATGGAGGTCCCAGGCAGGGGCATCCTTTTCCCATACAGTAGGGTTCTTAGACATTCGTGCCATGGAGCTAGGATGTAAAATCCATTTAGGGTGAACAGGGTGCGCCATCCAGGGCCACTGTTCGAATCCCTGATGCGACCCACACACCCAGCACCTTTTTAAAGCCAAAACGTCACTGATATTTTGTCCTAAGTTAATTAATTTATTTCCCAGGGCTCATGTACTAACGTGTCCTTTGACATATTAACCAATCCAGTTATTACCCATTCAATACAACACATTGCAGACAACAACTTAAAGGCAAGTATCGAAGGCAACATGATGTAGTAGAGTACCCTGTTTAGGCTAAGGGGTGATCAGTCCCATAGCAGTCACAAAGTAACTCCTCCAGGAGTCAGTATCAGGTTGATCAAGTTTGATACTGCAGCTGGGATGTCTCTGGCTCCTTAAGTTGTCAGACCTGCAATATATTAACTACCATCACTAAACACAAATACATAGAAATAACTGATTTTCCCCCCAAAAAAAACCTGACTTACTCAATATGAATTGTCCATTTTGTACTGATTTTATGTAGTTTGTAATTTAAATCAGATGCTACCCATGTATTTGAATTCACTGGTGTTTGTAAGGTAAGCTTGACCTTACCAATATTTGGCAGGTTTGCCAGAACAGTTTGTCCTGGCTGGAGAGAGGTTTTTTGATTTTTTAAAAGACCTTTTGTTTTCTTTATGATCTTGAATAGGTAACTCAGGGAAAAAAGCATTTAGGTGGCACCCATTCACCCCCCACCTATTGCTTATTGTAGTGATTGCATACCTCAATCTTTCATCCCATTTTGAGTCCTGTGGGTGAATTAGACTTTTAATTAACCCATTAGTGCCCTCTACTATCCCATTAGATTGTGGGTAGTATGGGACATGAAATGTCCATTTAATACCTTCCCTTTTAGCCCATTGTTGTACAAGATGTGAGGTGAAGTGAGTTCCATTGTCAGATTGAATATTTGTGGGTTTAGGCAGAACCCCAAATACATTTTCCAAAAAGCAAACTGTTTTCCCCATTTGCCTTGGAAACAGCTTCAGCACAGGTTAATCCTGATACCACCTCCACAATCACAATGATGTATTGTTTGTTTCCTGATTTTCAGAAGGGACCAATGTAGTCCACCTGCCATGTGGACCACAAGGGTTTTCCTTCCCTGATATGCAGATTGTCAGTTGTTAGGGGATGTTCCCCAAGTCTGATTTTGCAAAGATCACATGAAGAAATAACTGTCTTGCACTGCTTACAGGTGACAGGCCACCCACGGGCTTGTGCCTCTTTGTATAAGTCAAAGATTCCTTAATTACCTCTTTTACAGTGGAGCCATACAAGTAATCTTTTCCACTTCTGAATTTCTCCTCCTGTGATAGCTGCTATGCTCTCCAGCCTCCTTGGGCCTCCCCCACCACGGGCTTCACCTCAGGCATTGTCCTTCCTGGCCCTTCCCAAGAGGATTGCCATGATGGCAGTATGCCTGTTGCTCCCTGGGATGCTGGTGCTGTCCATTGTCCCCCAGGCTAGCAGGGGCCAGCTGTGATTTCCCTGTGGAAGGGCAGAGTGGGGTGGAATGAGAATATCAAAAGGAGTTTCTGTTGGGCTGACTGTGATCCTATTGTCATCAGTTGCTCTTGACTGCTCATCACTGGCTTTTGCAGGAGCAAAGAGAGACCAGCTCTTGGTATTTTTGAGCTGATCACCACCCTGTCAGCAACTGCTGTCAGAGCAGCACCGTGTGACCTTTGGGTAATGACTGCCCTCCACAGGAAAAAAAACTCAACACAGCTGTGAGAGACTGGGAGGTTATGTAGTCCATCCTCCTCCCTCAGTGTTGATTTCAATGTTATCTGGTTTTCAAGTCAAATCTAAGCTTTAGGCTGTGGTTTGAGGTGAAGCCTAAGGCTGTAGAGTTACTGGATCTCTTTACTGATCATATGAAGATGGCCATTTGTCTGGCTGGTGAGTCTTTTTTTTACAAATGAAGCAGGCAATAAGGATAAGGGAATCCTTGGGACCCTTAATCTGAGTTCCAGATGTTCAGTGCTACTATGTATTTTATTACTATTTTGTAGTGCTACACTGGGCTTGTGTGTGCTGTTTTTTTTTCCTAGCTTTCTGAGAATTCTTTTCTAATGGGCCCCAACAATTAAGTGCGATCTTGTCTTTAACACAATAACGTTATTTCTTGTGCAAAACTGTAGGTCTCTGTCATGGTTTGGGCCTAACCTGACAACAGAGAACCAGCCACGTGGCCGCTCACTCAGCCCTCCCCCCCACTGGGATGGGAAGGACAAAGGCCAACTAGAAGCTTGTGAGTTGAGACAAAGGACAAGGAGGGTTTGCTCATCAATTATGGTTGTGGGCAAAACAGACTCAATTTGGGGAAAAATAGTAATTCAATTTATCACTACTCAAATGCAAACAGCACACAGACAAAACAAAGAATGGTGCTTAAATACATTGCCCCACCCATCCCTTCTTCCCAGGCCCAAATTACTTTGTTCCTGATTTCTCTACCTCTTTCCCCCCAGTGGCACAGGGGACAGGGAATGGGGTTTAGAGTCAGTTCACAGTCTGTTGTTTCCTGCTGTTACTTTCTCCTCATGGAGAAGGATTCCAGTCGGGTGACTGGGAGGCGGGGGGCCGTGTCCCGCTGTTCATGCCCCTTTAAGATAAGCAGTCAAGGTGGAGGGACAGCTTGTTGATGTGCATGTCCCTTTTGAAGCATCGGACCTGTTAAATTGGAAGCAGTTTGTGGGGCCAATGCGAAGAAAAGTGTTGGAGCTACTCAAAGCAATAATGATAATTTTAAAAATATAATAATAACAATAAAAAAATCCACTTCAGTAATGAGAATAGTGAATAGTTGAAAAAGTTAAAGAAGTGGAATATAAATATCCACAAGATTATATTAACCATCTTTTGCCCAGGGAGAACCCGGACTAGAATACTAACTCCAGGAGGGACCTGGACAGACTAGAGGAATGTCAACAATTAATTTTGTATGGGGTCCAGGATGGGACCCACAAACCAAACAAACTTGTGCATGAGGTTAAACAGGGGTCTGACAAAGCATTTTCAATGTCTTTTGAGAGACTATGTGAGCCTGCTAGAAAATCGATATATTGGGACCCGGAAGCTAACTGTAAATGTTTAACATGTTGTTTACATGTCAGCCTGCCCTGGATAACAGAAAGCAAAAAACAGAGGCCAGGCCAGAGTGAGATCATAGTCTATGAGTCACTGCTGAAATCGAGCCTGGTTGGGTTAAATCAGTGTGTATATTGTAAGCAAGAAGAGCATTGGAAAAGGGATTGTCCCCGATCCTGGCAGAAGCCTCTAGGTCTAAATTAGATCCTATCTTGACAATAGATCAAGATAGGGACTCAGACTGGCTGGAGGTGGAATTAAATTCCCTAGCAGAACAATAAAGCTGGGGAAGGACTGGGTTAATTTTTGGTGAATACAGGAGCTAGTTCTGCCGTTCTAAACTCTTGCAAGGGACCCTTAGGTAAGTTTTCTGTACCAGTTGTTGGTGCTGTGAGAAACATTTGTCGCACCAATGAACAGGCCCACACAGATCCTTCAACGAAGCAGTTTATTTACATTCTTGCAAGAATGGGTGACCTAAGCAAGTAGGCACACCCATAGTAAGGTGAATAACGGTTTATATTCCCTATTCCCGATGCAAAGTTCCCTCCCCTGTTTCCCCACTGGCTGGGTACTCCAGGGTTTACAGCCTATCCGACGCTTCAAATTATCCTATAAGTTTCCCGCCCCTGTTTACACATTCCATTCTAGCAGTTTACTTTTTACCTTTTAAGGTAAAATTTTGACCTTTCTTGCCCCCTTGGCTGTCTTCCCAATTAACAAATCTACTGGTGTCATCCTGCCCTGAGGAGCAAGATAGAAGTGGCTTTGTTCGGTCTTATCTTGGGCCATAAATCCTTCTTCCCCAGATGGAGCCCAATTAAGTCCCTCTGTTTCTTGGGCCGTAAACTACTCCCGGTGTCCTTGGAATGTGCAGATATCTCACTTATCTCAAACTATTATATTCCTAACACTAGGATATATATATAAAAAAAACAAGCCCAACACTATGTTTCTAACACTAGAATGCAAAAACAACACTACATTTCATTTCTAACAGTGCGACAGGGAAAAGAGATGTTACGTCCTTTTTCCAACTCCTCAGGAGAGAGCTGGCAAAAACGGACCTGGACCTTGCTATACATACCTGAATGCCCGGTGCCGCTTTTGGGCGTGAGAACAGGAGGCTGAAATGGGGGGCTTGGGCTCACTGACACCAACCCCCACCCTCTTCGTTGGCTGGCCCAAGGCTGGATCTGCAGTGTGTTTGAGCCACAGGGTGGTGTGAGGAACCAGCCCTCAGGCGGGAATATGTGTCAAAGCTCCATTGTAACCCCTCTCGTTTGCATCACAAAAGGCCTTCCTGAGAGAACTGAGACACCGATAAGGACTTGAGGAGTGGAGGGGGTGAAGGCCCACTTCAGCTGCTTGGCCTTCCCACTGCAAAATGGATACAGGTATTTGTTTGCATTAGTAGATACCTTCTCAGGTTGGCCTGAGGCTTTTCCATTTTGCACCAATCAAGCAAAGGACGCAAGTAAAATTGTATTAAAAAAAATAAAAATAATTCCTAGGTTTGGAGCGCCAGAAGTGATCTCCTCTGATAGGGGTCCACACTTTGTGTTACAAGTGTGAAACAAAAATTTCGGAGCTTCCAAACCCCCTTGCTTTCTAACACTCCTCACCAAAGTGGGAGGCTAGGTGCGGCTGGGTAAAGATTCCGAGATCAAGACCCAATAACAACAAACAAGCTGTTATTGAGCAGGCATTCTTTATTGCAGCGCTGGGCAGCACTGGGGATTCTCCACCATGAGTGCTCCCACGAGTCAGTGAAACACCTCGAGTAATATACACCAAAAACATGCATATTCAATTCCATGTCAATGAGTTCCCAGAATTCTTTTACATAGTAATTTCATTTTCTGGAATTGGCTATCTTCTAGTCCTTTGTCGTCTTTGGCAAAGATAGCCAATTCCAGGAACTCATGGTGGAGAATCCCCAGTGCTGCCCAGCGCTGCAATAAAGAATGCCTGCTCAATAGCAGCTTGTTTGTTGTTATTGGGTCTTGATCTCAGAATCCTTACCCAGCCGCACCTAGCCTCCCACTTTGGTGAGGAGTGTTAGAAAGCAAGGGGGTTTGGAAGCTCCGAAATTTTTGTTTCACCCCTATCTGCAAGACTGATCTGAAACTGTTAACGTAGCTAACTTCAGGTTTATGGGAGCATTCATTCCTAGTTGGCCCTTGAGAAGCAAATGGCCTTATGTGGGAAACTGTTCTTTTCTTCCCCACATAAGTCTAAACAAAATGTCTTTTAAGCCAGCGAAGGCCTCTCCTGATTATCCCCAGCTAACGAACTAAAACAGACTTGCTTCTCAAGGACAACTGAACCCAAAACAACAGCTGTGGTCCGGGACAGAAAGGATGGACGACAAGCCATCCTGTGCCCCTGGCAGTCACCGCCTTAAAGTGGGGCTCATGGACGCTCATTGGCTCTGGACAGTGACACTGACTGGACAGGTGGGTCAGGGGGTATAAAAGGTGGCGAGGGCAGCAGGTGGGCCCTTCCCTCCTCCCTGAGGCCCGTTCGGACGCTTTCTGCGTGGGACACCCCCCTGCTGCGGACACTGGTGCTGGGACCCTGCCTGCCTGCCTGCCCCGGGTCCAGCCTGAGCCTCAGCGCCGAGCGTGCCGGGGTCCCGAGCCCTGGGGTCGGGGCCGGAGCCCCCTCCCCGTGTTGCTGCCGCTGGAGAGGAAACCAACGGGCGCTGCACCCGCTGCCGAGAGGCTGCCCCTCCGACACCACGGACCTGCCGTCCTGCCTTCCGGCCACCGACCGACGCTGGACAAGTCGCCGGAGGGTAACATCACCTCACACACACACACACACACACACACACACACACATATTCCTTTCCTCATACTTGCACACACAGCGCGACCTCTTAAGGAGGACCGGCGTCGGGTTTCCTTCCCTCCTCCCTCCTCCCTTTGGTCCTTAATCCTCTCCCTTAAAAGCACCTTTGCATTGCCTCCCTAAAGGACACTTGCTCACCACATACATATTGATATCCCTGGTAGCCATTCACACCTGCATTGTCCCTAAACATCATCCCTCGGTTTGTGTTAACCCTTAATAAACCTATTAGTTTGTGGAGTAAATCTTGGCTTTAGAGGCAATTTCTGAGCGTGGTGGGGTGGGGGTGCTTTCTAGCTACCACCCGGAAATACGGTCCCGCGGCGGCCGTTGCTCCGTGAGAGGCAGCGCCGCGTGTGACCCTCGGGCTCATTCACAAACCCCTCCACATTGAGAGGGGGGAGTCGCAAAAGTATCCTGACAGCCGGTAGCCCCCCGGTACCGGCTTGCGACATCTGGTGTCAGAAGTGGGATAACGGGGGTCGTTAGAAGCCCCCCACGCTCTGAAATTGCTTAACTAGTAAAAAAAAAAAAAAAAAAAAAAGTAATTAATTAAATAATTATATAAAAGAAAATGGCTACCAAGGGGGATATAGGTGATGCAGATGCTGTAAGTGCTGGTGCAGAAAATGTAGAAAATGAGATTAGTGAGGAAAGCACTGAAGTTCAGGAGGCGCCATTTTCATCTCCCTCTAGTTTTGAGGAGGAATTGCAGAAATGTGCATTTGTGCGTCCCTTCTGGGAGCACCTTAAGAGGCGCGGGTACGCTATACAGAGGGAGCAGTACAAAGTGATTTACGATGCCTACATGGGGGGAGACCTCAGTAGACTCGCAAATTACATCATGACTTTGGAAGATGGTACTCCTCTGTCTAAAGAGCTTAAAAAGGAGATTAAGAAACACGGGCTTGATTTCATCAATGCCCGAAATTTCTTTATCCTGGCCATGGTGGTGCAGCAAGCAAAGGAGGGATTACAGCAAAGAACTGAAGGGTTACAGTGAGAGAATAAAGAGTTGCAGCAAAGAATTGAAGGGTTGCAGCAAAAACCCGAAGAGTTGCAGCAAGAGATTGAATGGTTGCAGCAAGAGATTGAAGGGTTGCAGCAAGAGAATATAAAGTTGCAGCAAAGAATTGAAGGGTTGCAGCGAGAAATTGAAGGGTTAAGAAAGCAGGGAAAGGAGAGAACTGGTGCCACCCTGTCTCACTTAGGTGATAAATGTGGGGAACTTGCTAATTTCGAGGATTCCTCAGGTTCTGGTAGTCAGGATACTGAGGTCTTGGATGACTTTAACACACTAAAGAAATGTAAGCCCGTAAACTCTGAGCAATCAGATAGGAAAAGTGTGAGTTTTCATTTCGGGATGGAAAAGCAGCGCCCGATTTTGGAATCAAAGCCACAGCCGCAAGAGCAGCAAGCCCCCGCACAGCTGCAGCCCCCCCTCTCCAGGGAGCAGGAGGAGGGACTAAGGGCAGATTTTAGGATATTACACGAGGCAGTTAAGGACTTCATGACACATAACACTCAAAGAATTAGCAATTTGGAGATAAATGTCCATAAAGTTTCCACGATTATGGACAATAGGTTTAGTGATTTGGAGATGGATATTCACCATAGCATTCGAAGGATTGGTGAATTGGAGAAATATGTCCACCGACTTCCCATAAATAGGGACAAAGTCCCAACTAATTTACCTTCTCGCTATACCGGTTCTGAGGATGAGGAGGAGGAGAGAATAGAGCATAAACAACTGCGCCCGGTTATGAGAACGACTTTTGCTCTTGATGAAGATACTGGTAGGAAGAAAGATAAGGTAGTCAAGGAAGTAGCTTACACACCATTAGAATTGGCACAAATTAGAAAACAATACAGCAGGCGCCCATCTGAGACAGAAGCTGAATATGTAATGAGAGTGTCCCTCACAGGAGGAGACGAGATCAGATTAAGTGAACAAGAAGCTAGAGGGTTCTGGGGATCTGGAATTATTCTAACGACTGGAGAAGGGGGACACCCCTGGTCCCTAACCCAGCGAGCAGCTTTCTTTGTTGGCTCGACTGATCCCCTTAGCAGAGGAGAGCCAAGGACCCTGCGGGGGGGCTATTCTAACATTTTGGACAATGTCCAAAAGGCTGCTGCAATTCAAATGATTTATGACCATGATTTAGTACCAGATCAAGAAAGTCCTATGAATCTTCGAGTGAAACCAGACAGAATGAAGGCCTTAATCAGGGGGCTCCCTCTGTTACTTAAAGAGGCAGCCGTGAAAATCAAACTTAGAATCGAAAAAGGAGATCTGCGAGGATTTACATGGTCTGATTTGGCCAAAGAATTGATAAAATACGGCAAGGAATATGAGGATACATCTGATTCTGAAGATGTTCCCAAGCCTTCTGCAGCCAGACAAAAGATTCGACCCTCCTATGCTGATGTGGCTGCCAGGTCACCCCGGGATCCTCCTAAGCAGCGGGAGAAATCACGGGGTGACTGGACAGTCGTGGATAGATCTAAAAACAACAGAAAGCCAAACAGCACCCATAAAAGCCAGTACCCTGAAAACAAAAGTGCTTCATCTCGAGGTGATGACAAAGGGCCCTACGCTAAGCTTAAGGAGGAAGCCAGGCATAAAGGTATCCCATCGAAGCTTTTGTCTCAGGATTATTCTTATCAGCTTCTGAAAGACCTGGTAGAAAGTTGGCCTACACGGCCCAGCTCAAGGTCTAATTCAAGAGAGAGATCCAGGGAAAAACCCAACAAGTCGGGAAACTAAATAGCCCTCCTTCTGCCAAGAAAAAGAAATCAAAAAGAAAGAAAAAGAGACAGGGGGGGGGAGAGGAAAACCAAAATTTTGACATAGGAAATGAAAATGATCAACAGGAAAATGACAAACAATCAGGCCCTAAAGCTCCCAACCCTCCAAAAGATTGGCAGAATGTACTACGATTAGTTCAAAACAAAAATGGGGACTTGGAGCTTACTTGTGCTGTTGGGCCAAGACGCTATCCTGTAACATTTGTGGTGGACACAGGAGCACAGATTTCCACGCTAAAAGCTGATGTAGCTGAACAATGTGGTATTAAACCAGCTAAAAAGCCAATATATGTAAGTGGAGCATTTGGTAACTCTGCTTTACAAAAAACAGCTAAAGTCACTTTAAATCTACCAGGAGAGGAAGAACCGATTCGGACTGAAATGATTGTGGGTGACATTCCTTACAATTTGTTAGGAATGGATGTTCTCTTGGGCCGAGCGTGGAGAGATGAGAACGGTCGCTACTGGAATTTTGGCACACCCACACTAAAGCTGAGGTTGCTACAACGTGCTCCCCGTCTGCCACAAAGCAGGATCACAAATATTAAACAATATTCCATTCCTGTTGCTGCTAAGGAAGGCATCAAAGAAGTCATTTCTGATCTAAAACAAAAGGGCATTATTGTGCCCTGTCATTCACCATTTAACTCCCCAATTTGGCCTGTAAGAAAACCCAATGGTAAATGGAGAATGACAGTCGACTACAGGAAATTGAATGCCAATACAGATGCACTCACAGCTGCTGTACCTAACATTGCTGATCTGGTGTTAGAGATCCAGGAAGCAGCACACCCAGTGCTGGCCTCCCTGGACATAAAGGATATGTTCTTCCAAATCCCTATTGATCCTGAGGACCAGAAGTATTTTGCCTTCACTTGGGATGGGGTGCAGTACACTTTCACAAGGTTGCCCCAGGGATATAAACACTCACCCACACTAGCTCATCACGCGCTTGCGTGTGAACTGGAAAACATTCCAGAAATCAGAAATAATTCCAAGGTAAAAGTCTATCAATACATAGATGATGTGCTGGTAGGGGGCCAGAGTGAGGGGGAGGTAAAAGCAGTTTATGATGCTATCATCAAGCATCTCACCGATATGCAAATAGAAATCCCTGAAGAGAAAAAGCAACCTCCATCCCAAGAGGCAAAATTTCTGGGAATAAGATGGAAAGGGGGGACCTGGAATATTCCTTCCGATACTTTATCTTACTTAGGAGAGATAAAGGCACCCACCAATAAGAAAGAACTACAAGGAATACTAGGAACCTTCCAGTATTGGAGAAAGCATATCCCAGACCTATCCATCATAGCACGTCCTCTTTTTGATCTATTAAAGAAAAATCGTCACTGGGAATGGGATCAATCTCATGATGAGGCCCTTGAACTGTTGTTATTGGAGGCGCAGACATACCAAACTCTGGGGCCCCTTCACCCGGAGGATCCAATAATAATAGAGTGGGGGTTTTCAACCAGTGCCCTATCATATCATTTTTGGCAACAGGGACCTACTGGGAGTACTCGACCAATTGGCTTTTACTCTCAGTCATTGAAAGATTCAGAAAAACGATATTCTATTCTGGAAAAGGGATTGCTAACAGTGTGTACAGCACTAAAAGAAATCAGCAAGATCATTAAAAAACAAAAAGTAATTCTTCGAGGCCCTTTCAAGGTAGTTAACCAAGTACTGTCTGGAAAGGCCCCTCCAGAAGGAATATCCCAAAAGGGTACAATCAGAAAATGGTATAGTCAAATTGAGTACTATTCTGGACTGTTCCAACTTGAAGAAGGCCCAGATAAACAATTGAAAATCCAGGAACAAATTGAATCTACAAATGAAAAGGATCTGATAATGAAAGTTCCCAGTCCTATCAAAGAAGCCCCAGAATATAGAAGTGAACTGGTTAATGCTTGGTTCACAGATGCTTCATCCCGAAGAGAAGGGAAAACTTGGTTGTTCAAATCTGCTGCAGTTAAACCTGCCACAGGCGAACAAATCATAAACCAAGATAAGGGCAGTGCCCAAGTGGGAGAATTGGACGCTGTTCTTAATGTTTTCCTAAAAGAAAAAGCCTCCAAGGACGCTGTGTACATTTACACAGACTCCTTTGCGGTTTTTAAAGGCTGTGTGGAATGGATTACTTTCTGGGAAAGTAACAATTGGGAAATTAACGGAGTGCCTGTCTGGCATAAAGAGAAGTGGCAACAAATTCTGAAAATTGCCAAAAAGAATCCTAATTTTCATGTAGGATGGGTACCTTCACACCAAGCTGCTCTAAAAGATGAAGCCAGTAAGTGGAATAACTATGTTGATGAGCTAGCTAGGATTGATGTGAAGGAAATCCGATTAGCTATCACAGAAGGAGAAAATCAGGAATGGAAAAGATTGCTCGAATGGCTTCACTGTAAGAGGGGCCATTCAGGAATCCTTGATCTATACAAAGAGGCACAAGCCCGGGGATGGCCTGTTACCCGTGAGCAGTGCAAAACAGTCATCTCCTCATGTGATCTTTGCAAAATTAGACTTGGGGAACATCCCCTAACAACTGACACTCTGCATATCAGGGAAGGAAAACCCTTGTGGTCCACATGGCAGGTGGACTACATCGGTCCCTTCCGAAGATCAGGAAACAAACAATATGTCATTGTGATTGTGGAAGTGGTGTCAGGATTGACCTGTGCCGAAGCTGTTTCTAAGGCAAATGGTGAAAACACGGTTTGCTTCTTAGAAAAGGTCTTTGGAATTCTACCTAAACCCACAAATATCCAATCTGACAATGGAACTCACTTCACCTCACACCTTGTACAACAGTGGGCTAAGAGGGAAGGTATTCAATGGACATTTCATGTCCCATACTACCCACAAGCCAATGGAATAGTGGAACGCACTAATGGGTTAATTAAAAGCCTTATTCGCCCACAGGACTCGAAATGGGATGAAAGGTTAAGGTATGCAGTCACTACTATAAACAATAGGTGGGGGGTGAATGGGTGCCCCTGCCTGAATGCCTTTTTCCCTGAGTTACCCACTCAAGATCACAGAAAAAATAAAAGGTCTTTTAAGCAATCTAAAACTCCTCTCCATCCTGGACAAATTGTCCTGGCAAATTTGCCACACATTGGTAAGGTCAAGCTCACCTTACAAACACCGGTGAATTCAAATACATGGGTTGCATCTGATTTAAATGACAAGCAACACAAAATCAGTACAAGGTGGATAATTCATGTTGAGTAAATCGGTGTTTCAGTTTTGTATGTATGTTTGTATCTCTGTGTATTTATGTCTAATGATGTTAATCAATATATTGCAAAGCATGACAGCTTAAAGAGCCAGAGACATCCTGGTGACAGTACCAGGCCTGATCAACCTGCTACTGGACTCCAGAGGAGTTACTTTGTGACCGCTGTGGGACTGATCACCCCATGGCCTAAACAAGGTGCTCTGTAATATTGTCTCCTTCTGTACTTGCCTTTGAGTTGCTGTTTGCAATATATTATCTTGGATGGAAATAATTCAGAACATTATTACAAAACTCACTGAAGTGACAAGAACTTGATTTAAGTTTGGGAATTCCCTAAATAATCTATTTTTCTTTTCTTTTTTTTTTTCCCAATAGAATTGAAAATTGAGTTTGTGTTATAATAACTGCAATTATTCTATTCCTAGTCTTGTACCCATGTGTAGCCAGCGTTATGTCCTTCCTGAATGAACTGTGCTCGAGCAAGACGACTTCACTCAAGATTCCCAGTGATCGAGTCTGATACTGCAGCTGGGATTCAAGGGTGAATGATAATATAAATGCTCTCTTCTGGTTCAATAATAACCATTGAACAATCTGATGACTGCCAAAAATAACAAGAGTTTGACATGTTGATAAGAATGTGGTTTAGACTAGATGATTGGTAAATCTAAGTGTTTTCAATGTGTGTATAACTTATTTGTTAAAACTAGTAATAATTAGTGATCATAGAGCTTTTGAAGATATGTTAGATTGTTAGACATGTGATTGTATATACTTATACTATATGGGAATTGTTCCCTTGTTCATACATATGTGTATTCCAGCCAACACCCACGGAGGGTGAGGATCAAATGTGGAGGAGAAGGATTTGGGCAGGAATCCAGATATAATATACATTTATGCATATAAAACTTAACTTTACACCTTGCTGCCTTAAAAGCCACGGGGTGAGATGTGGGAAACTGTTCTTTTCTTCCCCACATCAGTCTAAACAAAATGCCTTTTAAGCCAGCGAAGGCCTCTCCTGATTATCCCCAGCTAACGGACTAAAACAGACTTGCTTCTCAAGGACAACTGAACCCAAAACAACAGCTGTGGTCCGGGACAGAAAGGATGGGTGACAAGCCATCCTGTGCCCCTGGCAGTCTCCGCCTTGAAGTGGGGCTGATCGACGCTCATTGGCTCTGGGCAGTGACACTGACTGGACAGGTGGGTCAGGGGGTATAAAAGGTGGCGAGGGCAGCAGGTGGGCCCTTCCCTCCTCCCTGAGGCCCGTTCGGACGCTTTCTGCCTGGGACACTCCCCTGCTGCGGACACTGGTGCTGGGACCCTGCCTGCCTGCCTGCCCCGGGTCCAGCCTGAGCCTCAGCGCCGAGCGTGCCGGGGTCCCGAGCCCTGGGGTCGGGGCCGGAGCCCCCTCCCCGTGTTGCTGCCGCTGGAGAGGAAACCAACGGGCGCTGCACCCGCTGCCGAGAGGCTGCCCCTCCGACACCACGGACCTGCCGTCCTGCCTTCCGGCCACCGACCGACGCTGGACAAGTTGCCGGAGGGTAACATCACCTCACACACACACACACACACACATATTCCTTTCCTCATACTTGCACACACAGCGCGACCTCTTAAGGAGGACCGGCGTCGGGTTTCCTTCCCTCCTCCCTTTGGTCCTTAATCCTCTCCCTTAAAAGCACCTTTGCATTGCCTCCCTAAAGGACACTTGCTCACCACATACATATTGATATCCCTGGTAGCCATTCACACCTGCATTGTCCCTAAACATCATCCCTCGGTTTGTGTTAACCCTTAATAAACCTATTAGTTTGTGGAGTAAATCTTGGCTTTAGAGGCAATTTCTGAGCGTGGTGGGGTGGGGGTGCTTTCTAGCTACCACCCGGAAATACGGGCCCGCGGCGGCCGTTGCTCCGTGAGAGGCAGCGCCGCGTGTGACCCTCGGGCTCATTCACAAACCCCTCCACATTGAGAGGGGGGGGTCGCAAAAGTCTCCTGACAGCCGGTAGCCCCCTGGTACCGGCTTGCGACACCTTATAAAGACAACACTGGGACATCTGTATCTCAAACTCATCAGGACCTGGAAGGGAAATATAATGAGGAAGGGTGGGCTATTACTCTAAATCCTAGAATAGTAATACCCTCTCATATGATATGGGCAGCAGTTTGAGAGGAACATAGAAAAGGTCATTGGGGAGCAGAAGCACTGTTACAAATATTTGATTAGGAAAATATCTTTGCCTTCAGACTACCCCTAAAGGTGGTCCAAAACTAGAAATGGGCCAGATAGGCAGAGGTAACCTACCTGGGCAACAGTGGCAAATTGATTTCTCAGAACTCCCAAGAAAAGTAGGGTACCGGTATTTCTTGGTATTAACTGATACCTTCTCACAGTGGCCAGAAGCATTTCCCTGCTGAACAGCAGAAGCCCAGGAGGTGACCAAAGTCTTGCTACAAGAAATCATCCCAAGGTTTGGTGTACCATCAGTAATGTCCTCAGATAGGGGACCACACTTTATATACAATTAGGGATTGGTTGGCAACTGCATACTCCCTATAGGCCTCAATCTAGTGGCCAGGTGGAGAAAATGAATCACCTGATCAAGCAACAAATTGTAAAATTAGGGCAGGAGACAAACCTGGCTTGGCCACAGTCCTTGCCTCTGGCTCTTTTACACAGCACAAGAGGTAGGAGAATTGATGGGCCAGGACAATACTTCTTGGACATTTACAGAGCTATGGGAGAAACTTAGTTCATGGCTTCCTGACCTTGCCTGGCCGAGACAACTGTTTGTGGTATTAGTGGTATTATTGATTTGGGGAATTCTACCCTGCATATTGTTAAAATGTTTTCTTTGGTGCTCTCAGAACACGGGAGACACCTATAGTCATTGTAAGAAGCACCAATTATATCAAAAGTTGGAATCTAACAAATATTCTCAAAAGATGTTTGACAAAGGATCTATGTATGAGTGAAAGTTAAAATAATTTACTAACTGTATAGAAAAGGGGGGAATAATAAAGGGGAATACCACATAAGGAGTAAATAGGATGGCATTGTTTAGCTTAGATAAGACTTGGAATGTAAATGAGGGTATTGTGTGAGGGGATGTTTAAACAGGAGCTTGCTGAGAAAGCAGAAACGTCGTGCAGACCTCGGCAGATCAACCAGATTCGAAAGAAAGGAATGCCAGAGGTGAAAAGTGCACAGCGATGAAGACATACGGCCTTCATCCCAAAGACCCCTGCCCGCGACCCCCAGGAGACACTTCGCAGACAGAGCAAGGAGGAGTCCGGGGTGGCAGCTATGATAATGATTTCCTGAAACTAATTGTAATAACGCCTTCCTATCCTCGGACACCTAATGTATATGCAACAACATGGATGAATATGTATGACTTTGTGGCATATAACGAGCTTGCCAACAGCTCTAGGACGTGCACGTTTGTGGAGGCGCGATCCCCCGTGCACCCAGCGCTGAATAAACATACCTTCTTTATAACCTTATAGATTGTAAGATCGTTATTCCGCACGTCAATTAGACTTAGTGAAATTGTTGGTATGGAATAGAAAATATTGTACTTGGTTTTCTATTGCTGGTGCTTATGATACTGCTGTCTGGGCAAGAGTCGGGGAAGAGTTAAAAATTCGGAAAGACCTTCAGTTCCCCGTTTTAGACGAGTTGGAAATCACCTGGAAAGCCGTGTATACTGCTTTGAAAACGTTGCAGCCCGCTGAGGATCTGTTGCAGTCTAAGGCGGCGCCCCCGCCTTCTCGGGCTGATGAGGAAAAGGGCTCATGTGGGATTTTATGTGATAAAGTTAGAAAACCTAAGGATGCTTTCGGCCCCGGATCTGTTGATCGGAAGGGCAAGTGGGATCTACACCCCTCCCCGCTCCCCCCAACCCGGAGATTTTCCCCGCTCTCCCTCCCTCTGACCCCCGTGCGGCTTTTGCGGATGCTGCTCCCGCTGCTCGAGAGCTTTTAGAATTACAAAGTCGTAAGTCAGTGGGGGGTCAGTGTTGCTTGGAGAACGCGGTAGTTCCTTCTGCACCGCCCCGTGAAACAGTTGAGAACATTAGGGGACCTCTGATTGATTTGGATACTCAGATAAATGAACCTAAGGCATTTGCAGTTAGCAGTCAGATGTTTGATCAGTGTCGTCGAGATGCTTTAGAGAATGGTGATGTTGCTTTGTTAATTGCCATGCCGGTCGTGATTGGGGACGGTCGACCCCCGGAGCATGCAGCGCTTTCCTATGAGGTTGTAAACGAGATCAGGAAGGCAGTCCGCGATTATGGCTTGCAGAATCATTTTACCATTGTTAGAAATGAAATGTAGCGTTGATTTTGCATTCTAGTGTTAGAAACATAGTGTCAGGTTTGGTTCATATATATATATATACACACATATATACTCTAGTGTTAGGAATATATAGTTTGCTTGAGATAAGTGAGATATCTGCACATTCCAATTACACCAAGAGGGGTTTACGGCCCAAGAAACTGAGGGACTTAATTGGGCTCCATCTGGGGGATCTGAACATGGAGCAGGATTTATGGCCCAAGATAAGACCGAACAAAGCCACTTCTATCTTGCTCCTAGGGGCAGGATGGCACCAGTAGGTATAGATCATTTTGTTAATTGGGAAGACAGCCAAGGGGGCAAGAAAGGTCAAAATTTTACCTTAAAAGGTAAAAAGTAAACTGCTAGAATGGAATGTGTAAACAGGGGCGGGAAACTTATAGGATAATTTGAAGCGTCGGATAGGCTGTAAACCCTGGAGTACCCAGCCAGTGGGGAAACAGGGGAGGGAACTTTGCGTCGGGAATAGGGAATATAAACCGTTATTCACCTTACTATGGGTGTGCCTACTTGCTTAGGTCACCCATTCTTGCAAGAATGTAAATAAACTGTGCTTCGTTGAAGGATCTGTGTGGGCCTGTTCATTGGCACGACAGACGTTTCTCACACCATTAATCTTATTCCAGCTATTGGCGATAGTTGTATTATGGCACCAACCGATTGGAAAGCCCTGCTGCGTGTGATTGTATCAGCAGCTCAGTATACCGTTTGATGGGCTGAATATCAAGAGTTAGTCAAGGTGCAGGTCTTGGATAACATTACAGCTGGTTCGGCAATTGGCGAGAATAACCATTTAGGACAGAACACGAGAGCTACAGCCCAAGCGCAAACGGAGATGCCGCGGGCAGCGTTTCAGCAGGGTGCGGACCTGGTGTTAAAAGCTTTACGTAAAGTACCCGAAGCAGGGCGGTGGGAATCTTCTTTTGCCCCTATTAGACAGAGGCCGCAGGAGCCCTATGTTTCTTCAAACTGCTATTTCAAGACAGGTAGACAATGAGGAGGAAGCTCGAGTGTTGTTGTTTCAGATGGCCTTTGAAAATGCAAATGCAGACTGTCAGAAGGCAATTACCCCGATTAGGCACTTTGTTAAGTCAATAGATGAGCTATTAAGACGTTGTCAAAATGTGGGCTCAGAGAAAAATAATGCATCTGTCTTGGCTACAGCCCTTGCTTAGCAGCTTACGGTGGACAGAGAGGGTTTGAAGTGTTTTGAATGTGGCAAAGAGGGTCATCTCAGAATAGAATGTCCAATCGGGGGAGGCGGTCAGAAAAGACACAGCAGGCGTCCCACATCCCGGGCCTGAGAAGGGGACCGGCGGCTGCAGAAGCCGCCCCGCCCCTCGCCTTTGCCCTCTCCAGCGTCGGCACCGCCCGCCCAGGCGCCGCCGCGGGCCTTTTTTAATAGCCACCTTGTACTATTTCCTCTGGTCAGTTAGTGGCGCAGCTTTTATTATTGCCGTTCTCTGTCCCCGATGCTGTGATCGTAAGCGAGGGCAGGGGGTTTTTGGGAGTAGTGGTAACCCACAGGTATTTTGGATACCGAAAAAGAACATCTGGAAGATGGCGTTTGTTACAAGATCTTAGGGCAGTGAATGATGTCATGCAGCCAATGGGGGCCTTGCAACCTGGAATGCCAAATCTTTCTATGATTCCTGCAGAGTGGCCTTTATATGTGATTGGTCTAAAGTACTGTTTTTTCTACCATATTGTTGCCTCCTGATGACTGCACATTTTGCCTTTTCAGTGCCTTCCATTAACAACCAAGGGACCATGCAAAGATACCAGTGGGTGGTACTGCCACAAGGAATGATGAACAGCCCCACCATATGGCAGATTGTGGTAGACAGTGTCATTTCTCCCATTAGAGGAGAATTTCCACAAGTAACAATTTATCATTACATGGATGATACATTGTTAGCTGCTAAACAGCAAGCAGATTTGTTACAGGTGCTGACTCAGCTGAAACACTCTCTGGCAACTTATGGTTTGCAAACAGCACCTGAAAAAAATCTAAGAGGAAGCTCCCTGGAAATATTTGGGTTGCCAGCTGTATGCAGGTACAGTTTTCCCTCAACCTCTCCATATTGCTACCTCTGTTAATACTTTACATGATCTGCAGAAGTTGTTAGGGACCATCAATTGGATTAGACTGTTATTGGGAATCACTACAGAGGAAATGTCTCCATTTTTTTCACTCTTAAAAGGTGAGGCTGACTTAATGTCATCTCGGTGCCTCACAGCTGAGGCGAAACAAGCTTTAGACCATGTGGCTGAAAACATTGCATCTTCTCATGCGCATAGGTTGCAATCTGCTTTGCCCATCTCTCTGTGATTTATAGTTCTTTCTAACCATATGGACTGACTGAACAATGGAGAGAGACAGACATGAATCTCTTTGTCCTGGAATGGGTGTTTCTGTCGAATGCTTTTACCAAAACAGTGACTACTGCATTGGACATGGTCATCAGTGTGATTTCTTGAGGCAGGTTGAGAATTCATCAACTGTCAGGAGAAGATCCTAATTGCATTTATTTCCTGCCGGCAGCGAGGGAAGCAAGCAGTCCAGAATCAATGTGATTGATAAAGCAAGCTCCGACTTACTGAATACACAGTGTTACTTTTATACCCTTTTCCAAACCTACATGTAGTGAATTCATTGGATAGTAACCACGCATAGTGGATTCATTGGATAGTAACCATGCATAGTGAATTCATTGGATAGTAACTACTTGTAGTGATTTCACTGGACGGCAACTACTTGCAGTGATTTTACTGGATAGTAACACACATCTGAGTTCCAGGGTTCTTCCTTGTTTTCTATTATTCTACTTCTCTACCTTGTCCTTGAGTTAGTTTAAGCTAACAGAGATTGTTTATACTTGTGTTAGGCTAAAAAAAAAGATTGCTTGTACAGCTGCTGCCGGCGGCGAGGGAAGCAAGCAGTCCAGAATCAATGTGATTGATAAAGCAAGCTTCGATTTATTGAATACACAGTGTTACTTTTATACCCTTTTCCAAACCTACATGTAGTGAATTCATTGGATAGTAACCACGCATAGTGCATTCATTGGATAGTAACTACTTGTAGTGATTTCACTGGACGGCAACTACTTGCAGTGATTTTACTGGATAGTAACACACATCTGAGTTCCAGGGTTCTTCCTTGTTTTCTATCATTCTACTTCTCTACCTTGTCCTTGAGTTAGTTTAAGCTAACAGAGATTGTTTATACTTGTGTTAGGCTAAAAAAAGAGATTGCTTGTACAGCTGCTGTTTGTGCCACACTCTCAAGGCCTCTCGAGGAGATAGCAGGGGCCCATGGCCCTGCTGCTCAAGCCATTCTGCAACAATTCCCCCTTTTTCTTTTTGTACAAGCAATATCTTATCAGACAATCTTGTTACATTTTTCATAATACAATGGTAAGCTATCTTGATTACAAGCACAATAGGCAATAGCATAGCGACCCAACGCAATCCCTCTTTAATGATTGATACCAGCCAAGGAGAAATTCCTCCAAATATGGATGTCAGGTAGGAGTCAAATGGACTGTTACTGTATTCCTTAAACTGACTCCAGTCATAAGAGGGCATCCCTATTAAGCATGGTCGAAATGGGTCAGCAGCTGATGCAAGAGAGAAACAAAAAGCTGATTGTCCAGATGGTAATATGGACATATTTCAGTCGTCCAAACTCAAAGGCGTGACAAATGCATGTCAAGTGCGTGACATCCATCTGCCATACTCCATCCGGGCCTAGGCCCCGAGGGTTCACCCCAACGCCGAGACCTGGAGCATGATGGCTGCAGGTAGGACACGCCTTCACGATTCCTCTTGCTCCTTCCATCGTGATGTTGAACTGCTTGTGTAGACCTCGAGCATTTTGATGAAACGTCGCATGGGCCTCTCGAGCCTTGGTCAATTCATTAGTGGGCACCATCACTGACACTAACTGATCTGCCCGTGCATTGCCTTCATGATCAACTGCTGATGGAAGGCCTGGAGGTGGAGGAGGTCCAGGAGGGGGTGGAGGAGGAGGAGGCACCGTGGCACCAGGAAGTACAAATAGTCCTTTTAATCCACTGGACGAACGTACTAACAATAGTGCCCCATGTGTCTGTCCCTTAATCATCACTGGTCCTTTAACTCCAGTAGGAATCTTTTGAGGTTTGTTATCAATGAGGGTCACATCTATTGCGGTTGCCAAGTCCAAGCCGAGGCTTCTGGATGTCGTAGGCTGTAATTCGTCGGTAGTTCGCAGTTGTCGTCGCAAGATGGAGCCGCTGCTAGATGAACTGCTGTTGGTGTCCGCGCGCCGCAGTTCCTGGCGGTCTGCCTGAAGACCGATTTTTCGGAAGAGGCGCAAGGGCTGCTAAGACTTGGCTCTGGGCTTGCACTAAATTGTTCCCTAATTCTTTCACTGCTTCTACCAACATTGCCTGCGGTCCGACCGGCACCTTACTCATCCGCTCTAACATTTCCTCTACGGAAGCATCCCCGGGCAGCGTCACAATAATAGCCCTAGTAGCGGCATTACAGTTCTCCATAATACACTGCCGTAACAACGCTCCCTTCACCCACTCCTGCGCATCTGAACGATCAATTGCATCGGTAACTCTGTCCACAAAGCTAGCAAACGACTCTTCCCTGCCCTGTTTAATAGACATATAGGACGGGGTGGGTGGTGCTGTCTTAACCAGTGATATAGCTATGCGGGCTAACCGCATTGATTCCCTTAGTACTGCCGGACCTAGCTGTACCTGCATATCTACAGTAGCAAAAGGACCCACGCCCATCAAGTGTTCCACCGTAACACCATGCAAGGGGTCCTGCTGATGGCGGGGGATGTTAACTACCCTGTCACAAAGTCTATTCCAATGCGCTTGCCACAACATTAATTGCGACTGCGTCATAATCATTCTCACAAGTGTCTTAACATCTTCTGGGCAAAGAATTCCACTGCCCCAAATATAATTCAACATTTGTCTGGTAGGTTCACTGTGTAACCCAGATTCATTTACCGTAGCACGTAACTGTGACAACAGCTTCCAATCAAGAGGACTATACTCTCCTCTTGCCCCTTGATCTGTAACTTCAAAGAACACCGGAAAGGCACAAGAGTCCTGCATAACACTTAACAAGTCATGATCACCCTTCTCAATAGCTGTTCGCGAGATCTCCTGCCAGTTTAAAAGCAACACTCCCGCGGAACTTTTACTGAGCTTCTCTTCCCGATTACCATCACTTTTCACTATTAGCTCGTTCTTATGAGTTTCTGCAGTCTCTCGTTTCAACTCCTCCTCGGCATTCTCTGGCAAACTGCCTTCTCCATTATGTTCTTCTAACTGCGGAGCCGATGGCCCCCCTCCCCCAGAAGCACTAGCAATCAAAGGCTTCACCGATACCGGGCACCCTGTGGGGGGGGTGGGCACGTAATCAACCCCTAACTGAAGCTTGCCTGCCTCTTTCTCCGTACCTACTCCTCTCAAGTAACTGGAAGCAACTGCTGCTATTTTCTCTTCTGTCTGATACCGTTTAAGACAACTTATCACTGCCCGCCACGGCTTCAGTAACTTTTTTGCACGCTTATCACCATCTATTACCTTATTCCATAGCAAATCACCGCACTCTCGCCACGCCTCAACCTGAAACAACGCACCTGGATCCTTAAAACAACCGTGATCTTTCCCAAAAGCTACCAGGCCCGTTAACTCCTTTTTAAGGTCAATACCCTTTACTGCCCGCTTTTTAAAAAAGCGTAATAATAAATCAAGGGCTATCTCGCTTTCCATTTTCGGCCAGTATACCTATATATCCCTGACCCTTAATAATTTAGTGCAGCCTTTTACCTTATCTTAGAGCGCTCTCTTCATCAATCGTCATGAGTAGCCCAACAGTCCGGACGGCGAACCTCTGTTGTCAGGTCAGTTCAAGCACGGACCAGCCTGTCAAATGCCTGCATTCCGTGGCCGGTCTTCTGCTCCCCGGTCGCTGCCACCGGTGCTTCTCCGGGGCTCCTGCCGACTTCGGTGATAACAAGGAATGGGGGTCCCTGTTCGGGCGCCACTTGCCGGCGGCGAGGGAAGCAAGCAGTCCAGAATCAATGTGATTGATAAAGCAAGCTTCGATTTATTGAATACACAGTGTTACTTTTATACCCTTTTCCAAACCTACATGTAGTGAATTCATTGGATAGTAACCACGCATAGTGGATTCATTGGATAGTAACCACGCATAGTGGATTCATTGGATAGTAACCATGCATAGTGAATTCATTGGATAGTAACTACTTGTAGTGATTTCACTGGACGGCAACTACTTGCAGTGATTTTACTGGATAGTAACACACATCTGAGTTCCAGGGTTCTTCCTTGTTTTCTATCATTCTACTTCTCTACCTTGTCCTTGAGTTAGTTTAAGCTAACAGAGATTGTTTATACTTGTGTTAGGCTAAAAAAAGAGATTGCTTGTACAGCTGCTGTTTGTGCCACACTCTTAAGGCCTCTCGAGGAGATAGCAGGGGCCCATGGCCCTGCTGCTCAAGCCATTCTGCAACAATTTCCCATTCACTGAGGTCTTTGACATATGGTTACATGAATCACTGTCATTGCAAGCTGCCCTCACTGATTATTTAAACATTTCTAAATTTTCTCTCCCACGGCACAAGTTGCTTCATTCTTTGTCAGATCTGCCTTTGCAGCCTCGTATATTGGCATCTGTGATACCATTGGAAGGTGCCCGTATAGTGTTTGTTGATGGCTCAGGGCGATCACACAAGGTGTCCTGATTTGAGCCAGGATGAAGCCAATTTTCCTTGTACCAATTTTTTTTTCCTTCAGCAAGTTTTCTTTTAACTAGCAACAAAAGCTGATAAGACAGTGGAATGTTTTTGTAACTGCTGGGTCTTCAAGGTTGCACCTTCACTCTGCCGGCTCAGACACTATGGGGAGATCTATGACCCCCCCCCCCCGTAGGAGGCTGAATTAGACAGACAGCAAAATTAGCCAGAGATATTCCATTCCATATATCTACGTAAGCTCAGAGGAAGGTCAGAGATCACAGAAGACAACTTCCTTCCTTTTTTTTTTCCCTTCTCTTCCGTCTATGGCCGGCATCTGGGGACGACTCCGTCCATCCATCACCGTCGACCCTTAGGCTCAAGCTCTCCTGACCCTCATAACTCTCAGCTTTCTCCAGCAGCATCTCTGGGATTTCTTGGGACTGTTCCAGCTCGGGGGAGTGCTGTGGGACTTGCTGGGGGTGGGAAGAGGCGAGAGGCTTTTGCACATACCTGAACATATTTGTATATTATTGTATATATATTTTCTTATATCATTCATTAGTGTTTAATTAAAGCTGTGTAGTTTAGTTTTCAATCCAGCCAAGTCTCTCTCTTTTTCTCTCTCTCCTTCCCTACCTGGGTGGGAGGGGGAGGGGATCGAGAGCATTGTTGTCGAACCTGAGTCAAACGGTGACACAAGGCTGTGGTGGATTGGCAACCATAAACAGGTAAGGACTGGCAGTCATCAATAATTACAGTGGAAGGTTCCACTCAAGTGGTAGAACTGTCTACCGTGCTCCATGCCTTTTCCCTTTTTCCCTCAGAACCTTTGAACATTGTTGTGGATTCTTTATATGTGGTGGGTATTGTACAAAGGATAGCTGACTCCTTCCTTAAGGAGGTTCACAATCGCCAGTTGTTTGACTTATTTCTACAAAGACCTTCACAAAATGTTTGGCCTTACTATGGGGCAGGCTAAGGACATTGTACATGCCTGTGCTGATTGTCAACAGCTAACTCCAGTGTCTCTTACTGAAGGTGTGAACCCTAGGGGATGACATGCCAATGAACTATGGCAAACTGATGTCACACATTTTCCCGCTTTTGGTCATCAAAAGTATGTTCATGTTACAGTAGACACCTTTTCTGGGTTTGTGGCTGCTACTGCGGCCACCGGAGAAAAATCTCAGGATGTCCGAAAGCATCGGCTTCATTGTTTTGCAGTTTTAGGAGTACCTCATGAAATCAAGACAGTCCTGCCTGTGTCTCTTGACCCACGCAATATTTTTTACAGCAATGGGGGGTGTCCCATGTGACAGGCATTCCCCACTACCCAACGGGTCAGGCTATTATTGAAGGTACCTTGAAGGCCATGCTGTTAAAACAAAAAAGGAGGAATTCCCTTTCACCACAAGAGCGTTTAGATAAAGCCACATATGTACTTAATTTTTTGAATCGTTCTGACACACGTCTGTTGACATCTGTGGCTGAGCGTCAATTTGGGCACACTCCAAATTTTGCTGCTAGGCCCAATGTCACCGTTTGACTCAGGTCCGACAACAATGCTCTCGATCCCCTCTCCCCCACACCCAGGTAGGGAAGGAGAGAGAGAAAAAGAGAGAGACTTGGCTGGATTGAAAACTAAACTACACAGCTTTAATTAAAACACTAATGAATCATACAAGAAAATATATACAATTATATACAGATATATTCAGATATGGGCAAAAGCCTCTCGCCTCCCCCCACCCCCAGCAACTCCCACAGCACTCCCCTGAACTGGGAAGAGTCCCGAGGAATCCCGGAGCTGCTGCTGGAGAAAGCGGAGAGTTATGAGGGTCAGGAGAGCTCGAGCCTAAGGGTCGACGGTGATGGATGAACAGAGTCCTCCCCGGACGCCGGCCATGGACGGAAGAGAAGGCGAGAAGAAGGAGGAAGCTGTTTTCTATGATCTCTGACCTTCCTTTGAGCTTACGTAGATATATGGAATGGAATATCTTTGGCCAATTTTGCTGTCTGTCTAACTCAGCCTCCCACGGGGGGGTCAGAGATCTCCCCATAGTGTCTGAGCCGGCGGAGTGAAGGTGTAACCTTGAAACCTTAGTAGTTAGAAAAACATTCCACTGTCTTATCAGCCTAGCAGAACACACAGTTGCTAGTTAAAAGAAAGCTTACTGAAGGAAGAAAAAATCAGTGAAAAGAAAAATTGGCTTAATCCTGGCTCAAACCAGGACACCCAAGGTCTGGTATCATGAACCAGGGAATCCTGAATGGAATGGTCCAGTGGAGTTAATAACTTGGAGGAGAGGGTATGCATGTGTTCTTCTTCCCTCAGGACCTCGTTGGCTGCCAGCAAAGAACGTGAAACCCTACCATGAGCTGGAGCGACAGATTTCAGAACCCAATCCCCAAGATGAATCCCCTGCAGATCAGGATGAGACATCTTTGCCAGAGACCTAAGCCACACGACGGAGCAGACAATGTAACATGGGGGATCATCCATATTTGTTTTTATTAGCTGAAGACTGGACTGTAGTGAATTGTAACAGCTCCTTTTTGTATTAATGTGTGAAACTCCATATATGCTAGCTGTTTCTGTCCATGAGAATATGTCTTTATTGAATATCTCCTTTATCATTACTTTACAGTCAATCTCTTTATAATATCAGCAGTTATTATACTGGTCAATGTATTGGTTGTTTTTGATGCTTTAGTAGAATCTGTTGTATAGGATTGGGTTAGTGTTAATGTCTGAGGCTGAAATAGATAAAGGGGCATCACCGACCCCAGACCAAATTGGTTGCGCATGCATGTTTGACCTCATGTTATACAACCTGGGCAGGATGACTTGCAACACGTTGGCCCCCTGTGTCAGAACCTCATTCCTCTTGTAAAGTGTATATAAACAGGGTTTTTTCCCGAAACTGTAATTTGTAATACTGTTTTGTATAAGGAATTAGTAGCTTAATAGATTGCATCTGCATTGTGATTGGGAATGCATCAAGAGGGTGGGAGAACACTACTGGTGAGAAATTTTCTTTGGCTGGTCTCAGTTGCTGGGATCTTCATACGCTACTGCATCCTGTTGTAGTGATACTATGAATGCAAATCTGTATGTACTTGTCATTGTATTAACTTGTTACTGTAGGAGGCAAGTGAAGCTCTGCATTGATAAGCAAGTGAAAGGACTGGGACTGGCCAAGCGCCTCCTACCACAGTCAAGGGCAAGACTGGGTTGGCCTCTGTGTTTGCCATCAAGAAGAACCTGAGCTCTGCTGTTGGCCACAACCCAGCAGGCATTGAGCAGTGGAGACACATGCCATACCAGACCTTGATGTGAGGGATGGCCTCCTCTGTTATAAGAGGGCCATCCAGGAGGGGAGGGCAGGCTACAAAGCCTGCAGCTGGCATGAATTACTGAATGGTTGCATCTGGACATCCATTCGATGATTGCAACACACCAAAGCCCAGTTTGAGTTCACCCTCATCTTGAGTGGCTATTGAAAAAACAAAAAGGGAGAGATGTGGGGAATAGCCATGGGAAAAGAAAAAGGGCCTCCTCTATCTGTAAAGAAGGAGATAAAACAATATGAGACCAGCTAAGGGCCAGGGCTTGTTGTGAACAGCACTGTGAATGTTGACAAAAATCAGAACACTGTTTATCGTGTGTCTGGTGTGTGACTGGCTACATCCTGGGAACCCAAGGTCTGTGTATGTGCCATGGAGCAGGTGTGCATGCTGTTTACATTCTTTGTACCCTGGTTGCTTATTTCTCAGTTCCCACTGTAAAAGTATATAAGAGAGCATTTTTTCTCATAATAAGGATTCGATTGCTTCTCATCCAGGAGTCCGTGTCACAGCTACCACAAGGAGGTGGATGAAATATTCTATAAGCAGTTGGGAGAGGGTTCACAATCACTTCCCCTTGTTCTAACGGGGGACTTCAACTTCCCACATGTCTGCTGGAAATACAATACAGCAGAGAGAGAACACTCCTGGAGTGCGTGGAAGAGAACTTCCTAATGCAGCTGGTTAGAGAGCCAACCAGGGAGTGTGCCCTTCTGGACTTCCTGCTCGTGAACAGAGAATGACTTGTGGGGGAATTAATAGTTAGATGATGTCTAGAGCACAGTGACCATGAACTTATAGAGTTTTCAATTCCTGGAGAAGTAAGAAGGGGAGTCAGTAAAACTGCCACCTTGGACTTCCAGAGGGCAGACTTTGATCTGTTCAGGAGAATGATTGACAAATTCCCTTGGGAGACTGTCATGAAGGGTAAAGGAGTCCAGGAAGGCTGGACATACTTCAAGAAGGAAGTCTTGAAGGCCCAGGAGCAGGCTGTTCCCATGTGCCAAAAGATGAGCCATTGAGGAAGAAGACCGGTCTGGCTGAATAGAAAGATTTGGCTGGAGCTCAGGAAGAAAAATAGAGATTATAGCCTCTGGAAGAGAGGACAGGCCTCTCATGAGGAATACGGAGATATAGTAAGGCAATGCAGGGAGAAAATTAGAAGGGCCAAAGCCCAACTTGAACTCAACTTGGCTACTGCTGTCAAAGACAATAAAAACTCTTTCTATAAATACATTAATAACAAAAGGAGGACTAGGGAGAATCTCCATCCTTTATTGGATGCAGGGGGAAATATAGTGACAAAGGATGAGGAAAAGGCTGAGGTGCTAAATGCCTTCTTTGCCTTAGTCTTTAGCAGTCAAACTGGTTGTTCTCTAGACACCCAGTCCCCTGAGCTGGAAAATGGGGAGGTGGGGCAGAATACCTTTGTAATCCAAGAGGAAATGGTCAGTGACCTGCTACACCACCTAAATATCAATAAGTCTATGGGGCTGGATGGGTTGCACCCAAGAGTACTGAAGGAGTTGATGGGTGCACTTGCCAAGCCTCTTTCCATCATTTACCAGCAGTCCTGGCTAACTGGGGATGTCCCAGTAGACTGGAGGGTAGAAAATGTGGTACCCATCCACAAGAAAGGAAGATCCAGGGAACTACAGACCTGTCAGTCTGACCTCGGTGCCAGGGAAGGTCATGGAGCAGATCATCTTGAGTGCCATTATGTACCACATACAGAACAACCAGGTGATCAGGGCCAGTCAGCATGGGTTTATGAAAGGAAGGTCCTGCTTGATGAACCTGATCTGTTTCTATGACAAGATGATATGCCTGGTCAATGAGGGAAAGGCTGTGGATGTTGTCTACTATGGAGAGTGATTAAGGGGTTAATCTAATAGAAGAGGCCAGCTGCAAGCTGTAAATCTATCACTTAAACTTGTTGTGAAAGTCTTTTGTATGAGCTTATCTGTAGTTTTAGGGATAGACTACAAGAGTCCTTGAAGAAGAAAATAAGCCATTCAATGGAGACAAGGAATGTCTTCTGTCTCCACTGCTGATAAAAGGAAGACAGGATAAGAAGACTCCCTGATAAAGTGATGGACTTAACATAATAATGGGTGGACACTTATTTAGATTTATTTTCTAAATGATCAATGAATAGGTAAACTGCTTGTGTAATCTTCAAGTGGACACTGCATGGACAGGGAACTGATTGGTTAGCTAAGCACCTGCAACATAGCAGAGGAAGAAACAATGTTTAGCAAGGACAAGCCTTAGGGTATAAAAGAGATAAGGTACTAACAACAGTGGATTTTTGCCTGGAATAAACGACTCCTGTTTGTACCAGAATGAAGGTCTGTGCCTTATTCGCTACAGTCTACACTGTTTCCCATAACATTCTGATGAAAAAACTGGCTGCTCATAGCTTGGATGGGCATATAGAATCATAGAATCATAGAATCCTAGGGGTTGGAAGGGACCTCGAAAGATCATCTAGCCCAACCCCCCTGCCAGAGCAGGGTCACCTAGAGTACATCACACAGGAAGGCGTCCAGGCGGGTTTTGAATGTCTCCAGTGAAGAAGACTCCACAACCTCTCTGGGCAGCCTGTTCCAGTGCTCTGTCACTCTCACAGTAAAAAATTTTTTTCTGATATTCACCTTAAACCTCCTATGCTCCAATTTGTATCCATTACTCCTTGTCCTATCACTGGTCATCACTGAAAAAAGCTTAACTCCATCTTCTTGACACTCACCCTTTACGTATTTGTAACCATTGATGAGGTCACCCCTCAGTCTCCTTTTCTCCAAACTAAAGAGACCCAGCTCTCTCAGCCTTTCCTCATAAGGGAGATGTTCCACTCCCTTAATCATCTTTGTGGCTCTGCGCTGGACTCTTTCAAGCAGTTCCCTGTCCTTCTTGAACTGAGGGGCCCAGAACTGGACACAATACTCCAGATGCGGCCTCACCAATGCAGAATAGAGGGGGAGGAGAACCTCTCTTGACCTACTAACCACACCCTTTCTAATGCACCCCAGGATGCCATTGGCCTTCTTAGCCACAAGGGCACACTGCTGGCTCATGGTCATCCTCCTGCTCTGCTGGGTAAAACACCGGCTGGACAGTTGGGCCCAAAGAGTTGTGGTGAAAGGAGTAAAATCCAAGTGGATTTCACAAGTGGATAAAATACATGTGGTGTTCCTCAGGGCTCGGTATTGAGATCACTTCTTTTTAACATCTGTATCAACGATCTTGATGAGGAGATGGAATGCACCCTCAGTAAGTTTGCAGACAACACCAAGTTGGGAGGGAGTGTTGATCTGCCTGAGGGTAAGGAGGCTCTACAGAGAGACTTGGACAGACTAGATCAATGAGCCAAGGTCAATTGTATGAGTTTGAATAAGGCCAAGTGCTGGGACCTGCACTTGGGCCGCAACAACCCCATGCAACGCTACAGGCTGGGGGAAGAGTGGCTGGAAAGCTGTCCAGCAGAAAGGGACCTGGGGGTTCTGATTGATAGGTGGCTGAATATGAACCAGCAGTGTGCCCAGGTGGCCAAGAAGGCCAATGGCATCCTGGCCTGTATTAGAAATAGTGTGGCAAACAGGACCAAGGAGGTGATTGTCCCTCTGTACTCAGCATTGGTGAGGCCACACCTCAAATACTGTGTCCAGTTTTGGGCACCTCAATACAAGAAGGACATCGGGGTGCTGGAGTGTGTCCAAAGAAGTCACAGTCTGACAGTGTTAGTAATGGACAGCCGGAGGCCAGAATGCTTCTGTGATGTTCCTCCATTCCTCTCTTATAGATAGGGCTTTTTAAAGGGACCAAGGGTACACACAGTGCTCACCTCGCACAGAGGATTGATCACTGCTGGACTGAATCTTAGAGCCGAGACTAGAAAAATTGCCCTCACCACGCCCACAAATTGTTACTGAGACCAATGTTTAGTTTACAAATTAACTGGTTTATTAAGGGTTAACACAAACTGAGGGACCAAGGTTCAGGAGAGGTAGGCTAGGGATATGTCAGGGAAATAATTCAAAAGTACTATGTCCTTATTAAATGTACACTCTAAGGGAGAGGTGTGGAATCAATGGAGTAAAAGGGTAGGAGTTGAGCCCAGTGGGGAATTTAAGGAAGAGGGGCTGTGTGTGTGGCTTTGTTTACCCTCCCGTGGCGCGTGGTTCCTGGGATGCGGCTTCTTTTCCAGCTGGCAGGGCTCGGTAGCAGGTTCGTGGGGGGGATGACTTCCCGGCAGCAGGGGCGAACCCCCAGGAGTGTCCCGGCAGGCAGGCAGGCAGGTAGGCGCGGCCCTCCGTGAGCTGCGGCGGGCTCCGGCCCTGGTTTGGCTCTAGTGGTAAGCTCGGGCAGGCTCGAGCCAGGCAGGCTCAGGCTCCGGCGAGCGGCGATCCCTCGGGGAGCGGGCCGCCCCTCCTCGGCTTCTCCGGGCAGCGGTTGCGGGGCAGCCCCCCCTCCCCTCTTCTCCGGGAAGCGGTGGTGGCCTTCCAGGCGGCTTCTGGTACTGCAGCAGGATTCCCTCCCGAGCGGCGTTCCCCAGGCAGAGCGCAGCAGCAGCCTGCAAAATTTGTCCTCTTTTTATAGATCAGAGATCACCGTTCAAACTAGGTATCACTGTTCAAATTAGCCAATTAGCATTGGCCAGGTACGTACTCTTTCAGAGGCAGTCTTTAACCTTTTGTCCATTTTGCAGCCGGTTATAACCCTTATGCTCTTTTCTTGTTTTGGATTTATCTGGTAGAACAGGGCGGGGGGTATTCCAGTCACAGAACCACAGAATTACCAAGGCTGGAAAAGACCTTTAAGATCATCAAGTCCAGCCTATGACCAACACCACCACATCGGCTAGACCATGGAACTAAGTGCCACATCCAGCCTTTCCTTGAACAAATCCAGGGACGGTACCTCCACCACTTCTCTGGGAAGTTGTTGTGGTTTGGGCACAACATGACAACAAAGAAACAGCCCCATGGCTGCTCACTCACACACCCCCCCCAACACACACTCTGGGATGAGGAGGACAAAGCTCATGGGTTGAGACAAAAGACAAGGAGGGTTCTTCACCGATTAAGGTCCCTGGCAAAACAGCCATCTGTCACAGTTTGACTTAGGATCAACAATAATGCTCTTGATCCCATCCCCCTCCCACCCAAGTAGGGAAGGAGAGAGAGACTCTCTGGATTGAAAACTAAACTACACAGCTATAATTAAACACTAATGATAAAAGAAAATATATACAATTACATACAAAGGTGTTCAGGAATGTGCAAAAGCCTCTTGCCTCCCCCCACCCCCAGCAATCCCCATAGCACTCTCCTTAGCTGCGAACAGTCCTGAAAAGTCCCAGACTGCTGCTGCCGGAGAGAGCGCAGAGTTATGAGGGTCAGGACAGCTCCAACCTAGGGGTCAACAGTGATGGATGGACAGAGTCCTCCTTGGATGCGGGCCATGGATGGAAGAGAAGGGAAGAAGAAACAGGAAGGAAGTTGTCTTCTGTGATCTCTGACCTTCCTCTGAGTTTACGTAGATATATGGAATGGAATATCTTTGACCAATTTTGCTGTCTGTCTAATTCAGCCTCCTACTGGGGGTCATAGATCTCTCGGTAGTGTCTGAGCCGGCAGGGCAAAGATATGACCTTGGAGTCCCAGCAGTAACAAAAATATTCTGTTGTTAGCAGTCCCAGCTTACTGAAGGAAAAAAATAATCAGTAAAGGGAAAATTGGCTTAATCCTGGCTCAAACCAGGAAAACGTCCTTTCAGGTAGTTGTAGAGGGTGATGAGGTCTGCCCTCAGCCTCCTTTTTTTCACACTAAACAGCCCCAGTTCCCTAATCCTCTCCTCATAAGACCTTTTTTCAAGGCCTGTGGGGAACAATCCATGTCTTTTGTCTCAACCCATGAGCTTTGTCCTCCTCATCCCAGAGAGTATGTGTGCTGGAGTTGAGTGAGCAGCCATGGGGCTGTTTCTTTGCTGTTGTGTTGGGCCCAAACCATGACAATGCAAAAGCTGCACATCCTTCCTCATTGTCTCTAGACCCTTTATACAAGTTATTTCAAAAGAAGAACAAGACATAAAACTGCTTTGATTTTAAAAGATGCCAGACTTGCTTATAGTCTTGGAAGGCTTGAGCTGCTGAAGGAGAAGTGGGGAACTAAAATGGCTGTAGATATCTTTGTTCAAGGACAGATATTTCCCCCTCAGCTAGCATATTTTAAAAAAGTAAAACAATTAGATATAATGTGGCAGTGCAGATGTTGCAGGAGGACCAAGGAAAACAGTGCATTCATTTATATAAACCTGAAGTTAAATGTTTTGGACTGTGTTCTGGAGTCCAGGTGACAACTGCATTAGTTCCTTGATGTTTAACATCGATTTCACCAGGCAAGTCTGTGAACAAATGTACCATTAGAGATCAATAAACAGAAAAGCAGTCTCTTCCTCTCTTGCTCACTTTCTCTTTTGCTCTTTTTCTAAGATTGTTCATTAAGTATTTATCATTGCAGGTGACCAGTATATAGTAAGGTTTACACTAAAGGAAATGTAGCATCTAGTACTTTGCAATGATCTCTGGGAGCTTGTGTTAATTGCTGTTCATTACCTTTAATTTCTTAACATTAGAAAAGGGGAAATGTCTGTTCCAAGCTTCAGGAAGAGGAGGAAGCCTGACATTGCTAAATAACCAATACCCAAGACAAAGCCAATTTTCTTTTTACTGATTTTTTTTTTTCCTTCAGTGAACTCTCTTTTAAGTAGCAGCAAGTTTTCCAGCTAGTGGACTGATAACACTGGAATGTTTATTTTACAGCCAAGATTCAAGGGCACTTTGCTCTGCTTTGGATACTAAAGGAGAAGAAGAGTCGTATCTGCAACCCTCCTGTAGGGAGAAGTGGACTTGATGGACAGGAAATTTGACCAGAGATATTCCATACATATGCATGCACATAAGACTCAGTATAAAGTCAGGGACTGTGGAAGTCAAGCCCCTTTCTTCCTTCTTCTTCCCTTCTCTTCCATCCATGGCTGGCATCCAGGGAGGACTCTGTCTATCCATCACCATTGATCCCTAGGCTCATGCATTCCTGACCCTCATAAATCCACCCTCAGCTCCTATCTGATCTGCCACTATCTCCAAAGCGGTCCGGGACATTTTGGAACTGCTCAGAGCTAAGGAGAGTGCCGTGGGAGTTGCTGGGGACAGGGGGAGGCAAAAGGGTTTTGCACATTGCTGCACGTGCCTGTATATAATTGTACATATTTTCTTATCATTAAAGCTGTCTAGTTTAGTTTTCAATTGAGAAAGTCTCTCTCCTTTCCCTACCTGGGTGGGAGAGGGAGGGGATTGAGAGCATTATTCTCACTGGTTTAATTGCCGATCCCGAGTCAAACTGTAACAATAATTTATTGGTGCCCAATGTGGGGCTGTATCTTAAAATTCTGGCTAATTGGCTGAATGTTTAAAATTCCACCCCTGGTAGGAGGATTCTCCAAGATAGCTATGTCCAATGCTTCTGCTGAATATGTTGATGGGTTGAAAACTGAACAGTTACTTTTTGCAATGTTTCTGCTGGATTTTTTCCCAATATGCAGTCATATATATGGTATGGACCTGGGATAATACTGCCCTGTGTAGCTGTCACGGTTTGACTCAGGATCAGCAATTAAACCAGAGACAACAATGCTCTCGATCCCCTTCCCACTCCCACCCAGGTAGGGAAGGAGAGAGAGAATGAGAGACAGACTCTTTGGACTGAAAACTAAACTAGACAGCTTTAATTAAACACTAATGATAAAAGAAAATATATACAGTTATATACAAATGTGTTCAGGAATGTGCAAAAGCCTTTCACCTCCCCCCACCCCCAGCAACTCCCACAGCACTCTCCTTAGCTGTGAACAGTCCCGAAAAATCCCGGACTGCTGCTGGAGAAAGCGGAGATTTATGAGGGTCAGGAGCCTAGGAGTCGACGGTGATGGATGGACGGAGTCGTCCCCGGATGCCGGCCATAGACAGAAGAAAAGGAAAGAAGAAGCAGGAAGGAAGTTGTCTTCTGTGATCTCTGACCTTCCTCTGAGCTTACATAGATATATGGAATGGAATATCTCTGGCCAATTTTGCTGTCTGTCTAATTCAGCCTCCTACGGGGGGGTCACAGATCTCCCCGTAGTGTCTGAGCCGGCAGAGTAAAGATGTGACCTTGAAGCTCCAGCAGTTAGAAAAACATTCCTCTCTTATCAGCCTTAGTCAGAAGGCTCAGTGACTAGTTAAAAGAAAGCTTACTGAAGGAAAAAGAAAATCAGTGAAAGGAAAACTGGCTTCATCCTGGCTCAAACTCGGACATCTGACAGAGCATTTTCAATCTCTTTTGAGAGACTATGTGAGCCTGCTAGAAAATGGATATATTTGGACCCTGAAGCTAACATGTTGTTTACATGTTAGTCTGCCCTGGATAACAGAATGCATGGCCAGCAAAAAGCAGAGGCTAATTGATTTTGTAAGGTGAGCTTAGATACTTGCTGTACCAATGTGTTCAATTATTTAAATGCAACCTCAATCCAATTGCTTAAAACATGAACCTGCCATGTCAGATTCTCTAATATATATTGATGTCAGATTATTAAGGTGGTAGGTGCAAAAAATGCTTCTAAATCTAGGCTTATTTTTTGTCCCCAGGTATAATAATCTGGGGTTTGAACACTTGAGATCCATTCTTTAGAATTCTCAGCAGTTCATTTTCAGATGCGGCTTTTCTTAGGCAGATTAAATATTCAAGACAGACACATGGAAGGGATACTAATTGTACACATTAGTTTGGCCATCTCATACATGTTCAGATGAGAATACATCTGAATATGCCCACACCGTCCCTTTAGGAGCTCAGTATTTAGCCTTTTCACAGTGATATAGGTCACCTCTTGGTAATTGTTTTTCTTGGTTTTCTGTGTCCCATATCTTTCTTTGGTCTGGGCCATGGGTGATTGGAATACCACACCTTTGTGCCACAGCCACATCCGACAAGGAGCCGTTGCAATTACTATCTTGGTTTTTATAACCACAGTTTGGAAAACCCCAAAAGGTACACATATCACAGATAAAGGTTCTTAATTCAGGAATATACCAGGTTTCAATAGGATCTCCTGCTCCAGTGAGACAATTCAATATGCGGGAACAACTTAACAAATATGAACTCAAATTTTTAGCATGTTGTTCAGTACTCCTATATCCTTTTATTTTCAAGCACAATGTTTCTCCAGAGAGCAATTGACTTGTTATCCCATCACACCCATGCCCTTTAATTTCCCACCCCAATTGTTCCCCAGTAAGAAGAGTGGAAACTGATCCCAGTGGAGGGCAAGAGTTAAGTATTTGTTTTAAGGACTATGCCCATTTGTATCTTGTATGATCCACTAAGTGAGGAGTCCCTAGTTTACTAGGGGTTTCTCAAGTTCTGACTCAGGATTGACAACAATGCTCTCGATCCCCTCCCACCCAGGTAGGGAAGGAGAGAGAGAATGAGAGAGAGACTCTCTGGATTGAAAACTAAACTACACAGCTTTAATTAAACACTAATGATGAAAGAAAATAATCAGTAAAAGCGGCTTCATCCTGGCTCAAACCAAGACAGGATTTGATTGCACCACTCTGCATCCCATTGTACATCATATTCCTGCTCAAAATAATTGGAATTAGGGGAAGGGTCCAACCAAGATACTATAGTACAGGGAACAGAGGTAACATCCTGTATTGAACTGGCTACCTCTAATCTGTAGCAGGTTTGATTCCAGAAGAGCTCCCAAATAGGGTTACATGGAAGGTGATACAAGGCCTTTTGCTTTTCTCTATCCAGGTTCCATTTTTATTCCATTTTTGTTTTCCAGACTGTTCTATAAAGGGACATTCAACAAGTCCCCCATGTAACATTTCCACCTCCTGTATGATTAAGGGTGGCCATATCCGCTTCTAATATACTGGAGAGGTTTGGCCATATCATAAAAAAATTAAATCCATATGATGCAGACCTGGGAAGTGTAATACATACTCCCTTATCTGTGTGATTCCAAATGGATATGAACCCTTATATCAACTTCCAAGCTAAATTGGACTGTTCACCCAAGGATTGTGATTGCCACAGGGCAAGTATGAGGAAAGGGATTTTCTGATCCATTTTCCTTGTGCAAGATACAAGAGTAGTGTGCTGGTTTGGTTTGGCAGGACTTTTTGGTAGTGGGGGAATTGCCCCAGGGGTGGCTCCAGTAAGAAGCTGAGAAGCTGCCCCTGCTCCAAAACCAGCCAAGGAGCCATTAGAAAGACAATAGATGTGCCTGAGCGATTAACGTACGATAGAACTAATATAACACCTGATCAGAGAAAGCACTTAAGAGAGAAAGAAGAGCTGTGCTGGAGGGGTGAAAGGCAGTGCTGGAGTGAAGATCCTGGTGGTTGGTGAGGGAAAAGGGGAAGAAGGTGCCCAAGCAGAAGTTTTCCCTGCATCCTATGGCAAGATGGCAGGCTGTCTCCCTGCATTCATGGAGGAACGTGGTGGAACATTCACTGAAGGCTCCATGAGGGGTAAACTTGGCCAGTGGACTTGGATTAGCTGCCAGTGGACTTGGATCATGCAGCTGTGGAAGACCCCAGTGCCAGGGGAGGTGACTGTTCCTGAAGCAACCCGTGACTCTGTAGGAAACCCATGCTGGAGCAGCTTGCTCCAGACCTCGTGGGAAGGACTCATGAAGGAGAGGTTCATGGAGGACTCTCTCCCATGGGAGGGACCTCGTGGGGCAGCAGGGAAGGACTATAAGGAATCCTTCTTCCTCAGGAGGAAGGAGCGGCAGTGTCCTGGTTTAAGCCAGGATGAAGTCAATTTTCCTTGTACCGATTTTTTTATCCTTCAGTAAGCTTTCTTTTAACTAGTAGTAAAGTGTCCCAGCTAGGAATGACAACAAGCAGTGGAATGTTTTTCTAACTGCTGGGTCTTCAAGGTTGCATCTTTACTCTGCTGGCTCAGACATTACGGGGAGATCTATGACCCCCCAGTAGGAGGCTGAGCTAGACAGACAGCAAAATTGGCCAGAGATATTCCATTCCATATATCTACGTAAGCTCAGAGGAAGGTCAGAGATCACAGAAGACAACTTCCTTCCTTCTTCTTCTTCCCTTCTCTTCCATCCATGGCCAGAGGCCAGGGAGGACTCCGTCCATCCATCACCGTCAACCCCTAGGCTCAAGCTCTCCTGACCCTCATCACTCTCCGCTTTCTCCTCCAGCAGTCTGGGACTTTTCCAGACTGTTTGCAGCTAAGGAGAGTGCTGTGGGAGTTGCTGGGGGTGGGAAGAGGCGAGAGGCTTTTGCACATATCTGAACACCTTTGTATGTAATTGTATATATTTTCTTTAACCATTAGTGTTTAACAGAAGCTGTGTAATTTAGTTTTCAATCCAGTGAAGTCTCTCTCTTTTACTTTCTCTCCTTCCCTACCTGAGTGGGAGGGGGAGGGGATCGAGAGCGTTGTTGTCAAACCTGAGTGAAACGGTGACAGGCAGGAACCACCAGACTGTGAACTGACTTGTCCTGGTTTGAGCCAGGATGAAGCCAATTATCCTTTTTACTGATTTTTTTTTCCTTCAGCAAGTTTTCTTTTAACTAGCAACAGTGTGTCCTAGCTAAAAGCTGATAAGACAATGGAATGTTTTTGTAACTGCTGGGGCTTCAAGGTCGCACCTTCACTCTGCCGGCTCAGACACTATGGGGAGATCTATGACCCCCAGTAGGAGGCTGAATTAGACAGACAGCAAATTTGGCCAGAGATATTCCATTCAATATATCTATGTAAGCTCAGAGGAAGGTCAGAGATCACAGAAGACAACTTCCTTCCTGCTTCTTCTTCCCTTCTCTTCCGTCCATGGCCGGCGTCTGGGGAGGACTCTGTGCATCCATCACCGTCGACCCCTAGGCTCGAGCTCTCCTGACCCTCATAACTCGCTGCTGCCAGAGGCAGCAGCTCTGGATTTCTTGGGACTGTTCCAGCTCAGGGGAGTGCTGTGGGAGTTGCTGGGGGTGGGGGGAGGTGAGAGACTTTTGCTCATACCTGAACATCTTTGTATATAATTGTATATATTTTCTTATATCATTCATTAGTGTTTAATTAAAGCTATGTAGTTTAGTTTTCAATCCAGCCAAGTCTCTCTCTTTTTCTCTCTCTCCTTCCCTACCTGGGTGGGAGGGGGAGGGGATCGAGAGCATTGTTTTGGACCTGAGTCAAATGGTGACATGACTCTAAACCCTATCCCCTGTCCCCCTGTGCTGCTGGGGGGAAGGAGGTAGAGAAATCAGGACCAAAGTGATTTGGGCACGAGGCAGAAGGGAGGGGTGGGGTTAATATATGTAAGCACTGCTCTTTGTGTTGTCTGTGTCCTGTGTGCATTTCGATTAGTGTGAAATTAAATTATTATTTTCCCCAAGTTGAGTCTGTTTTGCCCAGGACCTTAATCGGTGAAGAACCCCCCTTTTGTCTCGATCCATGAGCTTCTCGTTGGCCTTTGTCTTCCCCATCCCACTGTATGTGTTTGGGGGGGACAACATTGAGTGAGCAGCCACGTGGCTGTTTCTTTGTTGTCGTCTTAGGCCGAAACAAGTAGTACAAAGAAGACAAATAATCACTATTTTGATTATAGTTAGTCCTCTGATTTCTTTGTGACTTGCAAAACACAGTACAACAAAAAGCAAAATTATTAAAATGAGGGGACAATTCAGCGGGCATGGATACGGTATGTTTTACCATGGGCATCTTCTGATATGACACTGCATTTTTTTTTAATTGCATCTTCCTAGGTTCTCTATAAATAAACCTCTTAATTAAAACAAATCTACTTTACAGAGTTAACAAAGCAGACCCCTGCTTAGCTCAACTCTGTTTGTTACTGGGGTGGAACTATAAAAAAATTTTGAAGGAATCTCTGGAGAAGCAGATCCATTGATGAGGATGCTCAGGGCCTTTTTAAGCATGGAATCTCCATCTTTAGAAATACTCAAAACCCACTTTGTGTTCTGTGAAGGACCAGACCTTTCCTCACATGAGCATAATATGCCCTTTAGGTCAGCAGTTATAACTGACTTAAAGATGGCTGCTCCATGTGGCACTTTAAACCCTCTCCTTCCTGCCTCCTCTGCCATAAAACAACTCAGACACCATGAGGGAAGTAGCTAGCTGCTAGAGAGGAGCAGTGGTGGGAAAACCGCAATAATGTTGCAAACGGCAAGTCTGCCCGGTGACAGCAGTGGCGGGAAAAAGTCCCCGCCGGATTGGCTGAGAAGCCCAGAAACAAGAGACTTACCAATCGGGAACAAAGGAGAGCCATAAAGACACTGCGTGCTTGCTGCTTGCTGCGCGCTTTTTGGACAGACACTGAAGCTGCTGCTGCTTGCTTTTGGGGGTCCGCCTGCACCTTGGGGGTCCCTGCCTGAGGTCCCCGCTCCTGTTTACCTGCTTGCCTGTAGCCCCGGCTTGTCCCGACTAGTCCTGGCTCCCAGCTCGTCCCGGCTAGTCCCAGCTCCTGCTTCACCTGCAGTCCCAGCTAGTACCTGCACTACCGACTTGTCCCGGCTCCCTGCAGACCCGGCTCTTCCTGGCTTGCTTGCGGTCCTCGCCTGCCCGCAGTCCTGCCAGCTTGTCTGCGGTCCTCCTTGCCTGCGGTCCTGCCAGCTTGCCTGCAGTCCTGCCTGCTCCTAACCACGCGCGGTGAGACTTCTTCCTGCCACCCGTGGGTTCTAAGACCGACTTGCAGGGGAAGTCATCCGCAGCTACTATATAAATACCTAGTCCATCTCAGGAATAAAGTAAGGGATTGTATTTTGTGTATAATTCTCTACCTAAGGTGTTCCTGCCTCACTTACCTGCACACAAACCGCGACCCTATACGGGACAAGCATCGGGCATATCCCTCCTTCCTCTTCCCTCTTAGATAATACTAGTTAATAATGGTGTGTAAATGATAAGGTTTATCTATATATAAGTATTAAGGGCATATATAAGTTCTTGGTATTTGGTGTTTTAAAGATATTTCACAGCTCCTATGTCTTTTGATTACCCTCTTTGAGCCTCCTGCCCCAAATTGTTTTATTTCAGCAGTGATGCAGCCAATAGTGCTGCTTGCACCACAGAAAAGGAGGCTCAAAATGGGTTAACTGTACAACAAGAACTTGAGCAATGCCCTATTGTGATCACTTTTCAGAAACACCTGAGTGCCCATTGTTACCTTCCCTCACCCCAGTTATTTTCTATGGTATTAAAGAAATATAAGGAAGGGAAATTAGCTGAATTAGCAGAGGATTTGCAATACCTGGAGGGGGGAATCAAAATTCCAAAGTGTATCAAAAAAGACATTAAAAAGTGGGGTATAGATTGCCTTAATGCACGAACATTCTTTACCCTTGCTGTAGTAATTTGGAAAGAAAATTAGGAACTTCACAACAAATTGGCCACTCTAAAATCTGATAACTTGGCCGAATTTGGTGATTTTGTTCAATATCAGGAAGGCTCAGACTCTAGTGAGTCTGACTTTGAAAACTTCTCTGATGTTGAGAGGTGTGTCCTTCATAGAAAATGCCGTCCTGCAAGCAAGGAGCTAAGCTCTGACTATACAACAGAGGAGGAAGAACCGGGATCTTCCTCAAAGAAGCCTGTAATGAAGAAGGTGCGCTTTGCAGTGAAAACTGGCAAATGCAGGTCCACCCTAAAGGGCAAACCTAAAAACCAACAAGCACCACCCTTATCTCCTCCCATCAGGGCAGCAACTCCTCCCACTACTCCTCCCACAACACCAACACCTCCCCAGGAGGCGGTGCCCTCCAGATTTCAGGCCACACCCACTTCCAAGGCTACACCCACTACACTGGAGGGGCAAGCACCAGCCAGTGTACCAACACACAGAACACCACACCCCTCTGCTCTTGTGCATATCAAGGCAGAGGGAGGATTGGAAACCCTCACATGTGAAATGACAAGACTGATCAATAAAAGAATGGACAAATTAGAAAAGAAATTTAATTACCTGGCTACCAAATTAGAAAGTGCTTCTTCTTTCTCTTCTTCCTGTTATAATACTGATAGTTCAGAAGAGGAAGGGGAAAGGAGCAAAATAAAGCACAAACATCTTCGCCCAGTCGTGCGCACAGATGTTTCATACCACGGCGAGGGTGAAGTCAAACAGAAAAATGTGGTATATAAAGAAACAATGTACACCCCAATGGAGATAGCACAATTAAAAAGGCAGTATAGCCGCCTCCCTTCTGAAACAGATATGGAGTATGTTATCTGAGTATCTGCTTTAGGGGGAGACAACATCATGTTAACTGAGGAAGAAGCCTCAGGATACTGGGGATCAGGAATACTGTTAACAACAGGAGATCCCAGATATCCATGGACCATCACACAAAGGGTTGCCTACAACGTGGGCTTTATAGACCCCCTTTCACGGGGTGAATCTGCTGTATTGAGAGGTGACTCGTCCAGACTTTTGGACAATATTCACAAAGCAGCTACTATTCAATTGGTATATAGTCATGAGCTGGTCCCTCATGAAGAAAGTCCTCTTAATACCAGAATTAATCCAGACCGTATGAATATTCTGATTCATGGGTTACCTGAGTCATTGAAAGGCGTAGCCATTGACATTAAAGAAAAAATTCGAACCTCATCTGGGGCAAAGGGTTACACATGGGCAGATCTAGCCTGGGAACTTACTGACTATTCAAGAACATATGGTATGCCCGAGGTAGAACTGACCCGGAAGCCTGCTGCCACCAGACAGGTAGCTATTCAGTCTCCGGTAAACAACCAAAAGCCCTCATATGCTGCCATAGCTGCCATGCCACCTCAGAGCCCTGTGCAACAGCAAAGGGAGTCATGGGGTGAGTGGCAAATAATTAGCAAGAATAAAAATGGTAAAAGGCAGCAAACCCACAGCACACATAAGTGTCAACGTCCTGAGTGTAAAAATACTTTGCCACAGGGTGATACAGGGCCTTATGCTCAGGTAAAGGAGGTGGCTAAGTGTAAGGGTATCCCGCCTGGGCTTTTAGCCCAAAATTACTCATACAATCACCTCAAAATGCTAATTGAGGAGTGGCCTACAAAGCCCAATCCAGGGGAGAAATCCCATAAGAATCAGGGAAACTAAATAGCCCTCCCTCTGCGGCAGCGCAGAGCGGAGAGCGGCAGCGCCATCGGCAGCGGTGAGAGCTGCTCCTTTAATTACTGAGGATTAGAGAAGGGGCCGGGCTTCCCGGAGACGGCGAAGCCGGAGCAGAGCAAGGAGACCCGAGTCTGAGCGGGAATCCTGAGAGGAACAGGAAGGCTGACGTGGCGGGGGGCGTGGCTGAGAACGGCAGCAAGGTTTAAAAGCGGCCATCTCGGCAGCTCCCTCAGAGCACGCGGCAGCGCAGAGCGGCAGCGGCCTTCACAGGAAGTGGCGCGAGGGCAGAGAGCGCGAGGGCACGTGGTAGCTTTCTCTAGCATGGTGACAACACGCCCTAAAACCATATTGAAAAAGGACGTGGGAACTCAGACGGAGGTTCTGAGCAGGCACGCAGCTGTGCAGGTCTCTGACTGCAGCGAATGCCTGAGCTTGGCCCTGGTACCAGAGGGAGCCAGTGGCACCGCGTGTGTGCGGTGTGAGCAAATCAATGATCTCCTTAGGCAGGTGGTTAAACTGACAGAGGAGGTTGAAAGACTAAGAACTATCAGAGAATGTGAGAGTGAAATAGATTGGTGGAGCCAAACCCTGAGGCAAGGGCAGAAGGACGAGGTTCTAGAAGAAGTGATGGATCCCCTCCCCTCCTGTCATCAGACAGAAGGAGAGAACTTTAGAGACGTGGAGGAATGGAGGGAGGTCCGTCCTTGGAGAGGCAAGCAAAAATCCTCCCAACCCCCTCCGCCCTCCGAATTGCCCTTGAAGAATAGGTATGAAGCCTTGGTACTTCAAGGACAGGAAAATGAAGTTGGAGTGACAGATTTGTCTAGTGAACCGCCTAGGACTTGTCGCTTAGCTCCACGCCTTAGGACTTCTTCAACTAAGAAGGAAAGGAGGGTAATTGTGGTGGGTGACTCCCTTCTGAGGGGAACAGAAGGGCCCATCTGTCGAGCAGACCCATCCCACAGAGAGGTCTGCTGCCTCCCTGGGGCTCGCATTAGAGATGTTAAAAGGAAACTCTCTAGTATGGTAAATCCCTCTGATTACTACCCACTGCTGATTTTTCAGGTTGGCAGTGACAAAATTATTACAAGAAATGTAAGGGCAATGAAGAGAGACTTCAGGGCCCTGGGACGGCTAGTTAGGGGGTCTGGAGCACAAGTCATGTTTGCCTCCATACCTCCTGCAAGAATGGGTGGAGAGATAAACAGGAAGAGTTTGCTAACGAATGAATGGCTACAAGACTGGTGCCAAAGGCAGGGCTTTGGTTTTTTTGATCATGGGCTGCTATATGAGACACCTGGCCTGATGGTGGCAGGTGAGATGCACCTGTCACAGAGGGGGAAAAGTCTTTTGGGGCAGGACTTAGCAGGGCTCATTGAGAGAGCTTTAAACTAGATGTGAAGGGGGAAGGGGAGAAAACTGGGTCTGTTAGGGACAAGCCCAAGAGGAACATACCAGGGCCTGAAGGAAGGTGGCCTAAGGAGGATTTGGTCCCACCAGTGGGCTCTGCTTGCTTCCTGAAATGCCTGTACACCAATGCACGCAGCATGGGGAATAAACAGGAAGAGTTAGAGGTCTGTGTGCGGTCTAAGGGTTATGATCTGGTAGCAATAACAGAGACATGGTGGGACAGCTCACACGACTGGAATGTGGCCATGGATGGCTATGTACTTTTTAGGAAAGATCGGTCGGTGAAGCGAGGTGGTGGAGTTGCTCTTTATGTGAGAGAGCAACTAGAATGTATCGATTTTTGTGCAGGGGCTGATGAGGGGCAAGTTGAAAGTCTGTGGGTAAGAATTAAAGGGCAGGCTGGTATGGGTGATACAGTTGTGGGGGTCTACTACAGACCTCCTGATCAAGATGAGGAAGTTGATGAGGCTTTCTACAGGCAGCTGAAAGCAGCCTCACAAATACAGTCCTTGGTCCTCATGGGAGATTTTAACTACCCCGATATCTGCTGGAAGACTTACACAGCCAGCCTTTCACAGTCTAGGAGGTTCCTCCAGTGCATTGACGACAACTTCTTAATGCAAATGGTGGACAAGCCGACTAGAAGAGGAGCGCTGCTGGATCTTGTGCTCACCAACAAGGAGGGCCTTGTTGAAGCAGTGGTGGTCAATGGCAGCCTTGGCTGCAGTGATCACGAGATGGTGGAGTTCAGGATCCTGTGTGGAAGGAACAGAATACCCAGCAGGACCAGAACCCTGGACTTCCACAGAGCAAACTTTGGCCTCCTCAATCAATTGTTAAGGGAAGTCCCATGGGACAGAGTGCTAGAAGGTAAAGGGGCTCAAGATAGCTGGTCAACATTCAAGGACCACTTCTTGCAAGCACAGGATCAGTGTGTCCCAATGGGTAGAAAATCTAGTAAGGGAGCTAGGAGACCAGCGTGGTTAAAAAAGGAAATGCTGGGCAAACTCAAATGGAAAAGGAAAATCTATAGATCATGGAAGGAGGGGCTAGTTACTTGGGAGGAATATAGGACTGTTGTCAGAGAATGTAGGGAGGCAACTAGGAAAGTTAAGGCCTCCTTGGAACTTAAACTTGCAAGTCGGGTTAAGGACAATAGAAAGGGCTTTTTCAAATACATAGCCAACAAAACTAATACCAGAGGCAATATCGGCCCACTGCTGAATGAGGTGGGTGCCCTGGTGACAGAGGATATAAAGAAGGCAGAGGTGCTGAGTGCCTTCTTTGCCTCTGTCTTTACTCCTGCAGGCTTTCCCCATGAGCCCCAGTTTCATATAGCCCCAGTAGAAGTCAAGATAAAGGAGGAGTTTGCCCAGGTAGATGAGGATTGGGTTAGGGATCAGTTGAGTAATCTGGACATCCATAAATCGATGGGTCCAGATGAAATGCATCCAAGGGTGCTGAGAGAGCTGGCGGAGATCATTGCTAGGCCACTCTCTATCATCTTCGGTAAGTCATGGGTAACAGGAGAGGTGCCTGAGGACTGGAGGATAGCAAATGTCACTCCAGTCTACAAGAAGGGCAAGAAGGAGGACCCGGGTAACTATAGACCGATCAGCCTCACCTCCATCCCTGGAAAGGTGATGGAACAATTTGTCCTTGGCACTATCTCTAGGCATATCAAGGACATGGGGGTCATCAAGAGCAGTCAACATGGCTTTACCAAGGGTAAGTCATGTTTGACTAACCTCATAGCCTTCTATGAGGAAATTACTAGGTGGATAGATGATGGTAGAGCGGTGGATGTGGTCTATCTTGATTTCAGTAAAGCATTTGACACCGTCTCCCACAGCATCCTTGTAGATAAGTTGATCACGTATGGCTTTGGTGATCAGGCAGTGAGGTGGATCAAGAACTGGTTGAAAGGAAGAAGTCAGAGAGTTGTAGTCAATGGGGAAGAATCTAGTTGGAGGCCTGTGACCAGTGAAGTCCCTCAGGGGTCGGTACTGGGACCGGTGTTGTTCAACATCTTCATCAACAACCTGGATGAGGGTACAGAATGTACCCTCAGCAAGTTTGCTGATGACACCAAGCTGGGAGGAGTGGCTGACACACCAGAAGGCTGTGCTGCCATTCAGAGAGACCTAGACAGGCTGGAGACTTGGGCGGGGAGAAACATGATGAAATTCAACAAGGGGAAGTGTAGAGTTTTGCATTTGGGGAAGAACAACACGATGTCCCAGTATAGGTTGGGGGCTGACCTGCTGGAGAGCAGTGTAGGTGAAAGGGATCTGGGGGTCCTGGTAGACAGGAGGATGACCATGAGCCAGCCATGTGCCCTTGTGGCCAAGAAGGCCAATGGCATCCTGGGGTGCATTAGAAAGGGTGTGGTTAGTCGGTCAAGAGAGGTTCTCCTCCCCCTCTATTCTGCATTGGTGAGGCCGCATCTGGAGTATTGTGTCCAGTTCTGGGCCCCTCAGTTCAAGAAGGACAGGCAACTGCTGGAAAGAGTCCAGCGCAGAGCTACTAAGATGATTAAGGGAGTGGAACATCTCCCTTATGAGGAAAGGTTGAGGGAGCTGGGTCTCTTTAGTTTGGAGAAAAGGAGGCTGAGGGGTGACCTCATCAATGTTTACAAATATGTAAGGGGTGAGTGTCAGGGAGATGGAGTTAGGCTCTTCTCAGTGATGACCAGTGATAGGACAAGGGGTAATGGGTGTAAATTGGAGCATAGGAGGTTCAAGGTGAATATCCGAAAAAGTTTTTTTACTGTAAGAGTGACAGAGCACTGGAACAGGCTGCCCAGGGAGGTTGTGGAGTCTCCTTCACTGGAGACATTCAAAACCCACCTGGATGCGTTCCTATGTGATGTACTCTAGGTGACCCTGCTCTGGCAGGGGGGGTTGGACTAGATGATCTTTCGAGGTCCCTTCCAACCCCTAGGATTCTATGATTCTATGATTCTATGAAAAAGAGGTCAAAAAGACAGCAGAGAGAGGAGAAAGGGGATAATCCAAGCACAGTCAATTTGACTGACCCCCTGAGTGGACCCTGGGAGGCCACCCCACAAGAGGAACAAGATTGGCAAACAAACCAATCAGGCTCTAAAACCTCAAGTCCTCCAAAAGATTAGCGAAATGTGTTAAGACGTGTTCAAAACAAAAATGAGGACTTGGAACTTACTTGTGCTGTTGGACCGAAATGTCGTCCTGTTACATTTGTGGTTGACACAAGAGCACAAATCTCCACACTAAGAGCAGGTGTGGCTGATCAATGTGACATCAATGCATCTCTAAAATCAATATTTGTTAGTGGTGCATTTGGCAAGCCCACTTTACAGAAAACAGCAAAAGTAACCCTGAAATTGCCAGGGAAAGATGAGACCATTCGGACCCAGATGATCGTGGGTGACATTCCTTATAATTTATTAGGATTGGATGTTCTTATGGGCCGAGCATGGAGAGATGAAAATGGCTGTTTCTGGAATTTTGGCACACCCACACTCAAAGTTAGGTTGCTAAAACGTGCTCCCTGTCTGCCCCAAAGCAGGATCACAAATGTGCAGCAGTATCCAATCCAAATCGCCACAAAAGAGGGCATAAAAGAGGTAATCAGCGAGTTGAAGCAAAAAGGCATGATTGTGTCCTGCCATTCTCCCTTTAACTCGCCATTCTGGCCTGTTCGAAAACCAAATGGAAAATGGAGAATGACGGTTGATTTCCGGAAATTGAATAATAACACAGAAATCCTAACAGCTGCTGTGCCAAGTATTGCAGACCTAATATTGGAGGTACAAGAGGCAGCACATCCCGTGCTCGCCTCTCTTGATATCAAGGATATGTTTTTTCAAATTCCCATTGATCCTGAGGATCAGAAGTATTTTGCCTTTACTTGGGATGGTGTGCAATACACTTTTACTAGGTTACCCCAGGGGTACAAGCACTCACCCACACTGACCCATCACGCGCTCACGCGTGAGCTTGAAGAAATACCTGTCATCAAGGATAACAGCAAAGTGAAAATCTATCAGTATATGGATGATGTACTGATAGGGGGCCAGAGTGAGGAGGAGGTGCAGGCGGTTTATGATGCCATAATTGGGCATCTAACAGGTATGCAAATAGAGATCCCTGAGGAGAAAAGGCAATCCCCATCCCAAGAGGTAAAATTTCTAGGGATAAGGTGGAAGGGAGGCACATGGAATGTTCCTTCAGATACCTTATCCCACCTTGGGGAAATAAAAGCACCTACAAACAAAAAGGAGCTACAGGAAATTCTTGGTACCCTCCAGTATTGGAGGAAACATATACCGGACCTTTCCATTATTGCTCGTCCTCTATATGATTTATTAAAGAAAAACCATCATTGGGAGTGGGAACAATCCCACAATGAGGCACTCCAACTATTATTATTGGAGGTACAAACATGCCAAACTCTGGGGCCTCTCCACCCAGAGGATCCAGTAATAATAGAGTGGGGATTCTCTACCAGTGCTTTGTCATACCGTTTTTGGCAATGGGGACCTAATGGAAGCACCCGACATGCTCATGTTTCAATACTTGACCACACTCATGGAAAAAAATAATTCCCTTGCATCTAATCAGAATTTCCCACATCAGAGCTTGGGCCCATTGTCTCTCGTACTTTAACTGTGCACTTTCCCTAGTCAGCTCATTAGCCACCAGTGTGAAGAAACTGTCAGGAACACAATGCAGAAATCTCCTGAATTCCTTATGCCCAACCGTATTATCCTTCTATCCAGAGTTGCATGAAGAAGCACTGAAATATGGGGAGTACTCAAGGCAAGGAGTGCATCCCTTTCCAGGAAGAAGGAACAGGCCAAAATTGTGCAAGTATACAACATATAATTGTTGAACAACTCTCTCCAAAATTTGGCACAGAGACTAAAAATAAAAATGAATTGCACTACTTCATAAAGCGTGAATAGTAACTCATTAAGAAGTACAAGTTTTGTTATAAACATAGGAAGCTTGCAAATTATTTCATTACAAATATTTATAATACATTTAAAATGTGTTAAATGACATAATTAAGTGTGATTTTAAATAAAATGCTTTACAAAATATGATTCTAACAAAACCCATAAGCTTCGATAATCATTGACAAACCAACTGAATAGCAAAATGTGGTAACAACGTACCAATGTGTTTTCTAAAAGTAAAACAAAGGTTGGTAAATGCCATTCCAAATATTTCTCAGCTGTTAACACATCTTGTTAACATATTCAAGAACCTTTATAGAAGCCATACACAACAAAAAAGTTTACTCTGCACAGATTTCTATAAGGAAAATGATAAAATGAGGCCTTGAAGATATCTGTAAACCTTTAAGCCTCTCACTCTCTTTCAGGTCAAAGTTATGTTGAGAACTCTTGTTAAGAAGAAAAAAAAAACAGCACTAAAAAAAATCCCAAACCCAACAGGTGTGCCAATATGGTAAATCATTAACATGTTCCCCTCCTCTTCCCCATTAGGTAAGTATGGCAGGAAGGCAATTAACATTTATTTGTCTTGCGGGATTCTGGTACTATCAGGCACTACGACAGGATGTGACATTTGACACAAATGTATGCAGCACATGGCACTGAGCATAAATATGCAGCTGAGCATAAATCCCCTTCCCCTTCTCTTTTGATGGCCACAATACAAAAGACTTGGTTGTAGCTGCTCTGATACAATTTGGAATGCATGCACGTGTGCTGTTTATACACGCTAACCACAGGAAGCAAGTCTGCACACAAATGCAAGAGTCCCATGCAAACCAGAAGTAACATTCCAGAAAAGATCAGCCACAAGAGTGCAACAATTAAATTCAGCATTTTACCAAAATAGATACTCTATCTCTTAAATATTCAGCTGCCTTACAGTGTTTTACTGGCAAAAAAGAGACACACCAAGATTTCTTCAGTTACAGAAAGACGACTACTTTCCCCTTGGCATTCATGAAGTGTGCCTTGTTCATTATGCTTTATACCTAGCTTAAAACAAGTGCCTTCTTTCCATGCTTCAAACAAAGTGAATACTGAGTGTAGTAGTGTTTGTTATCACAGAATCATCCTGGTTGGAAAAGACCATGAAGATCATTAAGTCCAACCATAACCTAAATCCACCAACCATAAGCTAATCTAAGCATCACATCTATATTTCTTTTAAACACTTGCAGGGATGGTGACTCCACCAACTCCCTGGGCAGCCCATTCAAGTGGCCAACCACTCTTTCGGTAAAATAACTCTTTCTAATATCTAGTCTAAAGCTCCTCTGGTGCAACTTCAGGCCATTTCCTCTCATCCTGTCATTATTCACTTGAGAGAAGAGGCCAACTTTCACCTCCCTACAACCTCCTTTCAGGTAGCTGTAGAGAGCAATGAGGTCTCCCCTCAGCCTCCTCTTCTTCAAACTAAACAATCCCAGATCCCTCAGCCTCTCCTCATAGGACATTCTCCAGACCTTTCACCAGCTTGGTAGCTCTCCTCTGGACATGCTCCAGCAACTCGACATCCGTCTTGTAGTGAGGGGCCCAGAACTGCACACAGTACTCGAGGTGTGGCCTCACCAATGCCAAGTACGGGGGCACAATCACCTCTCTACTCTGGCCGGCCACACTATTCCTGATGCAGGCCAGTATGCTGTTGGCCTTCTTGGCCACCTGGGCACACTGCTGGCTCATGTTAAGTTGGCTGTTAACCAGCACCTCCAGGTCCTTCTCCACCATGCAGCTTTCCAATCACTCATCCCCAAGCCTGTAGCTTTGCATGGAGTTGTTGTGACCTGCCGAGGTCCAGTTTCCGTGGCAAGCCGGGAAAGAACATGACACACCAGTATGATGTAGATTCAGTCCATGTTTATTAGGCTGCGTGCAGATTATATAGTCTCAGGACAACGTGTACGCCACCCACATGGCAGAGCAAGGCTCTTGATTGGTTAGTGCACACTGTTTACATGTCCCCATTCCCCTTTTAATTGGTCCCGACTCCAAACCCTTTGTCCAGCCCCCCATCCTGTTTACCACACTACCCGACTGCTGTACATGACCTTCACTAACTAGTTCCCACAGAATGGCCTTCACTGTTTCTCTTGTTATCTAAAGTTTCTCATAATCATTCAGCACAGCTAGGGCCCCAACAGTGACCAAAGTGCAGGACCTGGCACTTGGCCTTGTTAAACCTCATACAATTGCCCTCGGCCCATTGATCCAGTCTGTCCAGGTCTCTCTGCAGAGCCTTCCTACCCTCAAGCAAATTGACACTTCCACCCAGCTTAGTGTCATCTGCAAACTTACTTAGGAAGCACTCAATTCCCTCATCTAGATCATTAATAAAGATATTGAACAAGACTGGACCCAAAACTGAGCCCTGGGGAACACCACTGATGACTGGGTGCAACTGGACCCAACCCCATTCACTACAACTCTCAGCCAGTATTTTACCCAGCAGAAAGTGTACCTGTTTATGCCATGAGCCAGCAGCTTCTCTAGGAGAATGCTGTGGGAGATGGTGTCAAAGGCTTTACCAAAGTCTAGATAGACAACATCCACAGCTCTTCCCTCATCCATCAGGCAAGTCACCTGATCATAGAAGGAGATCAGGTTAGTCAAGCAGGACCTGCCTTTCCTGAACCCATGCTGGCTGGGCCTGATCCCATGGCTATCCTGCACTTGCCATGTGAGTGCACTCAAGATGAGCCTCTCCATGATTTTCCCTGGTACTGAGGTCAGGCTGACAGGCCTGTAGTTCCCAGGATCCTCCTTCAGGCCCTCTTGTAGATAGGCGTCACATTGGCAAGCCTCCAGTCATCAGGGACCTCCCGTGTCCTGGTTTGAGCCAGGATTAAGCCAATTTTTCTTTTTACTGATTTTTCTTTCTTCAGTGAGCTTTCTTTTAACTAGCAACATTCTGTTCTAGCTAGGCTGATAAGACATTGGAATGTTTTTCTAACTGCTGGGGCTTCAAGGTCGCACCTTTACTCTGGGAGCGTTTTGCCTTTGCCTTGCTTCTGGTCACAGGGTGAACTAGCCTGATTCGCAAGGGATTAGACTTTATCTTTGTAGAAGTGGTTGTTTTTGTAGCAGCACTTGTAGAGGCAGCTGTTTTTGTAGCAGTACAAGTGGTGGTATCAGGAGCAGTGGAGTTGGCAGCAGCAGTGGCAGCAGCATTGCCTGTGGGGGAGTGGCAGTGAGTAGAACAGCATCTGGCCCTACGCATCCACAATACATTATAAACATTCAGCAGAAGCATCCCCACTGCAACAATGCTATTCACATCAAGAGCTGGGAGATTCAGCTCAAAAGAGAATGGAGAGGTAAAGTTGAACCAGCTACTGCTGTTATCAACATGAACCATTCCATTCACCTTAGGAGTTGTACCACTAGGACTTGCACTGTAACTGTACACATACAGTGCCCCCATAAAGAACAGTATCATAATCCCTAGGATCACTAGGCCGGTAATCATACAGTTGATTATGGCTACAGTTCTATTAATAAAACATAAAACAATCACAAGAGCAGCTACAAAGAGCAGTATGCTCTCAGCTGCACACCACATGTAGCATTGCAGGTTTGGAAAAAGATCCAGTAGATTAATTGCAGCAAGTGTCTGTTCAGTTTTCAATCCGTCAGGAAATTCAGCAGAATTATTGCCCATTGCTATCTGAGGGATTCCTCCCCTCAGAGATGGAATTTTGGACACTCCCAAGTGATGAAAATGTGTAATCTGGGCTTAAAATCAAGCCCCACGTTGGGAGCCAATTAATTGTTGTCACTGTTTGACTCAGGTCCGACAACAATGCTCTCGATCCCCTCCCCCTCCCACCCAGGTAGGGAAGGAGAGAAAAAGAGAGAGACTTGGCTGGATTGAAAACTAAACTACACAGCTTTAATTAAACATTAATGATATAAGAAAATAGATACAATTATATACAGATATATTCAGGTATGTGCAAGAGCCTCTCGCCTCCCCCCACCCCCAGCAACTCCCACCACACTCCCCTGAGCTGGAGCAGTTCCGAGAAATCCCAGAGCTGCTGCTGGAGAAAGGGGAGAGTGATGAGGGTCAGGAGAGCTCGAGCCTAAGGGTCAACAGTGCTGGATGGATGGAGTCCTCCCTGGATGCCAGCCATGGACGGAAGAGAAGGGAAGAAGAAGCAGGAAGGAAGTTGTCTTCTGTGATCTCTGACCTTCCTTTGAGCTTACGTAGATATATGGAATGGAATATCTCTGGCCAATTTTGCTGTCTGTCTAATTCAGCCTCCTATGGGGGGGTCACAGATCTCCCCGTAGTGTCTGAGCCGGCAGAGTAAAGATGTGACCTTGAAGCCCCAGCAGTTAGAAAAACATTCCAATGTCTTATCAGCCTAGCTAGAACATAATGTTGCTATTTAAAAGAAAGCTCACTGAAAAAAAAAAAAATCAGTAAAAAGGAAAATTGGCTTCATCCTGGCTCAAACCAGGACACCCTGTTATCCAGGACTGTTGACAGATGATAGAGAGAGGCTTGGCGATCTCCTCTGCTAGCCCTCTCAGTACCGTCAGGTGAATCCCATCTGGCCCCATAGACTTTTGAGTGTCTAGGTGCTGCAGCAGGTCTCTGACTGCATCATCCTGGGTTATGGAGGAGTTGTTCTGCTCTCCATCCTTATCTTCCATCTCAGGAGGCCAAATACCCTAAGGGCAGCTGGTCTGGCTATGAAAGATGGAGGTGAAGAAGGCATTAAGTATCTGCCTTTTCTTCATCCCTGGTTGCCATGTTCCCACCCACATCCAACAAGGGATGGAGATTCTCCCTGGTTCACTTTTTGCTGTTAATGTATTTGTAAAACCTTTTTTTATTGTCCTTTATGGCAGTGACCAGATTGAGCCCCAGCTGGGATTTTGCCATTCTAATTTTCTTTATGTCCTCACAAGCTCCCTGTACTCATCTTGAGTTGCCCACCCTTCCTTCCAAAGGTGGTAGACTCTCTTTTTCTCCCGGAGTCCCAGCAAAAGCTCCCTAATGGTTATGGTTAAATCTGTACAGCTGGGGTTGTGTTTTTTCCAGATATATTAGAGATCTTAAGTATTATAAGACATACACAGCATACAGTT